>NC_135617.1:64364230-64673653 GCF_053574225.1 Canis aureus
TTTTAAACACCTTTTCCCCACTACAAATAAGCCACAGAGGCTCAATCTGTCTTTAAAATAGAGAAATTTCTAGCACAGAAAAGGAAAAAGAATAAATCAAACATGATCCATAATCCTACCATCCAAGGAGAATATTTTGATGCCCATCATTATAGTCAGTCATCATAATGTCTAGATTAATTTTTCTCCGACACGTTGTATATAACAACTTCCAGAGCTAGCTTTTTCACCTTAAGAACTACATCAAGGACATTTTCCCATGTCAGTAGATTCGAGGTAACACTGTGAAACTCCTTCTTGGTCCAACAGGTAAATTCTCCAGCAGTGAATTCACTCAGTCACGTGAAGCCCTTTCCCCAAACGCCTGAGTTCCAGCAGGAAACATCTCAGCCTCTCTTAAACAAAAGGTAAGGAGAGAACTCTGCTAACAGGGTGAGGGTGCAGAAAAGTTTCCCTACCTCTCCTCTTGCTACTCTAAATGTGTCTCTATGGGCCACCGGATCCAGGAAGATGAATTACTTGTACTGTTACATTAGCTGTAGATACTCAAGCCAGTGGCTTTGAGGTGTGTTTGAGCAATGGTGTTGGGCACACCTCCTAGTCCTTTTTCTCCTGGCTCTGACTGCCAGCGGACCTACTGCTGTGACACCAAGAGCCAAGTGGCTTAGCCATGGCTTAAGCCATGGTCCTGCCCCCTGTGTAGGAAGAAAGGGTTGGCAGTAGGTGGAAGGGAGAGTAGCATGGGAGAGAGAAGGGGAACTGGACAGAGGGGGGATGTTGGTGATAGATCAGGGTGTGGTAGTCCTACCAGGACACAGAGGAGCTCTGATCAAAGACTTGGTCCTAGAACAGATTCAGGATAGATGTGGGCAGCCTCCTATGAGGACGGCCTCCACATAAGGGCAGTCCAGAGCCAGTTCCCTTGAATGCTGGCATGATCCAGAGGGACTCCACTTCCCCCATGCCCACACCACCTTCAGAAGGTAGGTTCCTTCTATGCCATCCACGTTATTATCTTTCCAACCGAACAACTCAGGTGGTAAAGCCAAAGAAGCATGCCTCGGCCATCCTCCATCCCCCAAAGAGATCCACTACTGTCAGGACAGAGGCCAAGGTAGCATGATGGGGACATTGGCCTCTGCCACCAAGGAGCAATCCTTTGACCGGGTTTGAATAGGAGCTAAACTCTCAAGTTGGAAAATGTGAAAGAGAGCTCTTATAAAGAGGTAGTAGTGGTGGAGGGGGGGGAGGCCAGACAGTCCCCTTAATGTGATGTTATGAGAATGGCACATGACCTCTATGGTCTTTTTTTTTTTTTAAGATTTTATTTATTTGAGAGAGAGAATGACTGGGGAGAGGGACAGAGGGAAAAGGAGAAGCGGTCTCCCTCCTGAGCAAGGAGCCTGATGCAGGGCTCGATCCCAGGATCCTGAGATCATGACCTAAGCCGAAGGCAGATGCTTAACTGATTGAGCCACCCAGGTACTCAACCTCTATGATCTCAAAATCCTATAACCTCAGTCCAATCATCAGGAAAACATCATATAAGTCCCAACTGGGAGACATCCTACAAAATACCTGACCAGTACTCCTCAACACTATCAAGGCCATCAAAAACAAGAAAAATGTAAAAAAAAAAAAAAAAAAACAACACTGTCACGGACAAGAGGAGCCTAAGGAGACTTGACAACAAAATATAATGTGCTAGCCTGGATAGGATCCTAGGTCAGAAAAAAAAACACATTAGGTAAAAACTAAGAAAATTCAAACAAAGTATGGATTTTAATTAATAATAATGTATCAGTATTGTTTCATTAGTTGCAACAAATATACCCTACCAATGTAAGATTGAATAATAAGGGAAACTGGGTATAAGGTACATGGTAACCCTTTGTACTACCTTTGCAACTTTTCTGTAAACCTAAAACTATTCATTTGTTGGTGTTTTTAAGCATAGTTGACACACGTTGTTATATTAGTTCAGGTATACAGTGTAGTAATTCCACAAGTCTATACATTATGCTATCATCTCTTTAAAAAATAAAATAAAATAAAATAAATAAAATAAAATAAAATAAAATAAAATAAAATAAAATGAAATAAAATAATAAAATAAAATAAAAGCCAGCCAGTTAGCCCTCCACCACTTGATCGACATTCTCCCTGGACTTCTGCACATCTCCCATCGTGGCCCTCAGTGCCAGCACTTCCACTTGTGTTCTAGTTTTAGCACTTCCACTTCCACCTTCTATCTGAGCCCCTAAGTCCAGAGTCTGCAGCTGGCAAAGTATGTTCTGTTTAGTTAGCCTGGAGTTTTAAAAGGCAGGGGGGTAGATCCATAAAAGAAGAAAAAAAAGCTGGACTTTATTAAAACTTAAAACATCACTCTGCAAAAGACACTGATAAGAAAAGGAAAAGGTGAGCCACAGAATGGAGAAGATATTTTCAAAACATATATCTGATAAAGGACTTGTATCCAAAATAGATAAAAACTTAAAATTCAAAAAATAAGGAAAACAGCCCAATTTAAAAATGGGCAAAAGATCTGAAACAGCCACCTCGCCCAAGAAGATTTACAGATGTATGTGTATGACAAAATGCTCAATATCATGTGTCATTAGGGAATTGCACATTAAAGCAACGATGAAACACCACTACCCATCTACTGGACTGGCTAAAATCCAAAAACACTAACATCAACGAATGCTGGTGAGGCTGTGGATCTACGGGAATTCTCAGTCTTTGCTAGTGGGGATGCAAAGTGGTATGATCCCTTGGGAAAACAATTTGATGGTTTCTTACTCACCTAAACATATTCTTACCGGAGAATTCAAAGGTCATGCTCCTTAGCATTTACCGAAATGAGTTAAAAACTTACTTCCTTACAAAAACCTATGCATGGATGTTTATAGCAGCTTTATTCATAATTGCCCTAAACTGGAAGCAACCAAATATCCTTCAAAAGGTAAATGGATAAACCAACTGTGGTACATCCAGACAATGAACCATTCTGCAGTGCTAAAAAGAAATGAGGTACTAAGCCATAAAACGACATAGAGGAAGCTTAAATTCGTATTACTAAGTGAAAGAAGCCAATCCGACAAGGCTACATAGTGTGTGGTTCCAACATGACATTCTAGAAAGGGCAAAACTATGGAGTCAGTAGAAGGACTAGTGATCGCCAGGGTGAGAGAGGAGGGGTGGCAAGGATGAATGGGGGAACACTGGGGATTTTTAAGGCAGTGAAACTATTCTGTATGATACGTAATCATGGGCATATGATATTGTGCATTTGTTAAAATTTCCTAGAACTGTACAACAGAAAGAGTGAACTGCTAGATAAACTATGGATTTTGAGTTAACAATAATGTATCTATATTGATTCATCAGTTGTAACAAATGTACAACACTAATGCAAGATGCTAATAATGGGGGAAACTACAAGGTGGGAGAGGGGAGTTGTATGGAAACTCTCCGTACCATCTACTCAATTCTCCGTAAACCTAAAAATTCTCAAAAAAAAAAAAAAAAAGGTCTATCAATTTAAATTCTTTAAAAAGGCAGTGTAAGTAGACTTGCTCTACGGCAATACAGGTAGCTTAGCCTTAGTGTCCTACACTGGTCCTCTCTGGGCATTGACTCAGGTACCTGCCAACCTCTGGAACACTTGAGTTTGCAACCCTTGTATAGCTGCCTGCTTCCCTCTGAAACTCTTGGACTACACAGAACATGTTTAAATGGCTGGGCCAAAAGCACAGGGCTTTCCCTGGTCATTGCTCTGGCTCAGTCCCGAGCCTCTCATGTGTCCCACACAACCATACGTGTTCCTCCCAATTATGAGTCTCAGAGCCCCTGATTATTTCCCCAGCCTCTTTTCTAGATCTCTTGCAGAGATCCTTACTGGTAGAAATATCCTGCCCAGCAAATAGGAAACTCCATTCATAAGTTTTCTTTTGTTTCAAAGATAATACACTGTGTGCATGCATGTGTGTGTATGCATTTACATGCATGTGTGTGTGTTTGTGTGTATGTGTCAAGGCCCAGTACACACATTCCAGGGCTATAAGATAGAATAGACTAAGCCTGCCAA
This sequence comes from Canis aureus, assembly GCF_053574225.1. NCBI lineage: Eukaryota > Metazoa > Chordata > Mammalia > Carnivora > Canidae > Canis > Canis aureus. The sequence continues at coordinate 64,368,321 of NC_135617.1, forward strand.
GTGAAGTTCAGAACCCTGAATTTCAAAGGTGTGTATCAGATCAGCCATCAGAGCTTTTCTCAAAATCTTGCTCCCAGAACTCTAGCCCAGGCCCCTTTGGTGACCACTGGCAAGAGAGCCATTGGGGAGATAGCCCAGATAGGCCTTGGAGTGCTGTTCATGTCCAGTGGCAGCTAGTGCTCTGGTTGGACTCTAACTCGGCAGAGCCAACCAAGCGTCCTGAACAGTGTTTGCTAAGACACTTCAACTGTGAGTAGTTGGCACCCCTAAATTCCCTCCATGCAGCAGTTTGGATACCCAGAATTATAGTCAGAAAGTTTCTAATAGGTAAGAGGAAAAGGTCCCTACTAGAGAAAGGGAGAAGAGTAGGGGCTTCACCTCTGACAAAGAAATCACCTACTACATGCTTTATAACGCTAGCAGAAAAGAGCTCACAAGACTCTAGCAGGGGTGAGGCAGGATGGACACATCATAGCTTCTCAGACATTCTCTGCCAATACCTGGCATTGAGAATTATTTGTTGGTGTCCTTAAATTCCCCAAGGAGATAGCATTAGCTCTCTTCTCTTATAGTAATAGTACCCTGTCATTTCTCGAGGGCCTTGTAGGCCAAGCACTGAGCAAATGTGCAATATATATATATATCATCATCCCCATTTTACAGATGAGAACACTTGGGCTCTGAGAATTCAATCTGCTTGCTGGGGGTCTCCCAGCTAATCAGTGGCTAGGCAGGATTGGAACCCAGGCCTCTCAGTGTCCAGCTACTGTGCTCACTCTTCACATCAATGACTGCCCTTGAGGGACACATGTCTATTCTGTTGCTTTAGTAGGAAGTGGCATTTTCCAGCCCATATTCTGTGCTATTTCATACAACTGTGCCAGGATTTTCAGCAAATACACCTACACTTGCTTACAAAGCCAACCTCTGATTGGAAAACCAGAACTTCCTGCTATTGGCTGCCACCACTTCTCTTGAGAAACCCTGAATTCAATCTCCTCATTTAACTAACTGAGTCCTGGAAAAGGAAAGGGATTTTTTTTTTTTTTAGATTTTATTTATTTATTCACAATACACAGAGAGAGAGAGGCAAAGACACAGGCAGAGGGAGAAGCAGGCTCCCTGCAGGGAGCCTGATGCAGGACTCAACCTCAGGACCATTAGATCACGACCTGAGGAGAAGGCAGACACTAAACCACTGAGCCACTCAGGTGTCCCAAGAAAAGGGATATTTCTCCATAGTTGATTTTGTGGAGAGCTACAGCTTAATCCTGAACTTCAGACTCCAAGCTGAGTGGTGGTACTTCCTTTCTTCCCATTTCTCTCCCCACCGCCCGCTCCCTCCCTCCTCTCCTCTCTCTGCTTCACTCCTGCGCTCCATTCTTCCCCATCCCTTTCTTCCACCTTCTGGCTCTGCTCATCTTTATTCCCACCTTACATTCCCTTTCTCCCTCTTCTTTATTTGTCTTCTTGACCCTCCTCCATGCTCTCTATCAGCCAAGACTGCCTCTCTGTATTGCTTGTCCATCTGTCCCCTGTGCCACCAGCATTAGCCTGCCAGCTTCTGTGAGAGAGTGTCCACCATAGAAAAGGCCTAAGAACCAGCCACTGTGCAGGGCCTCCTAGAATCTTCTTGGGGAATCACTGTAAGAATCATGCTCCCCTCTCAGCACCCACCTGTGTTAGAAGTAGAGCCTTGGCATTCCTGGATGTTCCTGAGACATCCCAATTGAAGATGATTCCTGATGTGCTTGCCAAGAAACCCTTAACCCTGCAGCTCCAAGCACTGGGTTTCAGAAGTGTGCATCAGACCGCTATTGGTTACCTGCAAGGAGTATCCTCAGTTTATACTTTCACAAAGATGTCTAAAACAACTCATTATAGTTCTTTCAAGCAGCAGGTTCTCAGACAAGGCAGCTTCCCCCTTGTGGATTTCCTCATCTTGTCTTTAAGATGCATCAAGGTCCCTCTGACACTATTGTTGCATGAGCAGGTAAACGTGCTAGTGCCATTGAAGAGCTGCTGGGGTGAGAGAGCCACAGTCTGCTGGCTGTTTCCACCCGAGCTCCAGAGTGGCTGCTCCAGATGGACTCACTGCAGGCCTGGGGCTGGTCCTCTGCTCCTCAGGTTCTGAAAGAAACCTGATCTCATCACTTCCTCAGGGATGCCCAGAGCCTGCGGGCTGATCACACTAAATTCATCATGACACTCTGACTGGCAACCCAGGAGGCCAATTATTAATACTACTTATTAATCCTTATTAAGAAAAAGATAGTTAATTCTGATGGCTAGTGTATTCTTTCTCCAGAAGGAATGTCAACATGAGAGAAATGAATGCAGTGTGAAAGGCTGGTTGGTCAGGAAAGAAGACAAAAGTAATTTGTGGTGTGACCCCTGAGGGTTAAGAAACTGAGCTGTGAAATCCAGGGACACTTGAGCAGCTTTGAGACTGGAGGAATCATTTCCCTCAGGACCCCCAAGCCTTCACATTGTGCAATCCTCCTGCATGGTCGTGGCAACATGTTGGGCATCTCGGCCACTGCTGAGGGTGCCAGATACCCCCATCTTTCCATGGTGTGATCACAACACCTTTCTGCCCTGCCCACATCCACCTCTACCCCTCTTCCACCTACTACCAACCCTCAACAGTTTGTACCTGTGGATGCTTACTGGAATCTTAGACAAAGATCCACTGGGAATCCACAGGGAATCCACTGAGTTAATGAGCCATTTGAGTGCCAGTGACCTGATCTTGCAAGACCTGCTACAGTTTGCAAACTGACTTTGATGCAATGTAATTAAAGCACCTGCAGAATGGAAGTCTGCCCCAGGACCACTCAGAAGGAGCCCTGATCGTTGGTCACTGTTCTCCAAAGAAAAGCATGCAGAGCCTGCCACCTTGTGGCTGCTTCTAATTTGATAGCACCCCCGACCAGACAGCACAGATGCTACTCTCCCCAGACCACCGACCACCCCATGGAGTCTCTGGGGTGCAGGGAAATAGGCGGGGCGGGTGGGGGGGGGATTCCCAGGCTCTGATTTCCTTTCCTGTTTGTTTGAGCCACAGTCTCAAACCTGTGGAGGCCGACCCAGGGAAAAAGGCCCTGTGGCTAGCTGAGATGGGAGAAGGCAAAGGGCTGGAGCAGGGCAAGGGGCTGCACTCGTGGGTGAGGCAGCAGGTTGTCCGGCCTGTGGAGGGATGCACGGCCTGTGATGGTGCAGGCTAGGCAAAGCCAGTGCCCCCGTCTAACCCTAGCCCACTTCGCAGCCGTGGGGTGCCCCCACAATGTCCCCATCTGTTAAGGAGGGCTCCGACCAGGTGACTTTTTAGGTCTCTTCCAGCTCTGATATGGCATCTAGGCAGGACCATCACAAAGCAAGAGAGAGAATCCCATCACATCACTGGCATCCTGGGGCTGCTTTGGCCTTTTCACTCCCCAAGGGGCAGTGTCAGGTTCTGCTGTTTGCAACCAAGAATCCAAGGCAAGGTGGTCAATGGGCAAATCCTCTCCTGCCTGAGCTGTTGGGTCCGACTGGCCACTTGGGAGCAGGGGCTGGTCAGCGCATCCCCAGCACATGCTTCCTCGGAACACCACAGAGCCAAATCTGGCGGATAAAGCATTATGGCTGAGAGCATGGATCCTGACGCCTCCCAGAGTTGTGGGGCAGATTCAGATTCCGTCACTAGCCAGCTGGTAACTTGTAGAATTTCTTTACCCTTCCTATGCCTCCATTTCCTCACCTTTGTAATGAAGATAATGAGGCTATTGACAGGAGCAAATGGCATGATGTTTGCAGAGCACTTTCCAGGATCTGGGGAGTAGACAGTGTCTGTAAATGACAGCTATTCTGTGGACATGCACTGTTCTTCCAAGTTAAGGGACGAATGGCCTGGAAGGCAACTGGGAGATGATACCGGCTGCCTCCTCTAGTTCAAAAGTGGAGGGAATTGCCTGCTTTCAACAGACCAGACAGCCTCTACCCAAAGCTGTAGGGGCAAGGTCTCCCTGCAGAACCATGAGGGCATGACCCCGGCCCTACAGAGCCCAGCAGGCCCTTTACTCAATGGGTCCAGAAGACAGGACCATCACCCCAGTGAGTCCAGTGGGCAGAACATTGGACCAGAGAGTATTATTTTCAAGCTTTAAGATCTCACAGAGTTTGCACTGCTAGGTTTTAGACCTGCTTAGAACCCATCATTCCTTCCTTCTTTCCCCTTTCTCTCTTGTGAAATGGGAATGTTTAGCCTATGCCCGTCCAACATTTTATTTTGGAAGCACATAACTTGTCTGGTTTCCCAGGTTCACGGCTGGTGAGAAATTCCACCTCAGTGTGATTCGACTTCCGGTCTCACCTATATTCGATTTAGATGGGACTTTGGACTTTAGAGTTGATGCTCAGGCGCATTAAGGCTTTGGGAGTTGGTGAGATGGAAGGCATGTATTTTGCACAATGAGAAGGACATGAATTTGCCAGGAGGTGGTAGGGGTAGAATGCATCCTCTAAAAATTCATTTGTTGAAGCCTAATCCCAGATGTGATGGTATTTGGAGGCGGGTCTTTAAGTCACAAGGGTGGAGCCCTCAAGAAGGGGACCAGTGTCTCTGTCGGAAGAGGCAGAGAGCTAGCTCACTCTCTTTCCATCTTATGAGAACCCAAGGAGAATGTGTCAGGCTGCCAGAAGAGGACTGGAAGAGGACCGATGTGAGAACATGACCATGCTGTACCCTGATCTCAGACCCCCAGCCTCTGTGAGAGGCAAATTCCCATTGTGTGAGCCACCCATGAGCTCCCCATGACACTGTCCATTGACAAAGGATTCCTGGCTCCTGTTGTGATCAGCTCAGGCTGCCGTAACCAAATGCCATAGACTAGGCGGCTTAAATAATAGGAACTTATTTATTTCTCATAGTTCTGGAGGCTGGAATTCCCAGATCAAGGTCCAACAAAATCAGTTGCTGGAAAGGACCCTATTCTTGGCTTGCAGAAGGCCGTGTTCTCACTGTGTCCTCACATAGTAGAGAGAGAAAGAGCTCTCTTCCTCTTCTCATTAGGGCACCAATCCCCTCTTGGGGGTCCCACCCTCATGACCTCAACAAAACCTAACTACCTCCCAAAGGCTTCACCTCCACACACCATTGCCTTGGTTGTTAGGGCTGTGGCATATGAATTTGGGAGGACACGAACATTCGATCCATACAGCTCCTAAACATGCACCTACATTCCTTTCCCGTAAATCTCCTCTCATACCTTTTCCTTTTGTCGTTTTTCTTTTGCAGCAATGTGAATGCCAGGAAAATCTTGCCCTCGCCTTCCCCCATCCCACACAGCCAGGAACACAACAGCACCAGCGCCTCCCTGGAAAGCAGGTCTGTCTCCTCCTCCCTCTGATGCCCCTGACGGCCCCCACCATGGGTGGGATGGGGTGGTTCTCTTACCCCACATCCTCAGGAGCCCCTTGCCTGGTTGCTGCACAGACAGAGCTCAGGGCAGGCCTCCACCCTGGCACCCCAGCAAATCCCTGCAGTCTCTCACAGGTGCTGAGTCCCAAAGCTGCATAGTTTTCTCCCTCTGAGAAAAGCAAAAGTCTTGGAGGAGAGCAGTCTAGGGAAAGGACACAGCCAAAGCAAAGGCCCTGAGACCAGAAGGGATTCATGTTATTGAGTAACAGAATAACAGGCTGTATGTGCGGGTCACGGAGCAAAGCCGATAAGGCCTCTCCCCAGCAGTGCTCCTATGCCCTCTGACTAGAACTCTTGAGCACCCTTCTTCCCCCAGCAAGACTCTACTCACCTCCCAAGCCATCCCAGGGTGAGGTCCAGCCAAGACCGACTCCAAGTTCAGACAGAGAGAAGAGCCCGGCACAGTCCCGCCAGAGCACTTCTCAAGGGTTTCAGCTGGATGCCAACATAATTACTTGTGATGATGAACAGCCCTTTATTATGTACTGTCCTCACTGTCTTCTAAGACAGCGGGTACTGTCATCTGCTGTGTGGAGTGACTGTATGAAGCGGAGGCCTGGGAGGCTGGGAGGGCACTGCTTTGAATGTTCTCCAAGAGGGCATATATTGGATGGCAAAAGAGGAAGGAGAAAGGCACATACATTCTTCCTTTTTTAAGGGAATTTCTTGGAAATCCCACACTTCTTCTTTGTGGGATTTCCAAGTTTCATTGGCTGGAACCTGGTCACCTGACTGCACATAGCTGCAAAGGAGGCATAGCTGCGAAGGAGGCTGGGAAATGTAGTATATTTTTTTCTATATTGCCATGGCAACGTATTCAGCTAACTATCATGTTTTTACGAAGAGAGGAGAGAATAGTTATCTGCCCCAAGAGCAAGCAGCTAAGCTATGGTAGGTGATGGGGCCACACAAGGCAGATGTGTTGAAGGAGACAGGCCCCAGGTGGAATGGGCTTGCTTTAGGTAAGGTGGGGTGGGGATTTGGGGGGGGGACAGCAAAAGTGCTGAGCACATTTGCTGATGAGTGCATCCAACCATGCAAAGGTCCTGGAGGAGAGCAGTCCAGGGAAAGGACACAGCCAAAGCAAAGGACCTGAGGGCAGAAGGGACTCATGTTATTGAGTAACAGAATAACAGAATGGCAGAGAGGCCAGAGCACAGTACGGGGGGGGGGGGGGGGGGTGGAGGCAGCAGATCACACAGGAGGAGAGTCTGAGTTCCATTCCAAGAAGGATGTGAGAAGCCACTAACAGGATTAAGACGGGGTGCAGGGGGAGGGCATGATGCGTTTGCATGTGAAGGGATTGCTGTGGCTTCTGCCCAGACTTGGTAGAGGGGTGAGGAGGCAGACAGTGGTCTCACAGCCTCCTGGGTGAGATCTGGTCGCTGAACATGGGAAGCACTTGGGAAAGGTAAGCATGGAGTCCAAGTGCAGTAGTGATGTGTGACATGTGGTTGTCCTCAGTGTCCCTGAGAGGCCAGCATCATCCGTCCCTCTCACCGGGGACAGCCAGACGGACTCTGACATCCTGGCATTCATCAAGGCCAGACAGAGCATTCTGCAGAAGAAATGTAAGTGCACCTCCTCCAGGGCCACAGGTCACCCCACTCCGCTCACCAACCCTTGGGGGCAGGAGGGAAAAGGCCAGAGCAAGAAGTGAGCTGAGAAGGAGGTAGGAAGCTTCCTGCATCTTCCTGGGACCACAGAACTGACTTGTGGTCACTTCACACGTGCCTGGCCTCTGCTTCCCCCTGGAAAAGGCTCCAGGAGGCAGCATCACAAACACCAAGAGAGGCCCGAGGGCGGCAGGCCCAGGGAGCTGCCGCCCTGCTTGGGAAAGCCTCCCTCCGTCTTGCAGATCCTCACCTCCTTGTGTTCTCTGTCCCCAAAGCCAGTTCTCGTCCTCTCAGCCTTCTCCATACAAGAAGGAGCTGAGTGAAGGTTTGGTGGCTTGAGTCCCTGGCTAGAAATACCACTCTCTGATTGGATCCTGGTTCTTACCAATGAGCTACAGATGTAGACACCATTTAAAGGCTCAGGCCTCAAGGGCCCATTCACAGTTAAAGAAGAAATTCTGTGGTGTGGCAGGAAGAGAAAGCAAAGGCCCTTCCTGGCCTTTGTCACTCACTCCCCACCCCATCTTCCTCTTGGCAGCTGCCCCCCAGCTATGGACAGGCCTTCTCTTCTCCTGACTCCTATCTGCCCAGAGACCCACAGGGATGAGACCCAGGACCCTTTACCCCAGCCCTACTTTTAACCTCGTCCCAGTAAGCCAAAGGCTACCAGATGGGCTGAGCATTGCTTTCCCGTGTCAACATCCTAATGGCCGAAATGGAGGACTTGGATCCCCTAATGATTGACACCTGCCCCAAGAGACCCCCATCCAGTTTCACGTCCAACTCTGCAGTTTACACACTAGAAGGTTTGCACATGGATGGGCCATCTCAAGCAAAGGGTGTCCTTGCCACGTCATCCTCACCAAGCAGGGACCCTTGCTGAGACACCAACCTGCCCACTGTTCTCTCTCCACCACTGGGATCAGCACCACTGTCGCGTCTGAGATAGTTCAGCTTCTGCCACCAACTGCCACCATACCTTGCCTTCTCTCCTCAATTTCCTTGTTTAAAAAAGAAAAGAAAAAATTACATTCATATTCTGTGATCTCCAAGACCTCATGACTCCCCAAATCCTCTAATGATACATATCAGACACTGAATGGTACTAAACAGCCAATCTGTTAGCAAACACTATTATTTATTGGGCACCTTCTGTATGCCAGGCACTGTATCAGTGCTGGGGCCATAACCATGAGCAAGACGGAGTCAAGGCCATGATGTCCTGGAGGTAGGGAAGAGACAGACAATGAAGTCACCAACAAACACTTAAGATCACTTGAGGCCTGGTAAGCACTACAGAAATGCGAAAATCTGTAACATTGTAGAGAGCAGCCGGGTAGAGTTAGCTGGGGTGGGGAGCTCTCTGGAGAGCAGAGCTTTGAACTAGTAGCTAAATAGTAAGAATAGAGTGGACACACAGTGTCCTGGGAGCAAGGGTTCCATGCAAAAGGAGAAGAAAATGAACAGTCCTAGAGGGAAGGAAGGGGGCCAGAGTCACTGAAGGGCTGAGCAAGGGGCAGGAGCCCGCTCAAAAGGCCTTGTGGGAGGGAGTAAGGAGCTCAGCTTCTATTCCAGGTGCAGTGGAACCCACTGGAGAATTGAAGCCATGGTGTGAGCTGGTCTGACAGGCTTTGGCAAGCTCACTCTGGCCATTGCACACAGCAGAGGCTGTGAAGCCCAGGACCTCCTGGGGAGGTCCAGGTGAGGGCGACGGGAGCCTGGCCCTAGCGGCAGACTGGCCGTGAGTCGTGAGGGAGAGGAGAGCTAGGAGGGCTCGTGGGCACCTGCTCTGAGCTGCTAATAGGATGCGGATGCCACGGGCAGAAAGGCAGGGAGGGGGGGACACAAGAGGGAATTTGCTGAGGGAATTCAGAGTGCCAGTGGGCCCATCTGATGTTGCAGAAGCCCTTGGAGACCCCAAAGGAGATCACTGGGCCCCTAAACCTGAGTCTGGAGCTCCGCAGAAGGTCCGAGGGGTGTATAGAACCATGTCCTGTGTAGAAGCCCTAAGAGAGCAAGCAGGGTTATTCTAATCGCTGACACAGACCCCTGGGCACCCCGTCATTTGGAGGTGAGCAGAAAGATCCAGCCAGAGCTATAGGAGGGCTCGGCGAGGGTGAGAGAAGGGCCGGCAGCGCAGTGAGGGTGGCCTCAGGCAGGCCTGCGGCAGAACGTGGTCCGGGGAGACGGGCCAGTAGAGCCCAGGGCCGCTAGGAGGCTGGGGAAGCGCAGAAGGGCCGCTGGCCGCTGGCCGCTGTGCATGTCCCAGCAGCCCCGGGCAAGCGCCCCGTAGGCAGGGGCCCGGGAGGATGACAGGCCCCGTGCGGTGGTTGAGGAAGGAAAGGAAGGAGCAGGAGCAGGCGAGGGGAGTGGGGGCAGCTGTCCCAGGGGCTGAGCTGGGAAGGGGCAGCCGGCAGGCTGGGGCTAAGGAGGGGCAGTGGTTCCACCGACGTGTTTAGGCGCTGGGAGGAGGGGTGCAGTACAAGGCAGGTGGGTGATGTGGGAGAGAGAACCAAGCCTGCAGAGGACGAGAGGCCATGGCATCCGGGACCCAGGTGGAGGGAGCGGTTTGGGGCTGGGACGCTCCCCTCCCCTGGAACCAATGCCTAGAAATCAACCATTATTCGTCCCCTCGAGAAGTCTACACATAAGCAACATTTTTAAGTTCTGTTTACTGTGCTTTTGCCCACATAATAAAGACGTTGTTTCCAGCCCTCTCAGAGAAGTAGGCCTGAGCCCGAGGTCTACGTCGGGACGGCATCCTCCTGCTACCTCGGTGCCCAGATGGTACAGAAAGCTGTGCTGAAAGGCGGGGCCCTCTTAGGGTATGGGGTCAAGTCTGATCCCCCACTTGACAGGTGGGGAAGCCGAGGCACACCAAGTTTGAATAACTTGCCCAGCTAACAAATGGCAGAGCCAGGATAACCCAGGTTTCCTGCGCTCTCTCCACAGGGCCACACGGTCTTGAGAAGCCACTCGGTGGTCCGTCGGGTGTTTGCCTCTTGGCCTCCACCGTCCCTGCAGCTGGGGAGCTTTGTTCTCCAAACAAATAGCAGCCTGGAAGTAGCTCCTCACAACAAAAGTTCAAGGGTTCAATTTCTGTTCTTAAGGGAAAGCAAAATAATCTTGGGCTCTTGGTGACCACAAGGCTGCAAAGGAAGCGGAAGAAGGGTGACAAGGGGTCCCTGTCCCACCAGGGGCCAGCAGGTGCGGCCTCCCCGACGTGCGGCAGATGGCTGATCCCACCACGCAGCCCACTTATCAGGCCTCCCTGTCAGGCAAACACGTGGGCCGGGCCCCAGGCACCTTCGTCAGCCAAAGCAAACACTTCCCTCTCCCCTGCCCGGGGCTCCCTCTGCTCTTAATTTAGTGGCGCTGTCTGTCTGGGGTTCTTCGGGAGTCCTCATTATGGGGAATTTGTGACTCTCGGCCTGGGAGCAGGAGCCCGGAGAGGGTGATTTAACGTAAGCCTCGCCCGCTGGCTCTTACGCCGCACCAAGGGCCAGGATGAATCTAGGTGATTTAGGATTCATGGAAAAGCTGTGGAACGTTTAAATCCCTGCCAGGAGCACGTGTAGACAGGTATATGTCCCCCGTACGGGGCGTTTGTCATCCACGGTGTCAAATCTGCTGTTTCTAACTGCCGAGGACGGCTTTAAAAATCTGAGAAAATTAGGTTAACCCCTTCCTAGAGTGCTTCAAAAAACCAAAAATCTTCCTTGATCCCTGAGCTTGGAGCTACTTGCATCTGGACAGGAACCTTGGTGTGACCCCCACGGCCACCATGCCCTGGTCTCCGACTGGTGCCAGGAAGATGCCCTCAGAGCCCCCTGCCAGCCCGGACTCCTCCATCCCCACTCCGAGAAACCCTCCAGCTCTCCTCTGTGCAGGGTCCATCCCCAAGAAATGGAAAGAATCTAGAACTGGGAGGGAGGAGGCCCAAATGCGGTGTGACCCGTGACACTCGGCCCTGTGTGACCTGGGGCAGGTCATCTCCCCCAGCCCCCTCACACATCTGCCTTCGTCAGGGTGGCCAGCCCCTCCTGAGATAATGTCCATGAAAGTCCCGTCTAAAGAGCCAAGTGCCAGGGACCATCAGCGGGGAAACTGGCCCTTGTGATGAGAACTGGCCCAGCCCAGCAAAGGGTGATCTCCTCTCAATGGCTTCTCTGTAGCAATACCCTCCAGTCCGGGATCCTATAGTCACGAAATCCCAGGGTAGATCAACAGCTCCACCACTTGCCTCTTGCCCATGGACTGGGGTTCACCAGGTAAATAAATGGCACTTCCTCCTTGGGGTTGAGGCCTGTGTCTGTGGGGGCACTGCACTCTGAACCCGCTCCGTGGCCTTCCTCAGCCCAGCCCTGCCCCAGTCACCACTGCTGGCAAGTGTCTGTGGGAGGTCGTGACAGTGCTGGGGTGGAGGTGGGAGCTGGCTCAGACCCCCTGCCCCTCACCAACGGCCACGCCTACTAATCCTGGCCCGGGCTGCCAAGCCCCCGGTTCCTGCCCTCACAGTCCTCGGAATAGAGAGCCAAGAGCTGTGGGCTTCAACCCTGGCTCCTCATTGGTATCACCTGCCCGCCCCATCTTTCACCCCTAGAGAGTCTGATTTCATCAGTCCTGGGAGGGGCCCAGGCACTGGGATTTCCAAAGCACCCCCAACCCCCAACCCCCACAACCAGGGGGTTCCAGTGTGCAGCATTGCTGGGAAGCAGGAGTCCAGAGTGACTGGAACGCATCTCCTGCCTATGCTCTGGGGTGCCTGGTGTCCTTCCTTCCCACCTCAAGACTCAGAACAGCTAGAAATGTCCGAAAAATAAGGACTATCTCCATTTAATTAAACAGCTTAGGGTCTTGCACTCAGAATTAGATCTAAAGGACCCAGGGCTCATGGCCTTGAGCTGTTTTCAACCTCTTCCTCCCGGACACCTCCCACATGCAGTGTGTCGTGGGGAATTACACTCCCCGCCCAGGGCCAGGTCCCCGTGGCTATGCTCAACGTGACTGCGGTTGTGCCACTCCTCAATCTCTCTGCCGGCTGCAATGATTTTATTTTTATCTTTAAAGATTTTATTTATTCATGAGAGAGACAGAGAGGCAGAGACACAGGCAGAGGGAGAAGCAGGCTCCCTGCGAGGACCCCATGTGGGACTCGATCCCAGGACCCTGGGATCACACCCTGAGCCAAAGGCAGCCGCTAAACCACTGAACCACCCAGGTGCCCCCGCTGCAGTGGTTTTAAACACTATGTTCCCAAGCCTTCTTGCTCTTACTATGAGAGCCAAACTTTAAGCAAATTAACTGCTTGTCACTCATACCATTTCTTCTCACATGTCAATGTGCCAGTAAATCTAGGGATTTTGTTAAAATGTAGATTTTTAGTCGTCCAGTAAATCCGGCTTGGGGGCCAAGGTTCTGCGCTTCTCAGCAAGTTCCCTGGGGAAGCCCTGACCCACACTCTGAGAAGCAAGGAGCCGTGCTCGCTCCCTTTCTTCTCCCAGGTACATCATCAGCTCCATCGGTCTGGATTATGCGGAAAGTGAGGCCCAGAGAACTGACATGATTTGCCCAGTTACACCGCGGCTTGGGGACTTGGGGACTGTCCTGGCTAGAACTCAGGGGCCCTGGTTCTTAGGCCAGAGAACCCTTCTCCATGTCCAATCATGAGGTCACGGGGAGCCACCCTGCAATATAATAAACATCAGGAGCAAAAAGCAAGAAGAGAATCTCTTGGAGAATCTAGGAAGGGAGCGTCTGTGAAAACCGTGGGGTTGGGCAATGAGTATTGGTCCTGGCTCCAGGAGATGAAGCCTCTGCAGAGAGCAAAGGAGGCATCGTCCTTCAGAGCTGGGGGTAGAAGTGCAGCCCCTGGGAGTCGGAGCCCTGGGAGGCGCACTGCCCCAGAACCTCATCCCCATGCCTTCAATCCGGGGAGAAATCAGTGCCCCTGTGCACAGCCTCACCAAGAACATCCCGTCTCCTTGCAGGTTTCCAGTAGATGTCCAGCCGTGCACTGTGGCAGCAAGAAGGGAGTCCAGGTGAAGGAAGGTGTCTTTTCTCACTCATCCTGGCTTCAGACGTGATCTGTAGGCTGCTGGGCGCAACTCGTGATTTGGGTTCCAACAGGAGGGGCTGCATTTGCTTCAGGACAGGGTCCTGGAGGCTGCCAGCGAGGCTGGGGCTAGGGCTTCTGACGCCATCCTTGCCGTGGGTGCTGGAGCTGCTGGCCGGACCACACAGTGCCAGGGTGCCGGGGGCAGGTCAAGGGCTTCTGCTCACTCTTGTCGTGGTGTTTCACATAGTCGGTTATAAAACTGGGATATTATGAGTTAGTGTAGTGGCAGGGGAAGTTCATGCTGGTAGAATGTGGGAGAAAGGGTAATCCGTTATTTTTAACTACCTAGCAGCCAGATTTAGGGCCCAGGAATGGCTGGGGCAAGCCAGGCAGGACAGGGGGCTGGAGCCAAAGACAAAGCAGTGGAATACAAAGCATCCTGATGGTCAGTCCTGATCTCCCAAACCAAACCTTCCACCATCACCCTCACGGCCCTGATGACCCACAGGCAGCACCCGAATCAGCCTATCTCCAGGGAGCCCCCCACCCAGCAGGGTCCAAGGACATCGCTGCACCCCGAGAGCAGTAGACGGCTCCCAGGGGCTCTGCAGAGAGCTTGAGAGGGCACCATGGGCCTCATATCCTTACCCAGCCACTTGGGGCTCTGCAGGATTTGGGCTGACTTCCCGTTCCTACCAGGGGAACAGAGCTGCCGGGGGCTTACCTCAGTGAACCTTTTCAGCACTCCAGGGCCTGGCTGCATGATACAGACCCAGGGGATGGTGGGCCAGTCCTCAGGAGGCCCTTGGAGAACTGCCACCTGGCCTGCGTAAGGGCAGTGGCGGCAAGATCCCAAGCCAGCGACAGTTGGGGAGGGGTGTGGAGGGGGGAGACGAATGGCACCTGAGATGAAGCTAAGTGAACAAAAGCGTTCGTCTCCCGCTCCCACTATCTCTGTCCTATAAATACAGGACCTGCCACCCTGGAGAGAGAACAGAGAGAAAATACATATAACTGGCTTATTTTCTCCCCAATCCAGGACTGGGTAAAAGGATCGGGCAGGAGACGGTAGAGGATCACATCTCACAGCCAGACTGTCCATAGAGCCCCTCTAATCCACTCCTCATTGATAATATTAGAAAACTGAAACTAAGTGGAGGGGCCGGCTTCTAATAACTCCTTTGTAACAAGTGTCCCCTCCTGCCCCCTACCGGGGGGGTGCCTTTCCCTGATCGTCCAACTAGAGCCACCCCCATTTCTTTTTTATTTTCCTCATCACTACGTATCATCTTGTTTTATTTGCTTATTTTTTATGGCCTGCCACCCCTCCCCCAAGACTCTAAGCTCCATGACAACAAGGACCTATATGTCTTGCTCATCACTGTGTTCCCAGAACAAGTTGGTACTGAATAAATACTCCTTCAATTAATGAGTGGCCAGATCTCCTACTTCTTGGGTTCGCATCTGTCCCACACCTCTAACCTGGCTCTGAGGCTGAGGCCCATGGAGGCGGAGTCCAGTCTCTCTGGCCAGCTTCTGGCCCTCATAGTTCTGTGGCTCATAGTAAGTCCTCATAAAGTATGTAGAACCCAGGAAAGTCAAACAGAGCCCTTACAGCCTGATCCCAGAAGCCTCTCTGAGTCCATAGGGCACACATGTAGCAAACAGACATGCACTCTCAAGAATGCTGAAGGCAGCGTGGAGTTGGCCAGAGCCCCTTGGAGACAGCACCAGGGTACCCGGCACACCTTAGTGCCTTCTGCCTTCTAGAGCTGCTTAGAGTCTATTGACTTTGGATCTCCTGCTGAGAACTTATCTCCGGATCCAAAGGCCCTATTGACAGAGATGTGTGGTATGGCCCCACACAGAGTGTGAACCCACAGTCCTGGAGTAATCACAAAGGCAGAAGAGGAAATGAAGAGAGAAAAACAGATAGCTGGGCCATGGCATCCTGCCGGGAGAGAGCCATACACAAAGTGTGTGCAGCAACCAGACAGGGAGCTCCCTCTCCAGGTGCCCCCCAACAATGGAAGCTGGGCCTTTGACATGGACACGTGCTCCAGCACGGAGTGTCTTCCCCTTAATTCACTGGCCTCTAAAATGGGAGACATGGATGCAATGCTCCAAAAAAAGACTATCCAGCAGCAATCCTGAGCTCAGTAGAGCGTCTGAGTTCACTCCAGGCCAAACTGTGGAGCTCTCCAAAACATCTTCTGGAAAGCAGCCTGGCCAGTGACTCCAGCCCAGTCCCTACTAGAATTCAATTTGCTCTGCTAGTCACTTGACAGGAGATGTTAGGAGGAGGCCTTGCTCAGATCTTGCTAAAAGGGATTTGTAGGAAGCAGATAGAGAAACTGGTAGAATGAATAACCAGTCTTAAGACTTTACCCCTGTAATAAAATTATACATCCAAAACTTTGCCATGGCCTCATGGCAGCAGGGTATACTTTCCAACCCCTTAAATTTGGGCTTGGTCCTGTGACTTGCCTTGGTTAATGGGATGTTAGCAAACATGATGTAAGCAGAAGCCTGACATGTACTTTTGTGCTCAGGCTTGTCTCTTTGCACTCCAGGGATCTGCCTTGAGAAGAACATGCCGGGGATAGGAGCTGCCCCTTCAGCCTACATCCCAGAACATACAGAGAGCAGATCTGAGCCCAGCCTACAGCTTGGGGCCGGGCCCAGCAGACCTGAAGCCTGGAGCAGAGCTTCCCCTTCAAGTCCAGGCCAGATCAGCTGAACCGTGGCTGACCCAAAGACCCAATATCATAAGAAGAAATGCTTGGTGACATAAGCCACTGAGACTTGGGGTGATTTGTTATGGAGCATTGATGGTAGCAATAGCTAACAGACACAGATACTGAAATCCAGAGACAGAGTCCAGTCTCTGTGGTCGACTTCCAGCCCTTACAGTTCTCATAATATATGACTAGATGTGGAATTTCTCAGAGTTCACTCTGCTTCCATGCTGCCTACGGAATGCCCTTGAGAGTTAGCTGTGTATGAAAAAGTAGGACACTTCTTATGGCCATGATAGAGCCATAGATAGACCTGATTTACCCTCCTGCTTTCATTAACTGAAAACTAGACAAAACGTATAAGGCAATGGCTTTCAGATGCTGGAAAAAGGCACTAGAGGACACTGACCCGCCAGAGAAGGGAAACAATGAGGTGAGCCCTACCATTGCTACAACGTACCGCGTGCGGGGCTTAGGCCCCAGTTCAGGGAAAGGCCACCAGGGGGCGCCAAGTGGTTTCCTGAGTTGAACAAGGAGAGGGTTGGTGGCCCAGGAGGCCAAGGTGGCCTCCAGGGGCAAGGCCAAGTACCAGAGATGCGAGCGCTGCAGACTGAGAGCAGACACTCCAAAGATCTCCAGAGGGTACTGTCAAAGCTTCGGCTCACGGCTGAGCAGCGCAAGCTGCTCAGGGAGGAAATCGCTCAGGGCCAGGGAAAGAACCACCAGAAAGGAGCAAGCAAAACAATTTCCAGAAATAACACAGGTTTAGGAATAGTTCATACTCCCAACAGCCACAGTGTTGAGAAACCTTCTCACAAAAGAGTCATTGAACAGAAATCCCGTAAGGTATTGCCTTGGACGTGAGGCCAAATTAGCCATTGATCAAAGCTATTCTGGTCCTACCTGACAACATGTTAAAAAAAAAAAAAAAAAAAAAAAGTAAGCCTCAAGAGAGTCAAACTGTTTTCAGTGAGTTTCTAAACAAAGGTCAAAAACATTTAAAGGGTGGGCCCCTGTGGCACAGTCAGTTAAGTGTCTGACTCTTGGTTTCGGCTCTCACGAGCTCAGAATCGTGAGACCAAGCCCCATGTCAGGCTCCACGTTCATCAAGGAATCTGCCACCAAGAATGACTGAGTTCCAATGACTCAGAGCATGAGGACAGAGAAAGTGCCAGCCCTCTTCAGCTTATATTCTAACTAGGGAGATGGACAACAAACAAATAAGGGAATCTGAGCTCAGAAGGAGTTGGGTGGGATAGGATGGGCCTGGGCTCACTGTCAAGGGGGGTAAGAGGCAGGGTTAGGGCTAGAATGGCAGGTTGGGTTTGATGATGTGAAGAGGGCTGGGGCTGAGCAGTCAATTAGAAATGAGGAGCATGGCAAATAAGGGGACTTGGGAGATTTGAGCCATCAAAGAATATGGAGGGAGAGTATTTCATGATGTGTGTCCAAGGGTCTACTGGGGCAACAAGGCACAGGAGATGTGGAAAAGTTGGCTGTGAATGTTAGAAGTTGAAAATATCCATGTAAAATGTGGGAGGAGAAAAAGCATTTCCTTTGACATGGGTTCCATCTCCTGTGTGGAAAGTAGCCAGTGGTTATGGGCCTGGATGCTGCTGTAAGGGCAAGGGAGGAAGTGGCAAACTTTTTTAGGGTTAGCTGCTCTATTCGGGTTTCCATTGCCAAGTGCCAGCAAGCAAGGCTGAGCCCATTGTATGCACATTGGGGGAAACTCAGAGCAACCAGCAAGCAGGAAGCTGATGAGGGATCCCTCCCTCTTACTTCACTCAACTCCTAGTCTTGAGAAGGCAGCTCTTCCCCAGACCAGCCTCATCCCCCTGCACTCCCTGTCCCAGGTGTGAGATACTATTCTCATCTCTCCTCTGAAATATCTTTTGGGTTTGCCTTTCCCATGACTTTCCTTAAAGCCAGGCCAGAAGATGCCCTCAACCATGCCTCAGAGCACCCAACACTTTGAAGGGCCTTGTCAGAAAGCTTCTAAATCTCCCTCTAGTGCTGGGACCTGCCATGGCCAACAGCATCACTGACCATTCTCATGTGGACCTCATTCTCTTTTCTTCCTTCAGGTTATTCTTGCATGGGGTGGTTGACCAGTTGCTCCAAGGTACTCTAGGATTAATGCCTATGGAGTTGTGCTGGGGCCCCTTGGTCAATCCCTGGTTCTGGGAGAACAGCTTGGTGAACAGATCATTCCGTTCACAACATTGCTCAAGACTAGACTACCAGAATGGTGCTGACCTGCTAACTTGAGTGACTCTCACATAGGAAAAATATCAGACACAGGACGAAGGATCTTTGGACCCATTGAATGGACAAGAAACAAATCCATGAGTACCTGTTCTCTACTACATTCCAAATCTTCACCAATAAAACAATGATACTTCACGTGGACTCATGAATTTGGCACAATTTCAATCGAATTGCTTATGTAAACAGGAGCAGCCCTAACCTTATCTGTACTCCCAGTTCCTCCAATCACTATGTCTCCCGGGCCCTAGGGAGGCTCCACCAAGATGGGCTGTACCTGGTCAACACTCCACACCTACATCCTGGTCCATGTCTTCCTGGGCTTATTTCTGATTTTGCTCTAATGCATCTTACCACTCTGGGTTTTTCATAATATGCAGATGTAAGGAGACATAGATCCCTTAATGACCCCTTTGCATTTCCATTCCTATCATCTCCCAAGGGCATTTGTCTTACAAGCTGAACCACTCCTTCATTAAGTTCCACAGATAAGCTACTGCCCTGCAGGACTTACCAACCACAATGACTCAGAAGAAAGAGTAGAGAATTAAGAGTCTGATAGACACTGGCGGTGTCCTGCCCATGTCCCCCAGCTCACCTGGAGGTCCCATGTAGCTTTAGTGAACAGCCCCCATCCATGCCAAGGGTCTCCTGTCTCAGGTACCTGTCTGTCCCTACCTGAAAGTTCTCTTTGGCCACAAGAGCACTCTCCACCCCAATGCAGGGCAGGCCAGCAACGCAGAAGTTAACCCCTCCTGGAACAATCCCCAACTAATGAGGGGTGGGGGCTGGTGGATAAACAACCCCACCTTCTTCGCCTTCCTGTGGGACAACTCTGAAGTGTGTCCCACACAGTTTCCCAGAGGTCACCTGTTCGATAACTCACCTCATACTGACCGCCCCCCTGTCTCTCTTCCCCACTATCTTGGGATTATTTCCTGAGATCACTTCCCACATGAGCTGCCCCCACCCAGATTTTGCCTCAGGATCTGATCTGAGGTAAGCCCAACTGAAGCAAGGGCATTTATTTCAAAATCACGAGTGAGGGATTCTTGCCATCAAGGCCTTGGAGCCAGTAAAAGTGGGAGCCCCCTCTCCAACTTCAACTAGAGTTCCACTCTTCATGGTACTACGTACTGGGGCACGGGGAAAGACGGCATGTGAGAAAGGAATCCTGCTGCTCCAAAAATTAAAATTAAAAAAAAAAAAAAACAATGGAAAATCTGAACAAGGTCAATACCAGCTGTGTTTGTTTGTTTTAAGCCTTTCCCTCAAATCACCCCTCAGCTTTGTCCCTCCTCTCTGCTGGCCACACAGTTGGGCTGGAGCTCCCAGAGATCACTCTCTTGGCCAAGAGGGTGAGGCCCCCAACAAACCTATGCCACACCCACCTCCACCCAGGACACTCTCTGACACCCTTCATGGTGGGGGGACCCAGGAGCACATCCAGGAGCCCAGAAGGCCACATGCAGAACCTGCTGCTCTGGCCTCGAGCAGCCGCCAATCCGGTGGGGTCAGGGAGGCAGGGTCAGAAAGCAGGGCTCCCTCTCTCCTCTTGCCCTTTACTCACAGGGCACGTACCTGGGGCAGGTAAGCCTTATCTTCTCCCTCTAGTTCCGGTCTGGAACGTGCCCTTTCTCATTTGCGCGGATATGTGCCTATCGAGTGAGTCCCCGAGTGAATACCGATGTTGGTTGGCGGGGTGGCGGCCTGTCCTCTTCCTTATCTCGGGGCTCATTCAGACGGAAAGAGGCCCGTGCCCAGCTGCTCTGTTTGCTCTGCATTCTCTGCCCATTGTACACGAAATTGATCTGAGAGGGGTTTTGTTTTTCTTCTTTTTCCTCCAATCTCTTTATTAGTTCAGCCTCAGAAAGTCCCTTATCACGGCCGGATGTCAGGCCACACTCTGCCATCAGGCCTGGCCAGGTTAGACTCTCCATTAATTGATTTTGCCCTCCCCACTCGGGGAGCACAAATTGGCTCTGCCCATTAGCAAGCAATCATTCCCTGGAAGGAATCATAAATCATGCCCCGTGTCCATCCATCACTCACTGCGGCGGGTGCCCACGTGAGAAGATGTAGAGCAGGGGACAGAGCAGTGGGTGAGCAGGGCAGGTCCCCATGGCCATGAGGGCTCTCCCCTAAACCCGACAGAGTGAGGCCTCAACCAACAGAGGGAGTGGCAGAAACAGGGGTCCAGGCACAGAGGGCTCAGCATGAGTGTGTGCTGAATGAGTCAAGGGAGAGAGAAAGAAGATCGCCTCTGTGGGCCTCTTGGCTTGACCCCCATCCACCAACTCCGCCATTACATGACCACGCAGCATGACCACTACATGCTCTTGGGGGCTTTCCTGAGTACTGGAAGTGCCCCTGAAGAGGACTCGATCCTAAACTCCAGCCAGGTCTTTGGGTGTCTTTTGAAAAGTGAGCGTGAGAACAGGACACAGGCAGTGGGTGCCACCAGAGTAAAGCAGAAGAAGGAGACCCGGAAGGGGAGAGCAAGCAGCCGGGCAAGGGGGAAGACCATTTGCTGACACACAGAAGATTCTCCGTAGGTCAGCCACCAGGGAATGGAGTGTCTTGTCCCCCAGTGAGCCTGTCCAGGACCTGAGATGATGGAGGGAGGCTCTAGTGAAGGCCCATCCAGCCCTCCCTCCACCACAGCACACCAGAGAAGTACCTCTGGCCCCCTGCACCCACCCCTTTCTCCCACACAGGTGTGCTCCTTCCCTTCAGTTCCCTCCACCTTAGAACCACCGCCGTTACCTGTGGATGGTGTCCAGACCCGTCAAGGGCACTCGGGCTAAAGAGGTTGCTAAGACCTGCCTGAGATCCCGCAGACGCCAACGGATGAGCTTTCCAAATGATACACGACAGAACTCTTCACACGTTGAGCTTCTCTAGGGCAATAAAAGAGGATTTGATCATTATCTGGTCTTGCAGGTGTAACTACAACCGGAGCTTAAAGTCAAGAACTAGCAAGTCTGTAATGATAAGATGGTGGCCAACACTCTGTCACCCCATCTTCCCGGACCACAAAGAAAAACCAGCCAAGGGTGAGTTTTGTGAATCTCGATGCTTCCTTCCTCCTCCAAGGCAAGGCCACATCCCAGCACAGCACCGAGTCGGGGGGGACGCTCTGGGTGTAGGAGAACCTCATACAGGACAGCTTGGCCCCAGGTGGCTTCGAGGAACCCAGAAGGAGCAAGATGGCAAAGAAGGCAGGTGCCACGCCCAGGGATGACATGAGGTGCTTCGGAGGACGCAGAGGCAGCGCCGGTGACAGCGCTGGCATGTCCCCATGTGCAGCCTCCACATCCTGCTGCACCCCAGCTCCCCGTTATTTGTTGTTCTGGTTTGGGCCGTAGAGCAGATCAAGAACCCCACGACACTATACCCGTACCCCCACGACATTATCATTCCCGTACTTGAAATGGTAAAATTCTCCCCCTGGCTTTTACTTTCTACGTCTCTCTCTTCCCCTCCCTTGTCCTGGACATACAGGCCACGGTATCAGCTTCCCCACAGTGACACCAAGTGACACCTGCACGGATGATGCCCTCACACCCCTGGCTGGGCCAGAGTGGCTGAAGCTGGCACTTGACTCAAGGATCGCTCGCCACCTGTGAAGTGGCCCATGGGAAAAGGGGCTCTTGGACATGTGGCCTCGCCCAGATGATCTGAAGCAAGACGTATGATGAGAAAGAAGCAGAGGACAACAGCGGCTGACGCCAAGGGGAAGCCAGGGGACCGGCCTTGAGAGAAATTCTGGGGCAGAGCCAGGGAGGGAATGGCCGGCCTGGCTGGGACGAGTGAGGGGGGCACCCCACGAGGAGAGGGGACAGAGCCTGATAGTAAGCAGGAGTGAAGACACGGGCTCCGTCGTTCCAGAACGCCAGCGGCTCCCAGCTTCCTACCACAAATTGTTTCAATTACTTAAGATAACTGCAGTGTGTTCATGTGTCTTCCAACTCAAATAAACCTTGAACAATTAACAACAACAATGGCCAAAACGTGTATAGTCATTGGGAAGTAACAGGATACCTAACAGTGGCTTGAACAAACAGGGTTTAAGTTTCTAACATTTTTGAGATCCAGGGAGAGGTGTGTGCAGGAATCAGCTGAGTGTCTTTGCAACAATCTTGACCGTTCCCTGAAGGACGCGAGGTGGTTGGGCAGGGCCGGTTCTCCATGTGGGGAGTGGTGGGGCCGCAGCTGAGCCCTCAGCAGGGCGGGGATGGCAGAGCTTTACCCCACACCCCCACAGCAGGCTCTGCACACCTCTAACTGGCCAGAGCTGGGTCACGCGGCCGCCCCAGCAGCAAGGGAGCCAAGAACGTGGGTGGGTGCAAGGGGCACTGTCAATCCTCTGATACCCTCCCCATTTCTGTCCCCCTCTCCCCTCCTTTAAAGTATTTCTGCTTCCGATGGCCTGGCCTCCCAATGACCTGGGGCTCCAGTGCACTGCCCACAGCCTACTGGAGCTATTTTGCCTACTGGTGTGTGGAGGCAGAGATGCCTCAACAACCAGTTGGTGTGGGATGACGAAAGCCCCGCTCCCCTGCTTCCACCTGGGACTCACGGGGCGTGCAGTCCCCATCAGGGGTCTCCAGGAACCAGGCTGAGCTGGGACTGTCGACCCCTGTTTGGCCTCGCTTGCCCCACATTCTTCTCAGCCTTCCCCTGCTCTGCTGCTCATACACAGATCCCCCCTCAGGGCTGCTCCCCTGGGAACCCAGCTAAGAGCAGGGGGAGCAGGATTATCATGATGGGTTAGACCAATCACGCTCCATTGCCTGGGGCTGACAAGTACACAAGTGGGGCTCCGTGAGCCAGGAAGGAGGGAAAGGATGTAGGCAGTCGGCTCGTGTTGTCCTGCAGCCACAGCTCATCACAGGAAAACGTGAGCAGAGAACTTGGATCCTTCACACACTGCCAGTGCGAAGGTACAATGGTGCGGCCACCTTGGAAAACAGTCTGGCATCTCTCAAAAATTTAGAGTGACCCGCGACCAGCACTCCACACTCCTAGAGACATGAAAACATACATCCCCACCAAAACTTGTGCATGAATATTCGTGGCAGCATTGCTCATTATAGCCAAGAAGTAGAAACAACCCAAACATCTATCAACTGATAAATGGGTAAATAAAATGTTGCACTATCCATACAATGAAATATGACACAGATATAAAGAAGGATGAAGGGGGCAGCCCGGGTGGCTCAGCAGTTTAGCAGCAGCCTTTAGCCTAGGGAGTGATCCTGGAGCCCTGGGATCGGTCCCGCATCGGGCTCCCTGTATGGAGCCTGCTTCTCCCTCTGCCTGCCTGTGTCTCTGCCGCTGTGTGTGTGTGTGTGTGTGTGTGTGTGTGTCATTAATAACTAAATAAAATCTTGAAAAAAAAAAAAGGATGAAGTACTGACACACACCATAGTATGGATGAACCTTGAAAACATTACACCAAGAGGCCAGACACAAAAGGCTACATACAATACGATTGGATTTCTATGAAATGTCCAGAAGAGAGAAACCCAGAGACAGCAGATGGATGCTGCCAGAGGCCCGAGGACAGGCTGGGTGGATGGGGGATGAGGGCTTGTGGGGATAGGGGATTGTGGGGAGAGTTGCATGCTTCTGAATATACTAAAAACCATTTGACTGTATATTTTAAAAGTGTGAATGAGGGGCACGTGGGTGGCTCAGTTGGTTAAGGCCCTGCCTTCGGCTCAGGTCATGATCTCAGGGTCCTGCGATTGAGCCCCACATTGGGCCCCCTGCTCAGAGGGGAATCTGCTTCCCCCATCCCTCTGTCCATGCCCCTGTTGGTTCTCTCTCTCTCTCTCTCTCTCTCTCTCTGTCTCAAAAACATAAAATCTTTTAAAAAATAAATAAATGAAAGTGCGAATGATATGTGGCTTATGTCTCAATGAAGTTATTGCGAATTCACACACAAGCAAAGAAGAGAAAGAGAGGAAAACATCCTCGATTGCACTCCCCAGAGCGAGCCACTGTGAACATCTCAAGTCAGGATATACTTTTAGCTTTTTTTTTTTTTTTTAATCCACACCTACATCTTACCAATAGAGTATGCTCTGAAGGGAAACTGCCAAAGGCTTTCAAGCACAGAAAACTATCAGCAAAAGCTATGAAGCAAATGTGTCCCACTGATGAGGAGCGTCAACCCTGGTGCTGCTCCTGATGGAGGCTGTTGTGTGTCTATTTGCTTTGCTCTGATTTGTCACCCAGTTTACTTATCTTCGGGTTCCCCCAATAGGCAGATTAATCCTCCCGGCCCCATTCTGTAGCCAGGGCAACTGGGCACAAGACATATTCACTCCCATTCTGATTTCTTTTTTAAGATTTTATTTATTTATTTTAAAGAAGGAAAGCGCACACGAGTAGGAGAGGTAGAGGAGGAGGGAGAGATAGAATCTCAAGTAGACTCCACACTGAGCCTGGAGCTGGATGCAGGGCTCGAACCCAGGACCCTGAGATCATGACCTGAACTGAAACCAAGAGTCAGCCGCTCAACCAACTGTGCCACCCAGGGTCTCCCCACCATCCTGACTTCTTCCCAGTTTGGGAGCCTGAAGCGTCATGGGTGAAATCCTGGGGGCTGCGGAGGGCACCCATTCAGGCCTGGGCAGAACAAAGGAGAAGCATCTGATTTGATCCAGAAACATCTATCCAACTTAGAGACAGAGGGTAAGACAAGATGGTCCTCAGGAGCACCCCGTAACTCTCTTTGAGGGGTCCATGCCACTGACTGGTGCTCTCCATGGTAAAGTTTAAAAAAAAAAATAAAAGGCTGGTTGGGGGTGACAGGCCTGTTTGCACTGGAGCCACTTAGTGCAGCCAAGCTGAGCTGCACTGTTCAAATAGACTCCGCAGCCTCCAGACACCTGTGCCGAGGAGGACGAGGAGGGCGAGGCAGGCAGGAGGCTGGGCACGGGTCCCCGGGGGCTTCCCACCTCTCCTCCCGTAGGCAGCCCCAGGGTCCTGGCAAGTCCTGGCCACACCATGCCCCAAGCCAGGCTCTGCAGCTGCCGGGGCGGCCGGGTGCTGCCCCTGCTGCTGGCCTACGTCTGCTACCTGCTGCTCGGCGCCACTGTCTTCCAGCTGCTGGAGAAGCAGGCGGAGGCTCAGTCCAGAGACCAATTTCAGTTCGAGAAGCTGCGCTTCCTGGAGAACTACACCTGCCTGGACCAGCGGGCCCTGGAGCAGTTTGTGCAGGTGAAGGGGAGCTGCTGGTGTGGGATGGTGGGCGGAATGGGGGTTCCTGCGGCAGGTCCAGAGCTACGCCCCGGGGCCTGATGCCCTGTTTGGAAGCAGCGTGGGGGGGACTGGTGCTGGATTCTGGCCCCAGGTCTAGAACTAGATTGCTGCGTGACATTGAGCAGGTCGCTGACACTCACTGGTCCCAAATCTCCCCCATCTAGAAGGCGAGGAGAATAACCCCATATGTGCTGCAGACATTTGCAGCCAATCAAAAGCCCTTTTTAAGCTGCTGCTTGCTGCATAAACGTGGACTGTGTGTCAGTGCTATCAACACTTTGCAAATTTCCTTCTCCCAGGCTCTGCCCTCCCCCTCCCGCACCCCCAGGGCTGCTAATCCTCTGTCGTCTCCCGGTGCCTGGTGAGCAGTGGCCCGGGCGACAGCTTGGCCAGCAAGGTGTGCGTAGGGGGCTCTCTCTGGTGGCAGAGCAGGCCCCAACGCCCTCTGTCTTAGAAGCAGGGCAAAACCAGGGTGTTGTGAACGCCTTTGAGATCAGGGGAGGCTGTGAATGACAACACCAACCACAAAGGAACAAGCCGAGTGCAGAGTCACCGCAAAGATAACTGGCACTTAGTGAGCATTTACGATGTGCCTAAAACAGTGGAGAACGGGGTCACCGTGATGGGGTCAGAGCAGTCACGATCCATCCTCGGGAGCCACCTTTTAGGTGTATTTCCTCATAATAACCTATTACTATCACCGGCTCCTGCTGGCAGATGGAAACTGAGGCACAGAGGAGTGGAGTGTTGGCAAGACTGCCCAGTCAGTGATAGAGACAGAACTCACCCCCAGGCCAGTTGCTCTTCGCCATGCAAATTAGCAGAAGCGCTGGGTTGGGGGTGGGCAGGACACAACCGAGAGTGGCAGCTCTCAAAGTGTGGACCGGCTGCAACACATCACCTGGGGGTCCCTTAGAAACGCCAACGATCGCACCCCACCCCGGACACTCCAGACCAGGAGTCTGGGGACAGGGCCAGCAGCCTATCGTTAAAAAGCCCTCCAGTCCATGCCCATACCCTCAAGATGGAGAAGAGCTGGCCTAGAAGATGAGGGGTGGGCTGGGTGGTCAGAGAGAATTTTCCGCAGATGTGAGAGACCTGTCCAGGCCCTTTCTCCCGGGAACTGAGGCTTCCTTGCTCTCCGCCAGTAGAGGGCTGGGGCCATAGCACCCCTATGGGGCTGAGAAGGGCTCTGGAGCCTCCCAAGACCTCCGGAATAAGGCATTTGCCCTGGAGGCCCTGACACCTCCTCCTCCCTCAGCCTAGCGTCAGAGGTGAAACCCCAGAGCCAGAGGGTGTGGGAAGGATTGGTAGCAGGGATCTAACTAGCTCTGTAAACGATGACGATGGCAGCCTCAGCCACTGATTAACAACACCCAACCCTGGCCTCCCCAGCCTCCTTTTGGGGGAGCCTCAGTGGCCAGGGGATGGCTGGCCAATAGGAAGAATGCTGGGATAGGATTCCAGAACATACGAGACTAGTACAAGAGGAAGAAGCTACTAACAGCACCAGAAGCAGTATTAGAGACTCCTCCATAAGAAAAAAGCCTTGCCTGGTTTCACGGGACTCATGTCTGACTTTCTCTATCACATGTGGATGCTTAGAGAAAACTAGAAGGTCACGTTGGGGGCCCCACACTCAGTACCCTCACCGAATCAAGGCCCCTTCCTCAGCAGGATGGAGAGCTTCAGGTTGACCGTGGCCCTAGGGCAAGTGCTAGTCCCAAGGGTGAGGGTCTTGAGAGAGCGAGCATGTTCCGGAATGTTCCATCCTGGCCTCTCTAGGGGTGTGGGAAAGGGAGCTAGACCAAAGTCCACATGTCTGAAGGGACCAGTTCTGCCAAAGTGAAGAAAAGCAGACAGCCTGTGTCATGACTCCTAGACAGGCCCAGCCTACCAGGGCCACCCCACCCTGGCAGGGAGCACACTCACCCAGGCAGCGAGGAATCAGTTCCCATAGGAACTAGGAACTGCAGTGGCCCCCTCCCCCACGGCCTCCTCCTGATTTGGGAGCTCTATCAAGTGGCAAGGCTGTGTGCTGCCTGGGACAATGCAAGGCGACAGGAGAGGGCCCTGGGGGAGCAGACTGGAGAGGGATCCCTAACCATCTCCAAGAGGGCTGGGCCCAGGGACAGAGGGGCTTAGGCTTGGGCCCACAAGGGTTCAGGTTGTGTAAACACATACTCAACACACCTGCACACATGCAACACAGAGTACCCATGCACATCGCATACATACAACATACCACACATCAACACTGGCTACACCTCTGACCTTTGGTCTGGCCTCTGATGGAATTTCTCTTATAGGCCTGGACTGGGCCTCACCAGGGGATAGCAAAGAGCAAAGCAAAGCAGCCAGCTCACCAGGCAGTTCAGAGAACACAGGGTTCCCTATCTCTACCATCCACCCTGTGGGAGGGCAGCCCCATGGCTTCCCTGCGGCCCCCAAACTCCACATTCCCCAGGAAGCCCTTCTGGGAGCATCCAACCTGAAATCTTCCCGTTGTCCTCACAACACACCTACGCCTCCCACTGCTGGCCATAGGCAGCATCTCCCACCTGGCTCACCCTTTCAACACCCTCTTCCTCCTTAGGCCCCTTTCCCCTCCCCCAGCCCACATTTACAGCCCACACCTCAGCCAGCCTTGGCCTATGGAACAAGCAGTGGATCTGGAACCCAACGACCTTGGGCAAATCGTTTTGCTACTCCGATAGCCTTATCTACTAAACGGAAATGAGAGCTTCTAAGAATAGAGTTAAATGAGATCAGAGGAAAGCACCCAGCAGAGAGCTTGGTCACCAGCAGGGGCCATCAGCTACCTCTTCCTCCCGCACCCCCCACCCCGCCCTCACACAGGTCATCATGGAAGCCTGGGTGAAGGGTGTGAACCCCAAAGGCAACTCCACCAACCCCAGCAACTGGGACTTCGGCAGCAGTTTCTTCTTTGCAGGCACGGTTGTCACCACCATAGGTAAAGGGTCGGGGTGGGGAAGGGCCTCCCCAAAGCCCCTGTCTTGGTTTTGGGCTCCCCAGAGCAGACACTGAGACCAGGATGTGGTTTTATCTAGGAGATGATTCCAGGAAGTGCAAGTCGAGAAGCGGGAACGAGTCAAAAGTGGGAACATAGGACAGGAAAAGAAAAGAGGCAGCGAGGTTCACACTGATGAGCAGGGTCCTAGTTCGGGCCACTGGCCTCGCTCCCCCTGGGACCCTCTGAGAGGCCAAGCAGAGCCCCAGCCTTAGCACGGTGCCTTGAGGAGCGAGGAAGCGGGGCTACTTAGCTACGGACTCCGGCCCTTGCTGGCTGAGAGCTGATCCTGGATGAGCCAACTCTCCAGTACTTGAAACTCGCCCACAGACCAAGCCAAACTCCCAGGGAGAGAGAGATGCAGGGACTTGGGATGGAGAGCCACACCTGTGTGTACAGGAACAGCCCCCCAAGCTGCAGGTGGTATCCCAGGTGTCCCGAGGGCACAGATCACCAACAGCATCTGCTACACCCCCTCACCTAGAAAACCCATGCCACCTCTCCCAAGGAAGCCCCCAGACCCCCCGATACTCATGGTTTCCCCATCCATTCAATTCAGTTCAATTCTACACATCTTCCTTGAGTTTGGGTGAAAACTGAAGCGGAGGGAGTTGGATCAGACCCAGGCAGGCTCAGACCTCCAGGAGCCTCTGATCCAATGAAGAGGAATAAGATAAGCACACAAAAAACAATAGTACAGGGCAACTTAGACAATTAGACAGGAATGACATTAAGCACTATGGGGAATCACTTCTAGTAGAGAGGAGGAGGGTGGCAGTCAGGAGGGCTTCCTAGAGGCAGTGTCATTGGAGATGGGCCCTCCAAGACAAGCAGG
Organism: Canis aureus; assembly: GCF_053574225.1. Lineage (NCBI taxonomy): Eukaryota > Metazoa > Chordata > Mammalia > Carnivora > Canidae > Canis > Canis aureus. Next base: position 64,397,603 of record NC_135617.1, read on the forward strand.
AGTCTTACAAATAGAGATCATTCTAGTGGGGGGGGGGGGGAAGAAGGTTCTTGGAAACAGAGGAGCTTCCCCTCTACCCCCCAGAGGTAATAGAAGACCACCCTCTGCTACAGTCTGTGGGGGAGGCAGTTCTGAACTCTCGCTTCTCCACATTTGCACCCTCCTCCTTGCCCTGTAGGATATGGCAACCTGGCACCCAGCACGGAGGCAGGCCAGGTCTTCTGTGTCTTCTACGCCTTGGTGGGCATCCCACTCAACGCGATCTTCCTCAACCACTTGGGTGCAGGGCTGCACGCCCACCTGGCTACCCTCGAGAGGTGGGAGGAGCAGCCCAGGCGCTCCCAGGTAGGGCCCCTTCCTCCTTACAGTCCTGCTGGGATGAGCTCTGTTGAGGGGTGAAAATAGAAGTTGACACTGAGCCACAGTTCGGCGGGCAGGGTCTGAGGGGTAGATACTTGTGGAGGAAAGGGTTACGCGGAAGCAGAAGCTGAATTGTGATCAGGCTGGAACAAAGACTTGGACAGGCCCCTCATTCTGCAGCACGTGTGTGGCCATCAGAGGGGTCCCACAAGGGGGCTGAACTGGCCAGAGCCATATGCTGGCCTCAATCACACACCGGGTGGCCTCCCTGGGAAGGGTGTGCCCTTGGGCCAGGCACTTCTCTGTAGCCAAGGTATGCCTCAAAGATGCTCAGAGCTGGAGGCCACTGGCTGACGGCTGGTCCACAAGGTCTTCTTTGAAGGGGGATCTGGGTGGTGCATCTCTGTGGTCATCCTAGAACTCCAGCCCCGTTGAAAATAAACTCCAAGCCACCCAGCACTCCCCCAGGGCCCACCCCCTTGGCCAGCCCCTTGCAAAGCCAGGCTCAGTAAGGGAGGGCAGAGGTGCAGAGGAATCTGGGATAGTTCAGATGGCCGTCCTCCATCCCAGATCTGAGTCCCCAGGAGGCCTGACCAGATGTGACCCTCAGGCCCAAAGGAGTCTCCAAATTCCAACCTGACCCACTCATGAAATCCCTCTGACCAAATATTTCCCTGGCCTGAGCAAAAGCGCACACACAGAATACAACCACCAGCCCAAAGGTCTCCAGGCCAAAAAAGGGAACGTGGCCATGGCCCAGCTCCACTCCCAGATTTGTCTCCCCCCTCCTCCATCCTGGGGCGTTCCAAGTAGACTCAGACACAGACTCTCTTGTTCCCAGCTGCTGCAGATCCTAGGCCTGGCTCTGTTCCTGACCCTGGGGACACTGGTCATTCTCATCTGCCCACCCATGGTCTTCAGCCACGTGGAGGGCTGGAGCTTCGGGGAAGGCTTCTACTTCGCCTTCATCACTCTCAGCACCATCGGTTTCGGGGACTATGTTGTCGGTGAGAACAAGGCGGTCACGTATCTCCGGGCAGGGGCCGCAGGGATTGGGGGGGATGGGGAGATGTCAGCAGGAGGTAAGTAGTGAGAATCAGATGATAGTCCCTGGTTCTTTGAGGGCAACAAATGGTTTGTGAGGCCTCTGGGGATTATCACAATATCCTTAGACATCGGTGGCCCCGGGACCCATGACCCTCTCCCCCAGGGACCTCCACTGCAGATCCTTGGTATGGAGATGCCGGCAGGGACCCCTGTGGCATTTATCATGTCTCCTTCCCTTGCCAGGCACGGACCCCAGCAAGCATTACATCTCCGTGTACCGGAGCCTGGCCGCCATCTGGATCCTCCTGGGCCTGGCATGGCTGGCGCTGATCCTCCCACTAGGCCCCCTGCTTCTACACAGGTGCTCCCAGCTCTGGCTTCTCAGCAGGGGACTCAGCCTCAAGGACGGAGGAGCCCCCGAGATGGATGGGCTCCCCAGACCTCAGAAGATCCCCATCTCTGCATGAGGTCTCCAGTGGCCCCAGGAGCTCCTCCTGCTTCCCCCACCCCACCCCTGTATGCCTTCTGGACTTCCTGTTCCATGTCTTTCCCCACTCCCTTCCCAGCCAGGGCTGGCCTCAGGAGCTCTCCAGAGAGCAAAGGAGGTGGGATGTCCAAGCAAGTTACTGCAAGGGGTTGGAGGACAGGATGAATGACAGATGTGTGTGGAGTGAGACGTGTGTTGCTGTCCCAAAGGCCCTCGCCCAAGTGTGAATCCAGACATGGATCACTCTGGCCAAATCTCCGTGGTGCCCTCCCTGTGTCCCCCCACCCAGGAGACTTCATACAGGTCTGCAAACAAAGGGTGACTTTATTTTCAGCTCATTTGATACAAGCACAAAGTGATGGCTCAGGCCCCCACCCCACTGTGTGGAGAGAGCCAGGCTCTGGGAGACCCAACAGTGAAAGCTCCTGCTCTCCGTGCACGTTTCGTCCACCAGAAGGACTAGACAAGCAGAGAGGTCCCAACCCGGTACCAAGATGCTATGATGGGGTAGAGGGGTCTGACAAGAGCCCATGGGGGTGACTAGCAGGGAAGGTCAAGGAGAGAGGCTGGGCAAGGACTTTGGAGCATCTACGTGCAAACAGGATTATCCGCCCTCAGGAAGCCGACAGCTGCTTCTCAAAGCAGTTCCCCTTGCCCAGAGGTCTAGAGCTCTCCGTCAACAAGGCGGAGCTCCTGGGTGTCCCACCTACTTTCCTGAGTGTGGCCTCCCCTGATTCCTCAGGACACCCCTTGACCTCATCACCCCCTCTGAGCACCTGTCTTAAGAGCCTTTCCAAACACACCCTGGGAAGACAGGGAGCCAGCAGATCCCAAGAGATCCCCAGGAAACGAGCTCCATGGAGGCCAGGCCTCCTTTGGGAATGTGCTCTGCAGCCCTGGCCTTTCTCCTACGGGACTGTGACATCTCTGGCCAGAAGGAGAGGAGAGATTGAGACCAGTCCACCCAAAGCCCAACCTCATCGAGGACTCCAGACCTCTGCCCCTACCTCTGCCATCAAGGCAGGCCCACAAATGGCTGGGAAGGCCCTGGACAGGACTGAGGCAAGGCCGCAAAGCAGAGGAGGCTGAGATGGGACGCACAGGGAAGGATCTACAGCAGCAAGAGACCTGACCTCTTGTAGACAAGATCTACACCCCGGGACTTGCTGATATGGAGAAGAAGCCTGGGAAACTGAAGATCCCCCAGGGGACTCCTTCATGCCCTGGACCCTTCCTCCAGGAAGGGAGGTGGGGAGCCTCTTCAGAAGCAGGGAATGGACAAGCCCACTGGTCAAGGATCCTCTTGCCTCCCAGATTCATAGGCAAGTGGTGATCAGCTGGGCTCCCTCAACTTTGTACACAGGGGGAAGGGGGGTGTTTCAAGAGCTCCAGGGAGGACCTGACAGGTGGCAAGTCCTTGGTGATAGTCCCAAGGTCCAGGAACTTAGGCTGGGGCCCTGAGACAATAAAGTTGGCTTTTACTTTCTCTTCCTGCGGCGTGCAGTCTCCAGGAGTCCCTCCCACTGCTTGCTGCAGTAGGACAGCTGAGGCCCCCTGGGTCTCGGGCCTGGGTCACCCCGCAGCCCGGCCTTTCTCCCCGAGCTGGGCCTGGGGGGTGCGCCCTCCACACACACTCGAGGCGGAGCCAGATGCCCACAGCTCCGGCCTCGTTTTGTCCCTGGGATTGGATCCCGCTGCGGGGTGGGGCCGGGCTGTCCCATTCCCGGGCAAGCCTCCTGGGCTGAGAAGACGGGGCGCAGGCAGGCGGTGGCCGGTGGCCGGTGGCCGGTGGCCGCGAGGGGAGCAGCCGAGCCCGCGCGCCCGCCCTGTGCGCCGCCGGGTCCATGGTTCCAGGCGCCGGGCTCCCCGCCTCCCCGGCGCTGTGCGGACCGCGAGCCCGAGCGGCGGCGGCGCGGGACCCCAGGGCCCCGGAGTGCGCGGTGCCGGGCACGCTGCTGCTGCTGCTCGCCTACCTGGCCTACCTGGCCCTGGGCGCCGGCGTGTTCTGGGTGCTGGAGAGCCCCGCGGCGCGCGACTCCAGCGCGAGGTTCCAGCGCGACAAGTGGGCTCTGCTGCGGAACTTCACGTGCCTGGACGGCCCGGCGCTGGACTCGCTGATCCGGGTCAGGGGCGAGCGCGGCGGGGGGCGCGGGGGGGGCTCTGGGGCAGTGAGGGCGCCGGGGGGGGGGGGATTGCTGGGGGGCCACGGGGGGCGTGGGGCAAGGGGAGGGGGGAGGGTTGGGGGGCTCGCGGGGGGGGGGCTAGCAGATGGATGGAGGTTCCCCCCCCCCCCCCCGCCCCCGGCTCGCGCAAGCCACCCCCGACTGGGGCCCGCCCGAACCGGGCATGCTTTAACGTCCCGGGACCCCCCTCGTTCCCCGGGCCCCACAGCCCAACCCCTGGCCCCAAATCCCCAGCCCGCAGTCCCGGTGCCGAGTCTGAGTCCTTGGAGTCTGAGTCCCAGAGCGGCCCACCCGAAGGCAATCCCCAGAAGGCAGCAGGCGAATGTTTCTGGGGGGAAGTGAGCAGGCACTGGAGCAGCGGTAGAGTCCTGAGCCCTTGGACCTGCCGCCGGGGCAGGGGAAGGACTGTCCCTGCTAAGGACCTGGGGTGGCGCCTCCACCCACCCACCCCCACCTCTACACTTTCACAAATACACAGGACTGCCTGGTCCTGGAGGCTGGGCAGCAGCCCCTTCGCAGAGGTGGCCAACCTCCCTTCCCGCAGCCTCCGCCCGGGCAAGATGACAATGAGGACAATGACAGCAATGAGTGCTTCTGTGGAGCAGTCACTGTGTGTCAAGCATTGTTCTGGGGAGATTAACTTGTATTAACTCATTTTGTCCTCACCTGCCTCACAGGTAGGTACCATTTCATCATCCCATTTTCTGAGATAAAGAAACTGAGGCTCAAAGAGGTTAAATACAACGACCTGGCTGCATAGGCAGGGAGCTGGGCCTGTTAACCACCAAGATGGGGCTCAGAAGGGATCTGAGGGAAGAAGGGTGTTCCCCAAAGTTCCAGCAGGGCTTTCATCTCCAGAGGCTTCTCTTCCAACCTCTCGTGCTCCACTCACACGTCACACCTCCCTGAACCACGCTGTGGCTTCCAGCATGCCCAAGATAAGGGTCTGGTGTCTCCAGCCCAGACCTCCCCCTGAGTACATGCAACTTCCTTGGGATCCCTGGGTGGCGCAGCGGTTTAGCGCCTGCCTTTGGCCCAGGGCGAGATCCTGGAGACCCAGGATCGAATCCCACGTCGGGCTCCCGGTGCATGGAGCCTGCTTCTCCCTCTGCCTGTGTCTCTGCCTCTCTCTCTCTCTCTGTATCATAAATAAATTAAAAAAAAAAAAAAAAAGCCTTAGATTCCCCCAAGGTCAGGAGCAAGCAGCCCTCCTCCTCCCAACCCCGACCCTCCACCTATTCCCTGCATCCACACACTCTCACGGTGCTCTTAGAGGCTTCCCTCACTACCCCCACCAAATAGGACCAGAGGCCTAGGCTTCTGAGCATTTCTTCTCTGTTCCTCCTGGACCACTTGGGGCCAGGATACAGGCCCTCTCCCTCACTCACCCCTGCAAGAGTCTCTCCACTTCTGGTCTGCTAACACCTTGCTGCCAGCTGCCAGGGAAAACACAAACCTGATCTTGCCTCCTCTTTGCTGGGTGACCTTCAGAGAGGCCTGCTGCTCCATCCCTGGCACGGCAGAGCCAAGCATGGCGTGGCTCCGGGCTGCCTTTCAGTCTCCCTGTACTAGATCCCAGGCCCCGTCCTGCCCCACAGGCTCTGCCCACCGGGGCCCATCTCCCTAAATGGCCTTCCAGTAGAAACAGTCCTTTTTGCCTATCAAAGAAGGCTCAACTAAACCATCACCCCCACCATGAAGCCTTCTGCCTCTATATCCATCAGAATGAACACCCTTCCTCTCTGTGTTCCCGGGCTCCTATTATTATATCTGTAACAGTGATGGTGATGGCAGCTGCTAACATTTACCATGTCCCAGGCACTGTTCTAAGTCTACACCGAATACCTCATTTCACCCACCCAACCGCTCTAGGAAGTAGGTGCTGTTAGTATTCTCATTTTGCAGATAAGGAAACTGAGGCACAGATAAGTTGGGTATCTTGTTCCAGGATCATACTGCCTTAATGCCCAAAGCTGCACTGACCGCACCCTATTAGCGCAGTTTGTCTCTGTCCTACTGAGGACAGAGGTCCTGTCCTTTACATCTCCAGGACCCCTGGAACACCACACGTCCTGCCCGGCAGTGCTTGTTGCAAGGATAGGAGTAAGCAGGGGAGGGGGGAAGGCATGGTGTTCTTCCAGCTGGTGGGACATCCTGAGCTGACCTGAGCCCTAGGGTAAGGAAGGGGAGGAGCTATCCCCCGTGGTCCCTGCCCCCCATGGTCCCTGCCCCCTGGAGAAGTCCTGGATGGAGGGGAAGAGCCTCCTTGCCCTGGAAGGGCTGAGATCAAAGAGTGGTTGTGAGGATTGTCCATGACGTGTGTGTGTGTTTGCACGCACACGTGTGCACGATATTCATGCACACATGTGTATGTGTCTGGGTGCAGGGGCCCAGTTGCCCCCCAGAGCCTGGTGGTCACTGCAACCTCTCCCCCAGGGCATCATCCAAGCCTACCAAAGTGGGGACATTGTCCTTGGCAACACCACCAGCATGGGGCGCTGGGAGTTCGTGGGCTCCTTCTTCTTTTCCGTGTCTACCGTCACCACCATTGGTAAGAGCAGGGTGGGACCAGAGTGGGTGGCACTGAGGAGCCTGGCCTCCCCCCTAAAGGATGGGGGACAGGGGACCAATGCCTTTCAGAGGGGAGGGGTCACCAGGGCCCTGTGACCCAGAGTGTCGTCAGGCCCCGCAGAGGGGGCACCACCTGTGGGCAGGATCGCAGGCTCCCCTGGGATCTGCAGAATCACTTTCTGCATTTTACCAGAGCCCCTAGGGGGTTTCTGTGCAAGTTTGAGAAGCGCTGCTCTGGAGGGTTCTGCGTCACGCGACCTTGCAGGAAGCAGAGGGTCTGCCCGGTGCAGCAGTAAGGACGCTTCTCGGCTTTATAAGTGTCCCGCGCCAAGCCCAGCCCACGCGGAGCCCGGGGTGGAGGCCCATGGGGGGCGAGGAAAACCTGGGAAGGAAGGAGGAGCAGAAATTCACAAAGAGCCTTTCCACCCCCTGTTCTCAGCGTTGGGGAAAGGTGGCCACCCCTGGAGGCCTCTCCCAGCTCCCTAAGGCACCCCTGCACCCCCTCACCACCTTCCCCAAGCCTCCTTCCTCCCTCACACAGGGACCCCTGGAGCCAGGTCTCTCTCCCGGGTCCCTAGCCCTGCCTCAGGAGAGCAAAGGTAGAACTTGCCCTGGGCAGGTGCCTGGGAGCTGCTGGAAAGGGAAGGAGAAGAGCAGCCTAGATCCCTCCAGCTCTGAAACCCGGGAACTAACTCAAGTGCAGAGCCCCGTCGCCGGCCCTCTGAGTCGCCCCGCCCCTGCACGACACCAGACTTACCAGCAGGTGGCAGGCTGACACCACTGCTGGCCAGGGCCACCTCCATCAGCTCGCGCTGGGATCCTCTTCAGTAGCAATCTGGTGTCTGTCTGCCTCTGCCCTCCCAAGAGTGGAGCCAGACAAGGGCCCCTCTCCATCTAGAGGAGTCTCCATCCAGCTTTAAATCAGCAAATGCTTCTTGGAAGCGGGTGTCAGGGCTACGCAGGAGCTTGGGCAGTCCTCCACCTTGAGGCCAGCGTGCTTGGGATGCCCCTCAGAGCTCCACGGACCCTGTGACCCAGGAAGGACCAGCCAGAATGGTATTTATTCCTCTTTACACCCCCTGGGCCTAGTACATTCAACGGGCACCCAACAAACAGTGACACATTCATTAATTCCCAAAATACCCATTCCACCAGCGCTTATTGAGTCCCAGGGCAGGAGGTGATGTTGATGCACAGTCACTGCAGGGGTGTAGGGGTCTTTAGTCTCTAAACCCAACGCCTCCGACATCCTTTGCCCGAGGCCTGTGACTTTGGCCCAGCAAATTTCCAGTTTGGCAGCCCATCCCTTCCTTTTATTTTGGTCCGAGCCAGCCCTCTCTGAGGGAAGGAGGGCAGAGCAAGGGGGAACCTGCCCCACACTGCACACATGGTCTGCTTCTACTAGGCAACTGTGGGGGGCACGTTTACAATTGAAATTTCATTTCGTCCATATGGCCTCACCTGCAAGGATAGGACTTATTATTCTCATGTTACAGAGGGGGAAACTGAGGCACTCAGGTGTTGCACAATTTCCCCAAGGTTGCATGACTAGTAAGAAGTGGAATTAGAACTTGATATCCAGAGTGGGGACAATATTTCTCTTTCCAGTCCTGCCTACCTTCAGAAGGTTTATTCTACCTTAGAGTGGGAATTCCAAACAACAGGAAGAAAGAGAGGACCCCACTTATTTTGGGGTGAACAGTAGGGAAGCTCATGACCCTGGCATTCTGACATCACGCACGCACGTGTGCGCACACGTGCACACAAAGAGGATGCAGAGAAGAGGAGGGTGGAGACGGGAGATGGGGTACTTACCTATGGAACATTCCAAGAGGGAAGAAAGGAGTAATCTGAGAGGCCCAGCAGAGGACTGCCTCCTTGGTGTCCCTGTTGCCTGGGTCCAGCACCCTGTAAGGGCTGTACTTTCCAAGCCTTGAAATGAAATAGGGTCTGACAGGCCCTCAAACACTTCTAGACCAGCCAGACCGGCCTGAGCCCCCAAATTGTCCCTCACCTATGAAGCTCATCCCTGGCTGCTCATTTGTTCAGTTATCTAGTCATGCATTCATTCAACAAAGAGACTTAGTAGCTGGGGGAGCCCCACTGTTCTGGGGGAACAATGGTGAGCAAAACTGGCAGGTCCCTGCCCTTGGGAGGCTGATGCTCTACTGAAGGAGGACACCCAACAAACAAACAGATACATAGGCAATATTCAGGGGGTGGGACGTGCTTAGAGGAAAATAATGCAGGTAAGGGGGTCTGATAGTGATGGGGGCTATTGTATATAGAGTGTCCATTGAAGGCCTTGCTGATATGGTAACACTGAAACAAAGACATGAACAAAATAAGGGAGAAAGTCATGTAAATATGCAGGGAGGCAAGTGCAAAGGCCCCGAGGTAGAAAGGAGGACCAGGTGACTGGAAAGAGTTGGAAATGAGGGCTGACTTTGGAGGAGGTTCAGAGCAGCCTAATCACACAAGGCCTTCCTTCCTGGTCAGGCCCTCTCAGGATATCCTAGGGCTGGACTAGCAAAGTGAAAGAGTAGATGGTGGGCGGCCAACTGGAGCCATGGTCACCAAGCATTGAACTGAAGGCTTCACTGATGTCCACTGACTGTGCTGACCTATGGCTGGCTGAGAATAATGGGGAGGAGAAAACTCACTTAATGGAGGTCTGAGAAAGGCAGAAGCTTCACGGGGTTCCTCCCAGCTTTGGAGGTGGAATGTTGGCACCATTCCACAGGTTAGAAAAGACACCCAGGGACAAAGGATAGGACTTGGGAGGACCCACAGCTAGAGGAGGAGGGGTTGGCGAGGAGTCAGACAGGGAGGCTTACTGAGACACTTATGCCTGGATGCCAAAAGACGGTTTCCTTTTTCAGATGAAAGAACCTAGAAAGGCCAAAAGGTGGAGGATGCATGGGGCTCTAGAGGAGGCTGCTGATGTCCTCACACCAGAAGCTGGTCTAGGAGGAGTTGGGTCATTCATCCATTCATTCATGAAGCCAATGTTCCTTTAGCATCTTCTGTATACCTGATGCTTGAGGGTGCTCATCCCCATCTATGACACACCCCATTGCCTCCTTTTGTCCCACAGCACACTGTGAGGTACATGTCCACATCCCCATCTTACAGGCAAGGACACAGAAGCTCAGAAGGGCCAAGCCACTTGCCCAAGGTCCCACAGCCTTCAAGGGGCAGAGCTGGGATTCAAACCCAGGAAGCACCTCTGATTCCAAAGCCCATGCTCTAGTGCATGCTTTGGCCACTCTTGAGACTATGCCCTCTGAGACCCCTCAGTAAGGTGAGGGTGAGTGCAAACCACCAGTACAAGTGAGCATGGGGTATGTGGGAGTGCTGAGCCAGTCTGGGGGGATGCGGCAGGGTATAAGGCATCTGTTCATCCATGCACACGTTTGTTCCTGTGTTTTCCATTCATTCATTCATTCATTCATTCATTCATTCCTTTGTTCTTAAACTCATTCAACACACATCTTCACTGATGAAGGTGAGCACCTATGGTGAGCACCTCATAGGTAAGAACCTATGAGGTGAGAATATAAAGCTGATTATGATTCAGCCTGTGCTCTTGAGGGGCTCATGACCCTTGAGGATGGCAGACTTGGAAACAAATCATTCTTATACAGTGGGTTACCCTCAAAGCTGACAGATGCTGGAGGAGCTGCAGCCCTGGGCCACCAAGTGTAGGCAGTGAGGAGGGAAGCACGCTCTTGGTAGAGGGAGAGTCATGCTCAAAGCCACAGAGGTGGGAGGGGGTCTGGGGGTTCAGCAGGGCAGGAGTGTGGCCAGAACTGGGAAAGTAGGGGCCCAGATGAGCTCGGAGATGGGCTGGATAAGACTTTGGGCTTTCCTCAGCAGACTCAAGGAATAATGACGGCTCATAACCTGAGAAACAATACAATGAGGCTTGCATTTTACAGAAGACAAGACACAGGTGGTGACCCAGAAATAGAGGGACAGAAGTAAAGAGAAAAGATGGAGGAAAGAATGCCGAGGCTAATGGAATCCTTTAAGGAAGGCCTCATCCTCCCCTTAGCCTCCCCATCCCTCATCTTCATGACAGAGAAGATAGCCAACCTCCACCTCCCCTAGGGCACTTGATTGTCCATCTACCACCCTTCACCCCCAAGGGGTTTGAGAGGGAGCCCAGATGTGCTAGTTAGGGCCCTCTGGAAATCAGGTATCAAGACAGAAGCAGATGTGCAAGAGATGTATCGGGGGAGGGGAGGGAGGTTTTTGAAGGACAAAGGAGCTGGAGAGATGGTGAGAGCCCCAGACTGCCAAGCAGGTATGATACGTGAGAAAGCAGAGAGGGACGGAAGGGCCTGAGTAGGCCAAGACTGTAGGGTGGCTCTGAGCAAGGCTCAGCTAGGCCAGGCGGTGGGAACCCCAAACAACAATGCCCGCTAGGAGTGCCGCATTGTCCAGGGATGCCTGGCTTGGGGGCCAAGCCCAGCAACAGGAGCCTGCAGGTAGCAATGCGATGGCTGGAATGGTGCAGTCCATCCAGGAGGGGTAGTTCCTGGAGGCTCCACACCCTTCCATGCCCCTGTCCATGTCCTTCTGTCTGTCCACAGAGGGGGAAATGAAGGGAGAGAAGGGAGTCTCACACATTTCATAGGTTTGAGCTCACACACACTGCTGAGCCTCCTGGAGCTTCACTTTTCCAGTCTGTAAAACACGAGGCATCACCCCCATTTGGAAGGCTGGTTATGAGGTGGGCCTGAGGGAGGAAAGGAATAGTAGCCTCCCGCACAGTACTGGCATGGGAATGAAAGGCCTCGGTGAATACCAGCTGCCGAGTCTGGAGGGGGGTGGGGTGAGGTCCCCTAATCTGCCTCCATCTTGCCTCAGGCTATGGCAACCTGAGCCCCCGGACCATGGCCGCCCGCCTCTTCTGCATCTTCTTTGCTCTTGTGGGGATCCCGCTCAACCTCGTGGTGCTCAACCGACTTGGGCATCTCATGCAGCAGGGGATGCACCGCTGTGCCCGCAGGCTGGGGGGCACCTGGCAGGTGAAAGAGCCATTGGAGTAAGGGGTGGGGTGGGTTACTTCTAGGATGAGGGAGGTAGTGGGAATAGGGGGCCCTGAAGAGGGGGTTACTTCTGGGAATCAAGGTTACTGGTGGGGATGTGGTGGGATTGGAGGCCACTGCCTGGAATGGGGATCTTTAGCAATAAAGGGGTATCAGTCGGGGAGACACCATGGCACTTGGCGGACAGGAAGGGTACGAGCCAGCCAAGGTCTTGCCCAGGAACCTGGAGAACACAGACTAGGTGAAGGGGCCCCAAGGGCAGCCCCTTCTTACTGGGGTGGGGGGGGTCATCCTGCCTCCAGCTCAGCAGCCCCCAGGCTGTCTGTTCCCCAGCACTAGGTAGAAGCCAACGTGGGCTGGGTTGTTATGTATACCCACAGGACCCGGCCAAAGCTCGGTGGCTGGTGGGCTCCAGCACCCTCCTCTCAGGCCTCCTGTTTTTCCTGCTGCTGCCCCCGCTGCTCTTCTGCCACATGGAGGGCTGGAGCTACGTGGAGAGTTTCTACTTCGCCTTCATCACCCTCAGCACCGTGGGCTTTGGCGACTATGTGATTGGTGAGAGAACCTTGCAGGTGGTGGGAGGGCTGGCCTGGACACTCAGCTGCCCGGCCTCCACTTGCCTGTTCCATCAGCTGGCACCTGCTACGTGCCAAGCCCTGTGGGGGCTTGGAGGCCCAAAGTCCAGAGGACACAGTCCTTGGCAAGTTCAGCCTGCTTTGTTGTGTGAGAGGGCTAAGGTCCAGCTAAAAAGTAACAACTGGAGTTTGACCCCAGTTCTTGGAGCTGGCTGTTAAGTCACACTCCTGGCCTTCTTGACAAGCAGTGAGAATGTCCAAGGCTCAACTATTGTTATGAGTGCTCCCCCAAATTAGGGGTGCCTCTGACCTCCCTCCTTGATCCTTCCTTGTCCCAGGGTCTCCCCTCCCTACTTCACCCTGCCCCAAGAAATGCCAAGCTTCCCACTGTCCCTGGGCCGAGGACCATGTGTTCCACACCACAGACCACAGGGACTAGGCAGGAAAGTCTGGGAGACTCAGGAAATCTCAGGCTCCCCTAGGTCCCCATTGGAAAACAATTGGCAGACAAACTCTGAGTGCCAGTGAGGAAGGGCTGTGTGGTCCAGAAGGCCCAGGGTGAGGTTTAATCAGCAGTCACTACCCAGTGTGGGCAAGACAAGGGGCTCAGAAGCCACTGGCCTTGCATAGTAAAGCCAAGGCAGGTGGCCAGCAGGTGGCAGTGGAGGGACATTCTGTGGGACCAAGACTGCAGGGCTGACTGGTGATGGCTTTCTCACCTGTATGCAGGGTCCCCTTCCCTGAACCTCTCTTTCCTTAGGAAGAAGGGCCCTGTGTCAGGGGCCTCTACTGTCCTTTCCTGACATTCTCCATCCTGAGAGGGAGCCTGTGGCTCTGGAAGGAAATTTTTGAGAAAGTTTCCTCCAACTGGGTATGCTCCCGCTCCGACCCTCAAAGTGGAGAGATGTGTCTGAGGAGAGCTGAGACCAGTGGCTCTAAGGGCCACATCTGCCCCCCTCACAGCTCAGAGAATGACTTCTTGGATCTTTCCTCTCCTCTGTGTTCCGACTGCCATCTCCTCGAATCCAGGCCGGGCTGTCGTATACGGCTGGTTACACAAGCCGGGCCCTGGACAACCCTTGAGAGGTTGCCTTTCACACAGAGCACAGTGGAATGGTACCGTGGATTTGAGCAGCCTGTATCTTTGTCCCCACCTTGGCTCTTAGGATCTTTAAAATTTACAGGTGCTATCTTTCACCTGCCCAGCTCCTCTGAAAACCTTCAGTGCTTTCCCATAGTCAGGATAGAGTCCAAAATCCATGTGAGAGACCCCTGTGTGGCTAAACCCTGCCTCCCTCTCTACTCTGCACTCTCTTCTGCCCTGCACCCGAGCCACCAGGGACTCCACCGTAACAGCTTCAGCCCAGGCCTGTGTGATATGACAGGTCCTGGTGCAGTCTGCCAAAACAACCAGAGCTCAGAGCAGGAAACTCAGGATTTGCCCCAGTGGTGGTCCTAAACCCAGGAGGCCTGCTTATCTGAGGGTGTCCATTGCAAGGAGAGGTGGAAGAAAGGGGGAATAGGATTCTTAGCTGCAGTTTCTTCATGCCCACTGATCACCAGGTCCCCCAAAGTTTAGTCCTGGGTGGAGATAGCTGAGAGCAGTCCCTCCCCACCCCCCACCCCCCGGCATCTTGCCTTCTAGAAGCCTCTATGGGATTGCAGGGGAATCTCTGTGAGGACATCCTGAGGTACCACAGTCCCTTGAGGCAGGATGAGCAGGAGGAGGGACAGCTCTCTCTAGACCTCTAGACATGGATACAGTGCAAAAGGGAGGAAATGCCTCTACCAGCACCAAGGGAAGGCCAATGCCATCCACACAGCCCCACTGCTGGAGCAAGGACCAGTGATCAGGGTCCCTGCTTCCTGTAAGCCCTGCTGCGGGGAGTGGCAGTAAGATAGATAGATAGATAGGGCAAAGACTTCCCAGAGCCTCCTTCCACACCAGACATCCTGACTGAGGAGATCTGGTTCAAATACACAAGAGGAGGGCACCTGGGTGGCCCAGCAGTTGGGCATCTGCCTTCGGCCCAGGGCGTGATCCTGGAAGCCCAGGATCGAGTCCCACGTCGGGCTCCCTGCATGGGGCTGGCTTCTCCCTCTGCCTGTGTCTCTGCCTCTCTCTCTGTGTCTTTCATGAATAAATAAATAAAATCTTTTAGAAAACGAAAAACAAATCCACAAGAGGAGCCCTTTAAGCCCTCTGGGCAGACCACTCCCCTCAAGGGGCACTGGGCCAAGCCATCCCCTTCACCACATCTCCAGAGATTTGCCACTTGCTCTGGTTAGGGCCTTGTGGCAAGTGACCACACTTGAGTGCCTCATGTGCAAGGAGAAACAGGCCCAGAGAGGTTGGCTCATGGAGCAGGCAAGCCAAAAGCAGGGAGAGGACGGACTCCCAAGCCAGGACACGTATGTTGCAGGATCTTCCACAGTTAGAGGAGACAAGCCCCACTCCCGCATCTTCATGTGTCTCTCAGCCTTCTCTGCCCTCCGAGGACGAGGTCAAGCTCTCTCCTTGGATGGAAATGCTGAGATCCACCCCCTGAACTCGGGGTGCCCATTGCCCCAGCGTCAGAAATCACAGAGGTGTTGTCTCCACGGCCACTCCTCTTTCCCCGAAGGCCAAGGCCGTGGCCAGAGCGGCACCCTGGGCTCCTCCCCGGCCTCATCCTGCCACGTCCCCCAATTGCATTTGCAACTCAGTGGAGCGCCTTGCCAGCTGCCAGATCTCCCGCCACTTATGATTTCGGCTAAAAAAAATGAAATAAAAGGGGAGAAGAACACCTCCGCCCCTCGATTGCCAGGAGCAAGCAGAACTGGTGGGTGGCAGGGCCAGAGAGCTGGCTCACCGCTGATCTCATTTGGGACCGCCAGCGGAATCTCGGCCCCGTAACCCAATCAGCCTAATCCAATCCTGGCTCCTGCCAGGCGGCGAGGTGGGGTCTGGGTCAGCAGCCTCATTCCCGAGCTGGGACCCAGGAGAGGGGCCCAGGCTTGAATGACAGGGAAGAGAGGTTGTCTTGGGGTCAGAGGCACAGGGTGAGAGGGTGGATAGAAAGGTGGTGGGACAGGACACAAAGACAGGGAAAGACTTTGAGGGAATATAAAGTCAGATCTTGCCCTTTGAACAAACCCAATCTGATGAGGGAGGCAAGATAAACCCCTAGGAAAGAAGGAAGAACTAAGTTATGGAGCAAGCTAAGCCTCCCAGTGACCTCCATCTGTCCCCTCCCTCCGCCAATACTTGTCCAGTCCTGACTAGGTGAGGGACCAGTGGTAACTAAGACAGTCACCAGGCTGCAGGTCTTGGGCACCTGCTACGAGCCAGGCCGCCTTCTGAGAAACTTAGATACTTGAACACAGTCCTGGAAGGTGGACCTCTTGTCTCTATAGATGGGGAAGCTGAGGCCCAGAAAGAATAAGTAACTCACCCAGCAGAAGCCCACGGGCTGTGAGAGAGTGTAACAGAGGGTCTCAGTCTCATCTCTGGGAGTGAACACTAGCTGGGATCTATCTGCAGGACAAGGGGCAGTTAACTAGGCCAAGGGGAATTGGAAATGAAGAGCATTCTGAGCCCAAAGGATAGCAAATACAAAGGCCCTGGGGCTGGACCGTTGATAGCTGAAAAAATAAACAGGAGAAAGCCCGTGTGAGGAGCACAGCACTCAGCAGGAAGAGGTGTGCTAATTGAGGCTGGAGTTGTAGATAAGGCCCTTGGGATAAAACTTTATGACTCCAGCCCAAAAGCCAAGCAAGGACTTGGAAAGAAATTATTTTCCCCATTTCATAGGTGAGGGACATTCAGACAGATGCAAGTCACGCAGCTAGGAAGAATGGAGGCAGGATACAAACTCCGGTGTTTCCATCTGTTCTTCCTAAAGCTGCTGGCAAGTTGCCTCTGTTTAGATATGAGGAAACCAAACACGGAGACAAGCAAACAACAGAGAGGGCGTTCGAATCTCTTGGAAGGCTTATTAAAACACAGATTTCTGGGCCCACTCCCAGGGTTTGTATTCGGTAGGTCTGGAGTGGGGTCCGACCGTTTGCATTTCTAGCAAATGCTCAGGCGATGCTGCTTCTGGTCCAGGGACCCCACTTTGAGAACCACTGGGATAGAGCACAGAGTCTTTCAGAAAGACAAATAGGAAACTGAGCTTCCAAACCCATGGTGTCAAGCCAGGGAGGCTTCCTAGAGTCCTACAGAGGTGGCCACAGGGCCAGCCATCTCAGACCAATTTGAATGTCCCATATGCTGCTCCTGTGTATCAAGTCATGTGTCACTGTTTCTGTTTGGGAAAGTGGCCTTGACTTTCCCAGGCCTCCATCCTCTGACCTTGCCTCTCCCCCAGGGATGGACCCCTCCCGGAGGTACCCGCTGTGGTACAAGAATACAGTGTCCCTATGGATCCTCTTTGGGATGGCGTGGCTGGCCTTGATCATCAAACTCATCCTCTCCCTGCTGGAGACACCAGGGAGATCGTATTCCTATCACCACAGCTCCAAAGAGAACTTCAAGGCCCAAAGCTGGAGGCAGAGCCCGGATGGGGAAGCAGAACCCCGTTCGCCACAGCCAGGATGCTCTCCGGAGGAGCCTATGGGAATCATCCAGCACCCAGAACCCTCTACTCAGGTCTCATGCTGTGGAGAGGGCAACTAGTTATATACTACAGTATGTGTTCCATCTTCTTCCTCAGCAACAAGACCCCTCGTTTTAAGCTTGGCACATGATCATCCAGACTAAAGACTACATTTTTTAAAATCTCCCCTTGAGGCTATTTGCAGCTATATGCTTAAATTCTGAATACACAGAGAAGTATCCTGTGCGACTTAAGAACATGATTTTTCGTAGCAGTGGGGTAGGGGGGCACGTGCTCCTCTTCGCTACTCCTTTTTCTCGCTGGCTGCAATGCTGATATAGTGGCTGGAGCATTGGCAGCAGTGCTGCACCCTGAGGAAGAGGCCGTGTTCAAGATTGGTGACACAGTAAGATAGGAAGAGCCCGGGTTCCTGATGGTTGCATAACAATCCTGGACTTGAACACCTCTAGACTTCACTTGTGGGAGAGAGAAATAAATGTCGACCCTATCTACTACAATATAGTTTGGGCTTTTCTGTCGCTCACAACCGCAGCTAATTCTAATCGACATACACACCCAGAGACAAAGGCAGCATCTGAGGCTGGAACATATGCAGAGAGAGAATCCACTCCCTTCCCAGGTGAGTTTGCCCAGGACTGGGGGAAGGTACAGACTGTCCTCCTCCACCTCCAGAGACCTTCTAGGTAAACTCACTAAAGATTTGCTGTTCGCTGTCAGGACTAATACAGCCAGCAAGCAGCCGGTCCAGTTTGGCTACCGAACCCTTGCTCCGTGGCTCCCTCACATCAGACCAAAGCCGGGGGCTGGCGAGAGAGCTCCTCTGCCTCACCCTGCACCATTGCATTTGAAGACTCTAATCACAGTTTGCTAGGCCAGGTAGGGCTTGCAGAGGTCACTTCCACTTGCAGAGTGTCTCACCCCGAATGTTTCTGTCTCTCACTTAGAGCTGCTACTAAGGTACATACTCCCCATCACACTGAGGTCCCCAGGCCCAGCCAGGAGCCCCTGGAAGTACCAGCCACATCTGAGGGTCACCAGGGGCATCTGGATTCTTTTTTTTTTTTTTAAGATTTTATTTATTTATTCATGAGAGACAGAGAGAGAGACACACACATAGAGAGAGAGAGAGAGAGGCAGAGACACAGGCAGAGGGAGAAGCAGGCTCCACGCAGGGGGCCCAATGTGGGACTCAATCCCGGGACTCCAGGATCACGCCCTGGGCCAAAGGCAGGTGCTAAACTGCCGAGCCACCAGGGATTCCTCCAGGGCAGCTAGATTCTTGGTCTTGGTGGATACCTATGACTTGGCTCCCCACCACTATCCTATAGGTTGGGCAGCACAGGGACCTAGGGGGTTCCGTGTGGCCTCTCTCTGTGGACAAGCACCTCAAACTCAGAGCTCTCCTGAAACTGGGTCAGGGGCAGCCTTTTGGCCAAGGAAGTAGGAAGGATTGTTACACCATCCAGCTTACGCCATCTGGCCTGGCCCTCACTGGACCAAGGGCAGCCCCAGGAGCAAACAGCAGTGAGTAAACAACAGGGTTGATGCCCTCTTCCAAAGGCCCACAGGCAGAGGGAAATGGAGGTGAGGAAGAGATTGTGGAGGTCTGGAACTGGCATCCTTATACTTAACACACTCTGGAGAGAAGACCTATGACTCAAACCTAGGAAAGACAGAGGCCAGAGTGCTGGGTTGGTGTCCATGGTCCCAGCTCTGCCTCACCTTGAGCCCCTCTCTCCCCATGCCTGGCCTTTTCGACAGGGTCCCTCTCACCCCCACCAAGCCCTTTACCCCACGCACACCACACTGGGACTCACACTCACAATGCCTGCCCCGGGGGAGAGCAGGCTTGTGGAACCTGCCATGGGACAGAGGAAGGCTTCTAATTGGCCAAGTGCCTGCAGGTGTCTGCCAATGAGAAGACTCACCAATAAGAAGAGTCACCAGAACCCTGAAGCCCAAATACAGAAAGTGAGAGGGGCAGTAGGGTGGGAACTCGGGTGATCACTGAAGGATGTGGAGAGGGAGGACAAGCCACAAGAAGCCATGCTGGGAGCCACCTGGAAAGCTCTGGTTCTAGGCAAGGCGCGAGAGCAGAGTCAGACCTCAGCACAGAAACTAGAGATTGCAACGAGCAGTGAGGTCTTCCAGCCGTAGACCATGTGGCGTCGCAGGGCAGCCCAAGAAAGCTGTCCTGCAGGGTGCAGGCTGGCCAACGACCAGGTGCCCTCGCACCACCCTGGCCAGGCCACCGAGGGCGTGTAGGAAAGGGGCTCCCTCGGAGCATTAGAATGTATGCGTGAAGGGTGCAGAGCTCGGAGCTCAGGCAGCCCTATGACGTCCCGGGATTGAATGAGTGTGCAAAGTACCAGCAGAGTGTGCATCATCCCCGAGCAAGCATGGTGCGCGGCTCAGTTTCTGGCGTCCCACCGCGGGCCCGCAGACAAGGCAGGAGGCAGGCTGTGCAGGCCGGTGGCCGTGTGGCAGGCAGCGCCTCTGCTGACCCCTGGCCCGGGCCTCGGGGCTCGACTGAGCAAGTGGCGACTAGGGACTCAGCCCCGCCCTGGGGGGCTTCAGGCTGCCCCCATCATGCTGCCGTCCAGGGCGAGGGGTCTGGACACGCAGGAGTCATAGGGGAACCTCCTGCGGAGACCGGGAAGTACAAGCTGAGTGTGCAAACACAGGGCCGGACGGGCCACCACTGCTCCCACGAGGCGGAGGCGCAGGTGCTCCCCTCACGCCAGCAGCTCCCCGGCCTCCCCTCGCCGACAGGCTGTCCGGTTCTGTGGCTTCAATGCAGCCAGGCCGAGATCAGACTCACTGTCACACGGTGGTTCCCTTTAAAACAGCGACATCCGTCATTACCACGTCACCATCATTATTTCCAAATATTCATGGGGCGCTTATTATGTGCCAGGCACTGTTTGCTGTAAGCTCTTTGCTTGTCCTCAGTCATCCATCTCTCCCATCAACTCCGAGAAAAGGGGTGCTCTTTTCAATGCTGCTTTAAGACCTGGGGGGAAATGGATTTTCACTGGATGCAAAGCAAAGGCAGCCACCTGTCCCCATGAGTGAGCACGAGAGGTAAGGGCTTGGCCCGGGGTGAAAGGGGGCAGGCAGGGATACTCCCCCTTTAAGCCCTGTGTGATCTTGACCAGACACTCCCCTTTCTGTGCCTCAGTTTACTCATCTGTAATAGATGAGGCTGGCTTCGGGGAGCCTGCCTCTTACTGGCTCTATTCCCTCAGCTTTTGTCTGGATTGTTCTAGTTGACCACGTTTCAGGGAGGGCCGCTGCCAGCCCCACCCATCTTCTGGGCTGTCTTAAGCATTTGGATCCTAGGAAGTCTCTCTCTGTCTTTGTCTATCTCTCTCTCTCTCTCACTCACACACACACACACACACACACAGAATCCCCAGGTCCTTCCCTCATCGCCCCTCCAACACTGGCAGCCTGTCCATTCCTGTTAGGAGTTGGGCCAGACAAGGCTTGACTCAGTAGGAGCCAGAGAAACCCCGTAGTCTGGGCAATCGCTATGCTGAGACTCTCCCCAACCCCAATTCCCTCTACCCTTACCTCACCGGCTCCCCACCCCTGGGCTCCAGGCCTAGAGAGCACTGGCCTGAGGTCGATCCTCCAACTGCCCCCCTTCTGCTCTCCCTAAACCACCTACACTGCTGGTCTCTGGGCCTCCTGCTCTACTGTCCCTCCCACCCCCGCCCCCCATACACACTCAGTGCTGGGCCCTGAGCCCTGGCCTTACCGACCCTCTCTCCTCGCCCCCCACCCAGTACCGTGCCGTACCCTATTATGCCCTCCCCTCTTACCCTTTGCTAACCAAAACTCATCTCCAGTTAAAATCGTTCCTTGGGCTTCAGGAAACAGCAATCACCCTCCCCCAAGGCCTCCTCAGCCCATCCTAGGGTCTTTGCTCCAGATTCCCAGCCCACCCCCACTCCACTCACCACATACCCCCCAACTCCCATGGCAACCCAAGGCCTGGAGGCAGGAAGGGCAACTAGAGAAGGACACCTCCTACCCCAGTTATAGCTCTTGTGGAGAGCCAGGGATACTCCCCCGGCCACACCAGCGTGTCATCGAGAAATGTGAAAACAAAACCATTTAGAGTCACTCCACATCAGCCACTGAGCCCCCTGCCCCTCTCTGGCTCTGGGATCGGGATCCTGTTCAGCCTTTTGCCCACATTCCAACCTTTCTACATCTTTTCAGACCAACTTTTATCTTTTTTATTCCTCCCTGGATGCAGGCAGATGGGAATCTATATCCTGACTCTATCAATTACTCACTTGCTGTGCAACATTTGGGAAGTGACATAACATCTCTGAGCCTAGAATGGAAATGCTGATACCATCCTCAGAAATGTTTTGGTGAATGTGGGGAGTGAGTAATGAATGAGAAAGCACCCGGGTTGGATCTGCTATATCGTAGGGCTCAGAAATATTTGTTCCCCTCCCTTTCTCTTCTTCTTGGACGGAAGCCCTCCCTGACCCCACCCTCTTTCATCAGGCAGCCCGTGGAGCGCTCCTGCACCCTTTCCTTTGAGAAGACCTCCCAGACCCTCCCACCCTTTGGCCTCCAGTGGACTTGGGAGGGGCAAGAAGTGAGATGGGGATGGAGGAAATAAATTTGCCAAAGCTCTGCAAGGAGGGGAGGCGGCAGGAGACAGGCTGTAAAGTGAGAGGGTTGGTGTGTGTATTGGAGGAGTGGCTCCCACTCCGCCCACTGGCTGACCTCTTGGGTCAGGTCGCTTCCCTGGGGGGTGGGTGTGAGCCTGCAGCAGCTCGTGCTCCCTGATAATCAGTCTTGGCTCCTCCCCATCCACTGTCAGACTTTCTCTGAACCCCTGAACCTTCCCGGTGGGGGGCAGAGTCTGACCCTCAGGGGCTAAGTCACCCAGGCTCCTTTGGCCTTTGGCTCCTGGCTTGCTGAGGCTGAGAGAGCAAGTGGTGGGTGGTGCAAGGGGAGAGAAGTCAGGGTGTCTTCCCCCTCTCCCAGCAGGCCCTGGTTTTGGCAGTGCTGTGCTCCCCGCCTAAGGGCACGGCGCCCATCCGGCTGGCCCATTTCCCAGGGTAGGGACACTGGCTGGGTTCTAGTAAGAGCTCCCCCTCCCACCCCACCCCTTCAGGACCAGGGGTGGTGATGACTCCCCACGGTAGCTAATCCCTGGAGCTGTGCCATCACCTAGACCTGCCCACACTCTCCATGGTTCCTTCATCACACTGTCTGCAATGAACCCTCAGGAAGCACCATCTGCTTCCCACAAAGACCCAACTGATCCAAGCACCCAGTTCATCAATTCCCCACCACACCCCTCCCTGAACCAAACTGCAGCCCAGCTGGGAGATAAAGGGCCAAAACACTGAATTAAATTCCTGAGGAATCAACCCATCCTCCCCCATCCAGGAGAGGCTCCAGCTCTCGCTCAGGGTATCAAGAGTGGAGATGCAGGCCGGGTGCCAGGCGGGCCCCATCACCTTGACGTGTCTCTGCCTGGCTGCTCCCCTCAACCATGTTCTGGGCCCTGCAGAGAAGTCAGGGAAGAAAGGACAGACCCTGTTCCTTGTGGGAAACTCCTTGTCAGACTGGGAGCTCCATGTCTTCCCCATCTGACAAGGCGCTCCCTGAGTGCAGGGGCTGGTCTCACTCATTTGTTTTCTTATTATCCCCAGCATCTAGCTCAAACAGCAAACAACTCCTCAGTGCAAACCTTAGAGACACAGAAAAATGCAAAGCGTGACCACCCCCACCCCCATCTGGTAGAGAGAGTCTCTCTAAAAGGCCCACAACCCAATGCAGCTCATATGCTGTAGGTGGTCCAGAGCTGGTCCCTGGAGCACTTGTCCCTCTTGCCAACTCATACCTGTATACCCTTGGGCAAGTCCCTTTACCTTGGGGTGGCCAACTGGTCCCAGTTCTCTGGAGATTGTCCTGGGAAAGTGCCATCTCGAAGGACACTCCTTAATCCCAGGAAAAGCGGGACATTGTTCGCTCCACTTAACCTGCCCATGCCTCAGTTTCCCCCTATGTGCCAATAGCACTATCTGCCTCAGGAGGAAGTCTGTGACGTAGATGGAATGAGTTCACACAAATCCAGAACCTAGGAAGCACATGGCACAAAATAAGCTCTAGATGATTGACCTTCCTTGTCTGTGTTTCCCAGAAGCAGAACAGGGGGCAGGCAGGATTTGACTGTCAAGTAGCTGATTTGGGAAGTGGCTCCAAAGAGCACCAGTAAAGAAGTAAACCACAGGAAGTAAAGCCAGAGAGTTGGAGGATAGGAGAGGGCTGCTGGGCAGTCGGGCTCCACCTCACTGCAGAACTCTGGGTGGAGTGTGCCTCAGAGCTGCCCGTCCTGAGGGGCAAGGAATCGGAGGCATATGACCCTCACTCCCATTTCTCTCCTCTTGAGGGCTGTGCCTCCCCAGCACACGCGGCACAGAAGTCCACAGAGCACGCGGCAAAGGTAAGCACAGAGCGGCAAGGCACTATCGCCACGTATGTATTAACCACACTCACAATGTGCAGGAGACCCAGGAGCAGAGGAGACACCTGCCCAGATGTGGGGAACAGGGTCAGAGCAGGAGGAGGTATTTTCTGGGTGAGCTTTGAAGCACAAGTCCAAGTTTTCCTGGCAAAACAGGGAGCAGGACTTGCACATGGTGGGCTCACAATAAATATTTCAACGAACGCCAAATAAGTCAAGAAAGATTCAAGTGCTTGAATTAGTGGGCCCAATTAGATGGTGGGAAGGCGGGACGTCTGGTGGCTCAGTGGTTCAGTGTCTGCCTTTGGCTCAGGTCATGATCCCGAGGTCCTGGGATCGAGTCCCACATCAGGCTCCCCACAGGGAGGCTGCCTCTCTCTCTGTCTCTCATGAATAAATAAATCAAATTTTTTAAAAAAGATGGTGGAGAGGCATGGTCAGTCAGAGGAGGAGGTGATGCAGTCAGATGCCTATAGGCATCAGGAGAGGCTGGATCAAGGCACGAGGACCTGAGCGGGTCCCCCATTGACAGGTAAGGAGGAGGGAAGGTAGACCATGTGGAGGAACCTGAAGTGCAAGGCAGAGAAGCAGGAACGGGTAGGGCTAGAAAGGAATGCCAAAGAACGGGAAGGAGGGGGAAAGAAGGGGAAGGAGGATTTAGGGAAACGAAGGAAGAAAGAGAAGGGGAGAACTGAATTTGAGGGAGGAGAGAAAGAGACACAAAGACATAGAAAGCCCAATCACAGGGGTAGAGGGAGAACCGCAGAGTCCTGCTCCACAGAGGTTCAAGGAAGAGAGTGAAAACAAGGTTGTATCAAGTTCTCAGGTGCTGAGTCTTGCCCAGAGTGGAGTCATGAGCCGTCGGAAAGGCTTCCCAGAGGAGGTGAGCCTTGAACCAGGAGCTGCTGTGAGCCCAAGAACAGGAGTTTCATGGAAAGAAGGCTGCAGGGGCCCTGAGACTGAGAGGGAGCAGAGAGCAAGGCACCTCCAGCAAGCCAGAAGGAGGGCGGGTTCCAGTGGTTATTACCGGAGCTGCACAAATATTGTTGTTTTGACTGGTAGTGGGATTGGTTTATTTTTCCCCAGGAACCACAAGTGTGATGCACAGGTTCATTTTAGAACATGACACCACCGGAAGAGCAACAATCTTTGGCCTTGCCTTTCCCGCTTCTGGTGAGAGGCACACATGTGCACACACACTTGCATACGCGTGCACACACACACACACACACACACACACATACACGAGTCATAAAAAATAACCCAAACCACAAATGTTTAATCCACCAACGCCAAGTATCCGCTGGAAATATCTCAGTTGTCGCAATGGTAAGAGTGTTCCACTTTTTTTTTTATATGCAAAGCACTTGCAACAGTGCCTAGAATATAAAAAGCCCCACAAACATCTTCACTATTTTTGGGAGGCTGGATAGCTCAGCGGCTAAAAGCATGGACATGCAGCCATATCGTCTGAGTTCAGAGCTCAACGCCACTACTCACCAGCTGTGTGACAGTGGACAAGTTGCTTAACCTCTCGATTTGTTCATCTAATGTGGAGATAATTAATACTACCTCACTCAAAGGGTTATTAGAGATGTGTTAATACATATCATGAGCTTAGAAAATGGCCTAGCTCAGAGTCAGTGTCATCATCACCACCACCTCTTGTCCATGACATGCCCAAACTCCCTGAAGCCTATACCACAGACTCCCAGCCCTCTTACCCCCCGCCCCCCACCAACCTTATCCTGGCTAGTAGGGCCCCAGGACCAGGAGGGACAGAGAGAATGCGTGATCCCGTGCATTCAACAGGAAAAGTCAGATGTCCAGAAGCCTTGATTCCGAGATACTGCAAACCTCCGCCTTCCACCCGAAAACTACCTAACGACATCCAGGGCCTGACACCACAGCTACGCCCCTCTCCACCCATCCCCTGCAGCAGCTTCCTAGGAAGAGGGCAGAGCCATTTCCCGTCTGGCAGAGACTCTGCCTGTAGCAGCCAAGCTAGGTTCCAGGGTCGGGATGGCAGACAAACTAAAGCTTGGATCTGGTCGGGTTAAATCTCTCTTGGTGGCAGGGTTTGTCTGGGGAGAGAGGAGGTGAGGGCCAGTGGGCGCTGGTTCCAGGCTTGGCTTGGAGCAGTAGCTGTCAGACTCGACTGTGCATCCCATCCCCTAGAGGGCTGTGCAAACACAGGGTGCTGTCCCGATCCCCGGAGTATGTGATTTCTAGGACAATTTGCTTTTCATACAAGTCCTTATGTGGAAGCTAAGCGACTGGTCCAGTGAGTTCACTTTAAGAACTGCTGGGTTAGGAGCTTGAGCCTAGATGGGATGGCCCTTTGTCTGAATCCCAGTACTACTCCTAGGAGCTGTGTGACCTTGTTCGGGTCACTTAACTTCCTGGCCTCAGTCTTCTCACTTCGAACACCAGGACCCTAATACCTGTCCTCAGGATGACTATGAGGATTCCAGAAGTACATGGAGGCACGTGGCCAGCACAGTGCCTGGCTCCCAGTGGATAGACGCTGTGACTGTTGTCATTATCCCTCCAGCGTCTGGGACTGGTGGTTTTCCTCTAGCATCCACTCTTGCCCAATAATGCACCACTAATTATTAGATAGGCACATGGCTGCCCAGAATAAAGACTTTATTTCTCAAGTTCCCTTGAGGCAGTGTGGCCTTACGATAAGAACTAAGAGTTGTATACTAGATGGGATGTTGTTTTGCTACTGAAGCAGAGATGGAGAACTAATGGAGAAATGCATTTATTTTTCATATAAAGGTCTAGTAGGTGGTCTATGGCCCTTCTACATTGTTGCTCTATCATTCTCAATATAAGACCTTCATCTCATCATATAACGTGGCTGCTCCAGCTCCTGCCATCACATCCACACCCCAGCCAGTGGGAAGGAAAGAAAGGAAATAGAAAGGTCATACCTGTTCCCTATCAGGTCGCAACTAGTAGGGGTAAATATCATTTCTACTCATATCACATTGTTTGGAAGTCAGTCACATGACCACATTTAACTACAGGAGGCTGGGAAATGTGCTTTTCAGCCAATCAGCTATACAACCAGTTAGAAATGCCATTACAATGTCAGAAGGGGTGAATGGCGATGGTGTTGGCAACAGCATAGAGTGTGCCCAGCCTCTAGGAATTGTCCTTAAAGGAAGGGAGTATTTCCTTTTTCAGACCTTACTTCTTGCTGTTGGAATATTCCTGATGTGATGGTAGAAGCTTTAACGGCCCCTGTGGACCACGGGGTGAAAGCTGTGCTCAGGAAGTAGACCAACGACGGAGGAGGGCTGCATCCCTACCCATAGTGGCGCTGTCATACCAGCCCTGAGCTGCTTCCCTCTGTGTTTGGTTTACACGAGAGAGAAATATGTATTTACCTCACTTAGCCCACTGCTATTTGGGATTTTCTGTTCCTGGCAGCTAAACTCAACTGATGGTCTTCTTCCCGGCTAACTGAACTGCTCTTCTGCTAGCACTCCAGCTCAGCTTCCCCAGATTGTCAGTTGTCACATGTTCTGGGAAATGGGAGGGAAGGGGGGACTCATGGGACATTCTGATGTTTTACTCAGATTTCAGCAGTGCACCCCTGGCCCTGGGTTGCTTGCCATCGTAGACTGAAAACCCGCCCTGAGTCTTCCTCTTTCCCTGGGTCTTTCCCCTTTGTGGGCTGACTCTGCCATGCTTTCCCACGCTCTGTGTGGGCTTGGTCATGTGACTTGCTTTGGCCGATGGGGTATTAGCAAATGAGATGCCCGCAAAGGCTCAAAGGGTGCTGCTGAGTTTGAGCTTCTCTCTCTATGTCTCTCTCTCTCTCTCTCTCTCTCTCTCTCATTGTATGTCTGGCTCTGTCTGCCACAGCCACGAGAACATTTCTAGGCTAACCTGCTGGAGGAAGAGAGGCGATGGAACTGGGCGTTTCAGCTCAGAAGCTAGAACCAAGGCTCAGAGAACCTGAACTGCCCCCGGGGCACCTCTAGTATAAAACGGAGGAAGGAAAGAAATGCCAGCATCCTCAACACCTGCTATGAGCCTGGACTCATCAATTCATTTCAGCGAAGTGGTAATGCCAGGGGTTCCATCCGGTCAGACTTCTGTCCAGCCTCCTGCCTGGCATTAGAGCCTTGGGTGTCCACAGTACCCCAGAGTGCCCCCAGAGACAGCCCCTGACCCTGCTTCCCCTCACCCATTCCAGTGCAGAATCAGACGCCAAAGTGTTTCTCTGTGAAGACAGACCTCTAGGTTGTTGAGTCCAGGTGTGTCAGTCAGCTCATGTGACTATGACAAAAGACCGTAGACTGCATGACTTACATACAACAAATTTATGTCTCACAGGTCTGGAGGCTGGGAAGTCTGACATCAGGTTGCCAGTGCATGGTGAGTCCCTGCTCCTGGTTCATAGATACATCTTCTCGCTGTGTCCTCACATGGTGGATGGGGACGGGGAGCTTTCTCAGGCCTCCTCTGTAAGGGCATTAATCCCATGCACATGACATCTACCCTCATGGCCAACGCACCTCCCAAAGCCTTGACCTCCTGATACCATCACGTTGGGGGGTAGGGTTTCAAGATATGAATTTTGAGGGAAACAGAACAGTCAGCCCTTAGCTTCAGCTAAGAAGGTGTCTTCTAGCCTCATCTTACTTGTCCCTCTTAGCACGTTGACATGTGGCTACACTCTACTGGATTTCTTCCTGCCCACCTGGCCACGTTTTTCAGGTATAGCAGAATAGTCTGTCTGTCTTTATTTTTGCCCTTCAGTTATACTTTCTTCTTTTCCTTCCTTCCTCCTTCCTTTCCCTTCTCTCCATCCCTCTTTCTGTCCTTCCTTCCTTCTTTCCTGCCTTTTCTCCTTCCTTCCTTTCTGAAATGGAAGACAACTGACCTTCTTTGTCAGAGAAAGGATCACTTCTGGGGAACACTTACTACTCAAAAGTAGGACAATCACATATCCATTGTTCTGAGCTTAGGGGAGTGTGTGGACAATTTGTGAAATCCTTAGAGATATTCAGAGAGAGGAATGTGCTATACCAGTTACAATAGTGACCTAGCCATGAGATCTGTGGGTAGATGAGACTACAGGGTTCCAGTCCTCTCTCACCCCATGCTTAACCTCAGAACTTAGCCTTTTGGGACTGAGTAGACCCCTGAGAGCATTGTCAGCTGCAGAAAACAGAGTTCCAGAGGGAAATACTGGAGTAAGGCCCTGCAAGTAGGCCCCGTGGAGCCTGGAAACTTTAACTGGAGTCCTATGTGCCATCCCAGAACTCATGGCCAGCACTATTTTCTGTAAATGTTGGTTTTTCCCAAGGTTCATCCTGAGGCCATCTTTTTTCTCATTTCATATTTTCCCCCTAGGCCATCAAGTGCCTGCCAAGATTTCAACAACCAACCACAGCTTGACCTTTCTCAAATTTTCATCTCTAAACCAGTTTTCTCCTTTGAGCTCCTGAAGCTAAGCAGTTGAGATCATCACCTTCCAATCATCTCTTGGTTCAAGATGGCCACTTGACCTCCAACCACGTTGTCCATATTCACTAAGGAAGGAAGAAAGAGAAGAGAGATGCTCCACACTCCCCACCACTTTCAAGGAGATTTCTTAAAGATCCAGGAATACATTTGCTTATATTTCATAGGCTAGAAGTTAGTGACAAAATCATATCTCACTACAAGGTAATTTGGGAGATACAGTCTTTTAGCTAGACAACCAAGTGTCCAGGGCACCGCTGGTCTGGTCTCTACCTACCACATCAGCCTTGTTTTCTGTCACTGTCATGTTCAGCCTTCCTTCCTCTGCAATGGTCACACTGACCTTCTCTTGGTTCCTCAGATAACCCTGGTTCTCTGCCAGCTGGCGTCTTTTGTATAAATCATTTCCTCTGCCTAGAACGCCATGCAGGCTCTCCCCTCGCTCCATCCCACATGCTCAACTCCTTACCCATCACTGCCATCTCCTCAGAGGCCTTACCAGAAGGAAGGCAGGACCCCACTTGAGACCTCACATCTCCCTGAAACTTTCTTCCACAGCACACACCATACAAGTATATAATTACATATTTATTTTGTGTTTATTTCAATTCAATTCAACTCAACTCAACAGATATTTATGGAGTCCTTATTGTATGTCAGATACTCTTCTGCAGCATCTCCTCCAGGTCCCAGTCACTAGCCCTCACAGGCTCTCTTTCTGATAATTTCTCTATATCTGCCATTTGCCCGTGAGGGACTGGGACCAGACCAGCCAGTAGACTTAGATAAATCATGAGTTGAGACAGTGAAGACTATAGTCTATCCTTTCCAGGGTCTGAACCACCTGGTGGCAGCTAGGGCCATAGACAGGGGTGGAGAGCTGGGTTCTTGGAGCCTGAGTGCTGGATTAGCTCTGCTGCCCATAGAACATGAGACCCTGGGCCAGTCACTGCTCCTCTGGACATCAGTGTCCTCATTCATAAAAGGAGTAAGTTTCCCAGACTGGATGAATGTTCTCTGAAGAAATAGCCAAGACTTTTCTGAAAGAAAAAAAAAATCTATGTTGGGCTTTGGGTTTCATTCATTCGCCATTCATTCATACTCATTGACACATATTTATCGAGTGTCTCCTCTGTAACAGGCATGGTTCTGGAGCTGAGGAGTCACAAGGGACCCAGACAACAACAAAAATGGGGTCAAGGGTGCGAGCATGTCAACTGGCAATCCCAGTTCTGTGTAGAAAGGAGATTTCCACCTACAATCTTATGTTGGCAAGAACTGCAATGATCTGTATTTCATTATAACTCAATCTCTATTTAGTGCCTCCTCAAATGGGGTTAAAAGAGAGTATATTGGGCAGCCCTGGTGGCCCAGTGGTTTAGTGCCACCTTCAGCCCAGGGCATGATCCTGGAGACCCAGAATCGAGTCCCATGTCGGGCTCCCTGCATGGAGCCTGCTTCTCCCTCTGCCTGTGTCTCTGCCTCTCTCTCTCTGTGCCTCTCATGAATAAATAAATAAAATCTTTAAAAAAAATAAATGAATAAATAAATAAAATCTTTTAAAAAATAAAATAAAATAAAATAAAATGGAGCATATTCATTCTCTATTGCTCCTGCCTTCTCTTCTTTCATCAACTCCTTTCACTCTCTCCTCCTTTATTCTAACCCAAGAGAAATATTTTTCAAGCTAAGGACAGGACAGGGGGCCAGAGCAGTCTAGTTACTGTGGTTGTATGACAAAATACCCCCAAAATTTAGCAGCTTAAAATGGTCACATTTATTTTGCTCACAAAGCTGCAATTCAGGCCGACCCTGGGGAGACAACTCTGCTCTACTCCACATCAGTGAGGGTGGCTTGAAGGCTAGGTGGATCATCTACAGAGTCCCTGGCTCACTGTTTTCTGGAATGGGATGTTGACTGTTGGCTGAGACCTAGCACACCAACATGTGACCTAGGCTTGCTCACAACATGTTGGCTGCTGGGCAGGGGTGAGGACTGAGAGTGGGACAAAGGCTGTACTGCCCCATGGGACCTCACCTGGGGAGCCACATGTGACACTTGCATTGCCTTCTGTCCGTGCAGGCAGTCACAAACTCCCACCCAGTTTCAGTGGGATGAGGAAGTAGACTCCACCTCTTCTGGAAGAGCATGTGGGGAAGAAATAGGGCTGTGACCATTTTTTGGAAAATAAAATCTACCATGCAAGTGGAGAGGAGACCTCTTTACATTTTTCTCTCCACCATTTTGTTTATGGTGGTAAAACACGCATAACATAAAACTTTCCACCTTAACCACTCTGAAGTGTACAACACAGTGGTATTGAATACATTCACATTGTAGTGCAACCATCCCCACCATGCATCGTCTTAGCTCTTTTCATCTTGTAAATCTGATACTCTGTACCCATTAGACAATAATTTCCCATTCTCTCCTCACCCCAGCCCTGATAGTCATCATTCTACTTTTTGTCTCTATGATCTGACTACTCTAAACCTCTCATCTAATTGGCATCATACAGTATTTTTTGTGTGAGAGTGGTTTATTTTACTTAGCTTCTTCAAGATTCAACCATGTTACAGTATATTGCATAATTTCCTTCCTTTTTAAGGCTGACTGATATACCATTGTGAGGAGAGGCCACATTTTGCTCATTCATTCATCCATTAATGGACACTTGGGTTGCTTCCACGTTGTGGCTACTGTGAATAATGCTGTTATGAACACAAGTATACAGATACCAATTGGAGATATTGCTTTCAGTTCTTTTGGGTAGATACCCAGGAGTGAAATTGCTATTTCCAGTAATTCTATTTATAATTTTTGGAATAACTATAGTACTATTTTCCACAGCTTCTACACCACTTTATACTCCTATCAACAGTGCACAAGGGTTCCAATTTCTCTACAGCCTCACCAATACTTGTATTCTGTTTGTTTGGTTTTTTATTTAGGCCATCCTAATTGGTGTGTGGTGCTATCTCATTGTAGTGTAGGTTTGCATTTCCCTAATGATTCTAAAAATTAGTGATTTTGAGCATCTTTTTTTTTTTTTTAATGTTTCTCCTAGGGCAGCCCTGGTGCACAGCAGTTTGGTGCCGCCTGCAGCCTAGGGCGTGATCCTGGAGACCCTGGATCGAGTCCCACATCGGGCTCCCTGCATGGAGCCTGCTTCTCCCTCTGCCTGTGTCTCTGCCTCTCTCTCACTCTCTCTGCGTCTCTATGAATAAATAAATAAAAAATCTTAAAAAAAATCTTATAAAAAATAAATAAATAAATAAATAAATAAATAAATAAATAAATAAATATTTCTCCTAATTTTTTTATTCCTACATCCTTGTAGTTTCCCTAAGGGCTTCGGGTTTAGACACAAAGGCCAGGGATTTTTCTGCTTCCTGTTTTGGCATGGCCCACCTCTGAGGGAATAGGACACCAGATAACACTACATAAGTATCATCCGGCTGCTGTGAGGAGGAGTGCTCTGGGACCCTGAGGAAGAACTTTCCCCCAGGCCTGGAGCATGGGAAGCAGAATGAGTAAGAGTAAGTATGAGTAAGAGTCAGACTGGTTGGGGGATGTGTATGGGGCACAAGGTCGGGATGAGGGGATAAGTGTTCTACACTGAGAGGGAACAGCATGTGCAAAGCCTCTGAAGGAAGAAAAAAAAAGGATGTCAGAGTCCAGAGGGAGAGGAAAGAGATGAGGATAGAGATAACCAGACCAGTTGAACTTTATCTGGAATCTAGGGAGAAGCCTTTAAAGGGTATTAAGCCAAAAAATGAGATAAGATTTTGAGATAAGATTCAAAGATTACTTTGAAGAAAATGTCAACAAAATGAAAATACAACCTACAGAGATGGGAAAGAATATCTGCAAATCAAATATCTGATAGGGGGCTAATACCCAAAATGTATGAAGAACTCATACACTTCAATTGCAAAACAAAAACAAAAACAAAACAAACACCACACAAATATTTTTTTTTTATTAAAACAGGCAAAGGATCCGAATAGACATTACTCCAAAGAAGATATACGAATGGCCAACAGGTCCATAGAAAGGTACTCAATATCACTAATCACCAGGGAACTGCAAATCAAAACCACAGTGAGATACCACCTCACACCTGTTAGAAGGACCATCATTGAAAACGCAAGAGATAAATGCCGGGAACCCTATGCACTGCTGGTAGGATTGTAAACTGTTGGAGCCACTGTTTCCATACTGTTTTCACAGCGTAACAGTGCCTCAAAAAAATTAAAAATAGAAAAACCAAATGATCCAGCAAGTCCACTTCTGGGAATCGATCTGAATATATGAGATATGAGCACCCCTGTGTTCACTACAGCATTAGGTACAGCAGCCAAGACACGGAAAATAACCTGAAAGTCGGATGGATGATGGGTAAAGGAAACGTGGTGTGCGGATACAGTGGAATATTATTCAGCCATAAGAAAAATTCTGCTATTTGGGATAACATAGATGAAACTGGATAGCGTTATGCTATGTGAAATAAATCAGACGGAAAGACAAACACTGCAATCTTGTTCCAGAATTTCTTTTCCTTTGGTTTCCACAGTTCTGGGTCACGCCACTTTGAAGAAGGAAAAGGTAGACCAGATGATGAGCAGTGGGCAGTGAAGCAAGGTTTATGGAGTGATGGCACACAGCTCCCGAGGAGGGAGGTCACCCAAGAGGCTTGCCAACAGAGTTTCTAAGTCTAGGGGGTTTTATGGGCTCCTTGGGCTGTTTGATCTGATTAACCCTCCCTGTGCCTGTCACCCAATCGGGTTTTGGTCATCTACCTATCGCGTGGGAAAGGGTGAAGACTCCTTCCAGGGTGGGGTAAAATCCTTTTAAGGCTGGTTTCCTCCTAGGGTGCCCCGGGCCCCTTGTCCCTGCCTGCCTTTCTTCCCACTATCCTTCATTAATCTCACATGTGGAAATCTGAAAGAAAAGAGAAAGAAAGGAAGAAAGGATGAAAAAAAGGAAGGAAAAAGGAAGGAAGGAAGGAAGGAAGGAAGGAAGGAAGGAAGGAAGGATGAGAGGGATGCCTGGGTGGCTCAGTGGTTGAGCCTTAGGCTCAGATCATGATCCCAGGGTCCTGGGATGGAGTCCCGAATTGGGCTCCCCGCAGGGAGCCTGCTTCTCCCTCTGCCTGTGTCTCTGCCTCTCTGTGTCTCTCATGAATAAATAAATAAAACCTTTAAATTAAAAAAAAAGAAAGAAAAGAAAGAGAGAGAGGGAGGAGAAGGGAGAAAGGAAGGAGGGAAGGAAAGAAAAGAACTGAGAAAAGAGACTGGATTTGTGGTTACCCGAGGCAGGGGGTAGGGGTGGGGGAATTGGATGAAGGCAGTTGAAGGACAGAAACTTCCAGTTAGGAGGGAAGTAGGCCCTGGCGACGTAAGCACAGCAGTGACAACAGTTAACACTGACATAGAGTATGTTTGAAAGTTCCTAAAAGAGTAGACCCCAAGAATTCTCATCACAAGGAAAAAACATTTTTCTATTTATTTCTTTTTTATATATATCCATATGAGATGCTGGATGTTAACTAAACATCGTGGAAATCATTTCACGACATATGAAAGTCCAGTTGTTACACCGTCCACCTAAAACTTACACTGTGCGGTATGTCAATTATGTCTCAGTGAAGCAGGGGGGAAAATTAAGTGAAATGGATTTCAAAAGCATTTGGAGACCAGTAATATTGGGTCTTGGGACTGGTTGGACATAGGGAGGCGGGAAGGAGTACCTCCCTGGGCTCACGAAAGCTCCTCCCCAGGGCATGCACCCTCAGCCTCTGCCAGGAGCTGCTGCATCACACACCGGCCTGTCAAGTGGCCGGGCTTGGGGGCATGACAAGGCCTTCTGGAACCAGATATGGCACTCATTCCCAACTGTCCATGAATTCATTAACTGCCTCAATCTGTTAATGCGATTCCTCTCAGGTCTTGCTGAGGAAACAGAGTCAAGTAGCTTCTGGAAGGAAGAGCCACAGAGCCCTGCCACAGGGGAGCACCTTCACCCTCCCCTGTTCACACCCCCAGGAAGCCAAGTGACCACTGACTTTCAACTGGAATAACTGGGTGGGAGAGGACAGGAAGGACAGGGAACCTCTCTCTCTCTCTTTTTTTTTTTTAATTGTATTTATTTATTTGAGTGAGAGAGCACAAGCAGGGTGAGGGGCAGAGGAAGAGGGAGAAGCAGACTCCCTGCTGAGCAGGGAGCACGACACGGGGCTCAATCCCAAGACCCTGGGATCATGACCTGAGCCGAAGGCAGAGGCTTAACCACCTGAGCCACCCGGGCGCCCCAACAGAGGGCCTTCTTGCACAGCTGAGGCCAGGGGGGAAGGTTTTCACTAAGATTACGCCTGAGGCCACGTGGGCCCTATGCCATTTGCCCTAGGCTCCCACCACTGGCTACCATTAAGCCCACCACTTTGCTTCGGCAGCAAAGCCAAAGGATAAATGTGCCCCATCTTCCTGGGACATCCATTTGACTGAAAGAATGTGAGGAAAATAATATTATTTTTGTATTAAACAGAGATATGAAGGAATAGAACGCAAAATACATGTGTGGGTTTTAGACAAACAGGAGACGTGAGATCCTAACAGGGCTTTGAGTTGGCTGTTTTGAGCCAAGGCCCTTGGGGGAATGTGGTCTGGCCCCTTTGGGCACCATTCTGGTGGAAAAGTTTGAGAAAAATCGGTGTTCTTTAATAGCCACAGTCTGAAGGCTGCAAAGAGTAGCTGCGGCTGCCAGGGACAGCTGGGTCTGGAAGGGACTGCCAGGTCACACAGGGGCTGCCCTCGGCTGCCCTAGGGCAGTGACCTCAGAGTCCGCGGCGCTGTAAGGGACGGCGGATGGCACGGGTGGCTGATGTTCACCGCCCCTGGCCCTGGTTATCAGCATCGGTTCCTGTTACCCCCCGCCCCCCCCCCGGGTTCAGCACGAGCCAGGCCTCTGGCCCTCAGCTCCCACTGCAGACAGCCCGAGAGAGCCGGCGGGACTTGGGCCTGGCCTGCCGTCAGCAGGAGGCAAGAGGGAAGCCGGCCGGGCCTCCCACCGTCTGTTTGGTCACTGGTTTCCTCCGCAGTGTCCAACTCTGCCACCTTTGCTCCCCGGTCGATGAGTACCTGAGTGGTTCGAGGCTGGAGCGGGACCAAAGGGCTGGGGAGGGACGGACTCAGTGTGGGAATGTGTGGGAGACGATGAAGGAGACGTCGCAACCCTCTGTGTTCTGACTGGGAGAGAGAAACAGGCAAGAGGCAAAGGAACATGCGAGAGAAATGAGAAACTTTATGTCCTTAGAATCTTCCTCTGATGTCAGAGGAGCCCCAGGAGGCCACCTAGCCTGTTCCTGACTATTGGTGGGGCCAAGAGCTCCTCTGAAGAGGCATGCAGTGATCCCTGGCTACGGGGGCTGGGCGCTGAAAATGAGAGCTGACTGCACCCCTCGGAAGCTCCTGATGGAGGGGAACAACAGTCCTAACCCCAGGGAGCCCCAGGCTAAGGGGTACACTCAGCCCTGCCCTCAGGGAGCCCCAGTCTGAGGAGGAGACCCTGGCTGTGCCCTAAGAGAGCCCCAGCCTGGTGGGAGTATCTCTTTAGGGTCCTGCAGAGGCTCTTGCCTAGCTCACCACAGGTGCTGCTGGGGCTTTGCTTCCAATTCCTGTAAAGAGAAATGGGAAATCCCAGGAACTGAAACACTTTTAATCACCCTCTTTTATTGCCCTTCCCTGGGTGACTCAGCGGTAGGAAAATCACAGCTCCGGAAAGAAGAGAACCGAGAATGAAAACCAAGAGAGAGTGATGAGACACAGCCTCCTCAGCCAGCCCGTCTCGTCCCTACAGCAGCTGCTGGTGACCAGTGCAGAGCTGCCACTGAAGCTGCTGACAGAGCCATGGGGCCGGGGGCGGGGGGTGGGGGGGGCACACCACACTACACCCAGCCCCCAGGGACCCCCACAGCAGGGCTGGGCCTACATCGAGGCAAGGCCAGTGCACAGAAGTGAAGGTCTGCACGGTCTGAGGGTGGTCACTCACTGTCCAGTGCTTTTGATTCCCTCCCTTTCAGGCACCCACTTGCCCCTCAGCCAGAATGCGCCCCTTCCTCTCTGGTGCCCAGCACCCTGCTCCCCTTCAGGCCCATCTGACCCCTCAGAGCTGCCATCACACCCTCTGAGGCTCCCGGGCACTGCTGTCACCTGACTGATTTGTGGTATGCAGGGGCTTGTGATCTTTCTTCTCCTCTCAACCCTTAAACCCTCAAAAATACATGTTGTGCAGAATGGGCCCAATCCTCAGGAAAACATGAGAGAAGGAAAGAAGGAAAGAAAGGAAAGAAAGAAAGAAAGAAAGAAAGAAAGAAAGAAAGAAAGAAAGAAAGAAAAAAGAAACGAGAACCCAAACCCAGTTTTCTTGATGGAAGCAAGAGGGCAGGAAATATCTAGCCCCACTGCCTTTTCTTGGGAGAGTGAGAGGGAGATACCTTCCTGAGCTGAAAAGACTCTTAGAAATTTCCTGAAATTGAGGCTTAGCCAGGCGAAGGGGCCTACCCAAAGTCACCAGAAACAGAGCCAAACTTAAACCAGGATCCACTGTCTCCCTCTCTCTGACTGATCCTCCACCCTTGTACCTGGACCCTGGGCTCTGGGTCAGCCTGACACCCAGAGGGAGACATGCTGTTCTGTTCTCACTCCAGCGGGGTGGGGCGGTCTGGCCGTGGCAGTGGTGGACTGGCTCTACCCAGAGGGGGCACATTTCATCACCATGAAAGTCTGGCGAGGGCTTGCAGCTTCTGCGCCCAGGGAAAGCTGTGCTTTGCCAACAATGAGCCACTTGGATCCCCCGTCCCAAATTTCATGCAAGTGCCCAGGACATTCCAGTCCTGGCAGCAGGGAGTGCAGGGCCACCTGGGTGCCCTTCACCTGCCAGGGAAGCTCCTGGGCTCACCCTAGGCTGGGGGTCCTGGCATACGCTACTCTGGAGGGGTCCTATCCAGTCTTTCCCACTGACCCCCAATGGCGACAGCGTTCGGAGATGATCATAAAAGTTACTGTTTTAACTTACTTTGCCTGTCACTTCACAAATAGTTCCTCACCTGAGCCTCTTAACAACCCAGTGAGGAGGTACTGTTATGACCCCCATTTCACAGAATGAGGATACTAGGGCCCAGAGAGGCACCGTGACTTGCCCAGGTGATACAGCTGGGCCTGCCCAGCTCCAAATCCTTGCTCTTTATCACCACCGGCCAGTGCCCCACCTGTTGCCTCACCCCTCAGATCCCTCTTAAGGAGAAAGCCACCCAGAACCCTGAGAACAGGAAACAGACTGGATAAATTACAGAATGGCTGTGGGCGCTAGGAGGTGGGTGGCGGTGGGACCCCCTCACTCAGCCCTAAAAAAGGTGTAAACTGGAAACCCATTTGGAGTCTCCCCTTTGCCTACTTTCCCCTGCTAGGAAAGAGAGGGGGCAGAAACGGGCACTTGACTTTAGAGAAGCACCCACTGGGTGCCAGCCCTGGGCTGGGCACCTGTGAAATGATATTAGGCCCAGGGCAGGGCAGGTAATTTCAAAGTTCTTCAGTGTTTGAACCAGCTATTTGTAGGGCTGTTTTCCTGAGGGTGACGCCCTCTACAGAAGGGGCCCAGGGCTCTGTTCTTGGCTCTTTCCTGGCCAGTCCCACACGTAGAGACCAGGATAAAGACACACCAGCCCACTTATTGAGCTTCTAGAGAGAGCCGGTGCAGAGTGAACTTACAAGTACTGTGGAAAACAGACTCCAGATGGTGGTCTGCCTGGCAAATGATGAGTTTGGTGTTCCTACAACAGGCATTGGGCCCTACTGTGTGCCAGGCCCTGGGGAGCCAAAGGGACAATGAGGCAACGTGCCCTTGATGCGAGGTGGGGGGTTGAGTGGAACCGCAGGATCTGATGCCAGATTCAGAGGCTGCCCAGGCCCCAGATGATGCAATGATTAACCTGGTGGCAGGGGATGGGCAGGGGCGGGCATTTATTGGGGAAGGGCTTATCTGGGCTGGCTTTGAAAAGCAAATCAGAATGATAGAGCTTCCTGCCCAGGGAGCCATAGGATGCATGTGACAATTAAATGAGATAATGGAAGGGAAAGTATCTTGAGACAGGATTAAAATACCCAGACTCTGAGGCCTGTTCTGCTTCCACAAGGGAGAATGCTGAGGCTCTGGGATGTGGGATGATTTATTTGTCTGAGGATGCCTCATATGACCGTCCAGAGCCAGTGACCTTCCTCCCCACTCCTCACTTCCGCCTCCACTGTGCCCAGTGAAAAACATGTTTGTACGGAGTTGCCCCTGGGAACTATTGCTCACCCCAAGATAACCCCATGTTACCACACTGCTCTGATATCATTCCTGCCAAAACAAAAGGTTGGGCCTTTTAGTTAACCCGAATGGCCTTATCTCATCTAAAAGCACGTATTCCACGAGATTGGGATTCCACGGAAAGAACTCTTTCACCTCCACTGTTGCCTTCAAGGGTGCCTTGGGAACCCCAGTTTAGGGACGTCTAGCTAGGTCAACATATCTGGTCACTGGCCTCCCACCAAGTCTTCGGGCATCTTGGTGATTCAGCCATTCAGCCATTCTCTGGTGACTTATTGAGCACCTAATACATGCTGGGCACAGGATTCAAGACTGAGCAAGGGGTACTCACATGGCCATGTGTGTGTCCATTTCTT
The DNA here is from genome assembly GCF_053574225.1 of Canis aureus. Lineage (NCBI taxonomy): Eukaryota > Metazoa > Chordata > Mammalia > Carnivora > Canidae > Canis > Canis aureus. The sequence continues at coordinate 64,437,201 of NC_135617.1, forward strand.
TGTCACCTGGATGTACCTGTTCAGCAGGCCAGGTTCTCCAGGAAGCAGCTGCTGAGGTGGAGGTAGGCATGGGGAAGGGTCACAGTGGAGTGACTTCTGTGAAAGGAAACGGCAGATCTGACGGCTGGACACCAGCTTGATGGGAAACCGTGGAGCAGAGATTGCCTGGCAGAGGAGCCCTGACCAAGCTGGGCAGAAAGGGCCAGGCCCTAGAGCCACTGTCATGCTCAGCCCTTGGCCTTCAAGGTCATGACTGGAGAGGTGAGGCAGTGCCCACAGCACATGCTCACAGGAGGGCTTAGCACTTTGTGTCCTGGGTGACCCACTCTCCACACCCTAGCCCCAGGCCCAGGGTTCTGGAAGAGGCTAAGACCTAGAGCTCTCAGCTCACTACACTCCTTGCAACTGGGCAGCAAGTCCTTTCTTGAAGGGGGGTCTGTACAGCCCATGTCCCAATCTGCCACATTCTTCCATTTGACAGATGTTTCCTGAGCATCTCCTGAGTGCCAGGCTTTGGGGATGTGAAACGAACCAATCAGACCAGTCTCTGCCCTGGGGAGCTTCCAGTCTGGCACATCTCCCTGCAGGTGGCCGTGCGTCAGGGTCAGGGTGACCACGTGCCTGTGTTGGAGCGGACCTCTAGCTCTGGTTGTGCCTGTCCGTGTGCGTGCACACACTCACACACAATCAAGGGGGGCCTGGAAGGGTGAAGGTTTTCAAAGAAGCTGTGGCTTCGTTAGAAATTTGAGAGGACCAAAGATGGAGGAAGGGACAGCCTGACAGGCTAGCAGAAAACCCCAGGCCGAAGAAGGCGAGTCGGGGTGGCTGAGCCCGCCCATCCCTGGTGGGGCATTTCCATGCAGGAATGAGCAAGGAGCAGGTGACAGAGGGGAGGGCTCATGCAATCCTAGGCTGGCAGCTGGGCTCAGGGCCAGAGAGGAAAAATTTCTGCTTTCTTAAGAACCAGGGAGTGGAGGGAGGAGAAGGGACCTTGAAGAAAGTCCAAAGACCGAGAACCAAAGCTGGGCTGAGCCCTTCAGACAGGAAGGAGCAGGCTGGCGAGGGGAGGGCAGGGGACTGAGAGCCAGTGGAGGGCAGCATGGGCCATCTGTCACTTCTGAGAGGCATCATTGACTGAACCACAAGCAGACTGCATTTGAATAATAAGAAGAAATGGCAGGAACTTTGCATAGCATTTGCATAATTTTTAGGGCTCCTCCCCTAATTGAGTCCAGTATCCAGGCTGGAAACCGGGAGTCATGCTAGACTTCTCTCTACCTTTGCCCCCTCAGCTCTTCAGTCCCCAAAGCCAGTCTTCCTTTATTTTTTAAAACATTTTTTTAATTTAAATTCAATTTGCCAACATCTAGTCTAACACCCAGTGCTCATCCCATCAAGTGCCCTCCTCAGTGCCCATCACCCAATTACCCTATCCTCCCCCACCCCATCCTCTTCCCTTTCTGCAACCCTTTGTTTCCCAGAGTTAGGAGTCTCTCATGGTTTGTCTTCCTCTCTAATTTTTCCCCACTCAGTTTTCCTCCTTTCCCTTATTGTCCCTTTCACTATTTCTTATATTCCACACGTGAGTGAAACCATATGATGATTGTCCTTCTCCGATTGACTCATTTCACTCAGCACAATACCCTCCAGTTCCATCCGCATCGAAGCAAATGGTGGGTATTCGTCTCTTCCGATGGCTGAGTAATGTTCCATAGTGTGTGTATGTATATATATATATACCACATCTTCTTTATCCATTCATCTTTCAAAGGACATCGTGGCTCCCTCCACAGTTTGGCTATTGTGGACATTGCTGCTGTGAACATTGGGGTGTAGGTGTCCCATCATTTCACTACATCTCTATCTTTGGGGTAAACACCCAGTAGTGCAATTGCTGGGAACTCTCTTGCACTGTTGCCACCAACAGAATGGTGCAAGCTGGTATAGTCACTCTGGAAAACAGTGTAAATATATTATTTTTAAGTAATGTCTACACCTAATGTGGGGCTCGCACCCACAACCCCAAGGTCAAGAGCGTCATGTGCCACCAGCTGACCCAGCCAGGTGCTCTGAGACCAGCAGAGGACTGCCTTTTGAGGACTGCCTTTTGAGGACTTTCAGAATCTGCCTTTTGAGGACTTTCAGAATCCTGCTCTTTGGCCTATCATTGCCAGGGCCTCTGCCCTCGCCTGGACCACCCTCCCTTCTGTCCCCTGGTGTTAAAAGTCTCTTATCTGCCTGCCTCCTATCTCCCTGCCCCCTCCAACCTATTCCCTTTGCTACAAAGTATACCACACTTTCTTACCTAAACCCCACTGTCCTCAAGTCCAAGACCCAGATGTTTACTTTGGCCTTCGAGATACGACTCCTGCTCCACTTTGTACTCACCTCTGCTCCCCTCCTGCAGCTCTATATGGTAGCCCTTTCATCCCCAAAGTCAACTATCCTCTTCCCGCTGCACCAGCTCCCTTGCCTCTGGGCCTCCTCCACAAATGCTCTTCTCTCTGCTTGGAACACACTCCCTCTGATGAATACCTGCTCAGACTTTCTGCTCTGAGCTCTGCACTGCTCTCTAGGAAGCCTTCCCTGGATTCTCCACCATCTGCCAAAGCTAGATGTTTCTGCCCCAATTCCCTGCCATGGCACTTGCTGGGTTACTGTTACTGGTTAATTAGAGTGACTCCAAGGGCAACAGTCCCCTGTTGCCCAGATTGTACCTGCAGGGTGCCGCACAGCAGCCACGTCATCAGCAAATTTTTTTTTTTTTTTTTTTTTTGAGCATCTGCCTAATGTCAGGTGCCACAAATAGCGCCTGGGGACATGATGGGGTATTAGCAAAGTTCTTGTCTTCACTGAGCTTCCACTCTTGGCTTTTGCATATTCCAAAATTGTTGCAGGGGGCACGTATTGGTTGTATAATGGGAAAAGGAAAATGAACCAAAAAGGGAGGGAGCGAGGAAAGGTGGAGAAAGAGACAGAGAAAGAGAAGGAGAAGGAGAGAAAGAAAGAGAAATTGGGCAGCCCGGGTTGCTCAGCAGTTTAGCGCCGCCTTCAGCCCAGGGCCTGATCCTGGAGACCCGGGATCGAGTCCCACGTCGGGCTCCCTGCATGGGGCCTGCTTCTCCCTCTGCCTGTGTCTCTGCCTCCCTCCCTCCCTCTCTCTCTCTCTTTCTCTCTCTCTCTTTCTGTGTCTCATGAATAAATAAATAAAATCTTTAAAAAAGAGAGAGAGAGAAAGGGAAGAGGTAGATGAATGAAGGGTGGGCTCCTGTCCAAACTCCCAAGTGAGGTGAGCCAAGCTCTTCACAGTTCCAGGCCCTGCCCTGGGCCATTTCCTTCCTCACATCTTTTCACTTTGCTGCACAGATTTTATGCTCCCGAGAAAATGCAGTTTCCCAACGCACCATGACCTTCCCTACCTCTGAGCTTTTTGCACATGTCATGCCCCTGCCTAGAGCGCTGTTGGGGCCCCGCGGTACCTGAGTTCCTGAGTTCCTTCAGGACTCAGCTCTCGTGTGTCATCTCCCAGCTCAGGTCACATACTTCCTTTTCAGGGCCCTATGACGCGGCACAAACCTCCCCGGCATGTGTCACGGTGGTATGCTAACTATTCATCTATCTGCGCGTCTTTCTCCCACCGGAGAGAAAGCATGAGAGCAGACACAGTCTTCTTCATCTCAGGTCCCCGAGGAGCCTAGACCTGTGTCTCGCCCAGGGAGGGGGCTTTGGTGTCTGTCGAATGGAATGGGAAGGTTTTTGATTCAAATCCTGTGCTTTACTCACCACCTTCTTTGTCTCCCAGCCCCGTTCAGGCTGGCATGCTGCCAGGACCAAGTGGAGGGCTGGTCATCTGGTCTGCCCTGAGCCCTGGGGGGCTCACCACATTTCTCAGCTGGGTTGCTTTTCCTCCGTCATGGTGTCACTCCCACCCGTATTTTGTTGTGGGTCCTCAGCTCAATGCACTGTGGGCCCTGGACACAGGACACAAAGTCTTCGGTGTCCTGAGCCCAAGCAGCGACCTGGAGCTCTTCAGGTACCTCTCTCCTGGTGGCCCTGTCACCCACATTCTCTTCCTCTAAAGGTGACACCAGCCTGACACCTAACGCTCTAGGTTCATGGTTGCTGTGTTTCTATAAACCAAACGACACAATCCCCTTTCTGAATCTGGCTTCTTTCACTCAACATGTTTATGAGACATGTTTGCGTGGTCTCACATAACGACCACGTGTTCAGGTCCGTTGCTGCGTAATATCTCATTATAAGAATATTCCATAACTTATTTATCCATTCTACCTTTGACGGATATTTTGGAAGTTTCCAATGTTTGATATTTTTTATACAGGATGCTGTTAGGAACATTTTGAAGTCTCATGGTGCACAGACATGTGCATTTCTTTGGGGAGAAACCTAGGAAAGGCTTTACCCGGTCATAGGGTATGCAAGTTGTCAGCTTTAAAGTTATAGCCAGTTTTCCAAAGTGGTGACACACCATTTTTTTCTTTTAGTTAAAGGGAAAGTCTAAGCCTACATAAATGTATTTCAAAGATGGTAGTGGCCGGTAATAGCATTTGAGGGCAAGAAGGGGAATGAGGTGTTTAGAAGACAGGGCTGGGGGATACTTTTTCATATCGTTTCATATCGTTTCACTCGGCGCTCCTTATATATTTGGAATTTTGAAGTTAAAGTCCAACCTAGTGCCAATTTTTCTTTAATTAAAAAAAGAAGGGAAAAAAAGGAGAAAAGCCCACGTGCTTTTCAAACACCTTCTTGGTCTCCACTCACCCCCATCCCTGTCTGAGAGTGACCCTTCTCTGCCCCACTGCTTTGTTCTTAACTTTTGCAGCAATACCAACAGTCAGCAGGGAACAGAGAGCTCCTAGTCTGAGGAGGGAGGCTGTCCCCACCAGGAAGGAGGGGCCCTGGCAGGATGTCAGGAGTAGGAATTACAGAGCCTTGGAGAGGACTGAGGAGACCCAACAATAGGAGTGGATGAACAAACATAGCTAATCTCATCCAAAATCCCCAAGGACACACTGAAGTAAGGTGTGGTCTGGATTGGAGATTATCTGGAAATACCTGCCAGTTAGGAAGGGTTTGAAAGGCAGGGATGACAGAGGAAGAGGGCTGAGCTTGGGAGGAGGCAACAGGTGAGTAGATATGGACCATGAGGCTGCTTTCTCTCCTTCTCCTTCCCACTCAGAAACTTCCACTGCCACTTGGACACACACCCCACCCCACCCCAGAGAACTCTGAATGCTTCTTGTCCAAGGACACCACCTTCTTTCCCACCCTGCATCCAAGGGGCCCCCTGTACCTCTAAGCACAGCCAAGAGGAGGTTGCTACTGAGCTGGGCCTGGGGGAGGGAACCAGCCTTTGGGCTGCATCTCCTTTCAATCCCCTCCTCTGAGAAGGGCTGATAGGGGAAGGCGACCACTTACATGTTGCTGTCACACTGGGACCAGCTGGGGCAGGTTATTTGCTCATTCACTTGCTGGCTCTTTCTGTGCTAGAGACCAGGCTCTGCACGAGGGACTGGTGACACAGCACTGAAGAAGAAGGCAGAGTGTTCTGTGAGCCCCTGGCTGAGATGGCCCCACGGGATTTCAGAGAGGGCAGGAAAATTCTCCCCTCCCAAATAAAGCTCTTCCTCCAGCTTGCCTGAGTTGTGGAAGTATATAGATCAGCCATGGATTGTGGGAGTTGAAGCTCCAAAAATGTGGGAGGGGACACTCTGAGAAAAATCCTCCAAAATGACAAATTTTACAAAAACCTATGGCGATGGGAACACACACTGCTGGGGTCCATCACAGGGCCTGGAAGGGGCCCACGTAAGTGAGAGACCCTGCAGCTTGAGCTTCCCAACCTTCTCCTTTCAGTAAACCCAACTCACTGTTAACTGAGGCACTGCTTTTCTTTCTTTCTTTCTTCTTTCTTTCTTTTTTTAATTTTTATTTATTTATGATAGTCACACACAGAGAGAGAGAGAGAGGCAGAGACATAGGCAGAGGGAGAAGCAGGCTCCATGCACCGGGAGCCCAACGTGGGATTCGATTCCGGGTCTCCAGGATCGCGCCCTGGGCCAAAGGCAGGCGCTAAATTGCTGCGCCACCCAGGGATCCCTCTTTCTTTCTTTCTTTCTTTCTTTCTTTCTTTCTTTCTTTCTTTCTTTCTTTCTTTCTTCTAAGATTTTATTTATTTATTCATGAGAGACACGGAGAGAGGGGCAGAGACATAGGCAGAAGGAGAAGCAGCCTCCCTCCGGGGAACCCAATGTGAGACTCGATCTCAGGATCCTGGGATCACAACCTGAGCCAAAGGCAGATGCTCAACCACTGAGCTACCCAGGGGCCTGAGACACTGTTCCCTGAAGTGCAGATATTAATGAGAGGAACCAGTCCTCAAGATGTGGCTCAAGGGCAGGGTGCTGGGCACTGAGGGCAGGCATTCTGAAAGGAATAATAGAGGTTCTAGGAGGGAGAGGGCCAGAGAAGATGGTGGAAGAAGGGAAGTAGCTAAGACCCCCGCCCCCCCACCAAAGGCGGACATTCCACCCTTCCCTCAAAGCACAGTGTCTGGTCCTCACAGAGAATCTGCCTCCCTCCTTGGGGCCAATAGGATCCTCTCTCCCACTTTCCCAGCAGAGTCAGGAAGAGGGTACATGCAGAAATCATTCCAGTTTGAGCTTTCTCTACCTGGGAGAGCTTTAAGAAAAGACAGCAAGGTCCCCGAAGGGAAAGTAAATAGACTTTCTACATCACCTCTGTGTGGACTTCCCTTGGTCTTCACTCTGATTCAGTGTAGTGGTTGGAGTGAATCAACTTATACCACCAAAAGCCTTATGAAAGCCCAGCGTTTCCCAAGGTCTTCCTAACCAGGGACTTGGAGATAAAGGGGATGATGGTGCCTATTTCCATGTCAGTGCCTTATAATTTCAAGAAATTAAATACTCGCTTTTCTCACCCTGAGGCCTTTCTAATTACGACACAAAATCTAGAAGTAAAATAGAAGCTTGATAAATTTAACTCCAAAAAAAATTTTTTTTTCAAATTTCTGCCTGGTAGATGCTATCCTTTTTTTTTAATATTTTATTTATTTATTCATGACAGGCACAGAGAGAGAGAGAGAGGCAGAGACACAGGGAGAGGGAGAAGCAGGCTTCACGCAGGGAGCCCGATGTGGGACTTGATCCCGGGTCTCCAGGATCACACCCTGGGCTGAAGGCAGTGCTGAACTGCTGGGCCCTGGCTGCCTGGTAGATGCTATCCTAAACAAAATCAAAGGACAGGCTACAAACTTGGGAAAGAATTTGTGGTTAATATCATAAACAAGTAATTTCCCTAATATATATATAAAGAGCTTCCACAAATCACTAAGAAAAAAACCGAACACACTTCAATAGAAAAAAAAAAAAGTGAGCAAAAGACATCAACAGACAATCCACAGGGGGAAAATATTTGACTGGCTCAAGCATTTGAAACGATGCCCAATTTCACCTGCAATAAGGAAACTGCATATTTAAACAAGCACCAACATAGGATTTCCACCTACAAACATCAAACATTTGTCAGTATACTGAGTTGACAAAGATATGTAGAAACAGCACTCAGATTCTTCTGCTGAGGGTGGAAATTGGAACAAATCCTCTGGAGAACAATTTGGCTACAGCTATTGGAATTATAAATGCATATTCATTTGACCCAGCAATTCAACTTTGCTTTTGTAGTTTTTGCATCCGAAACCACCTGACCATATTAGCTATTCAAAAGTAAATTAAAAACTTCTCCTCAGGGAGATGTGAAAGCCTACCAGAGGAGCCAGCAGACCTGGTGGCTCAGTGGGGTGAAGCTTCTTAGACACAGGAGATAGCTGATGTCTATTTTTTAACCATTAAACCACCTTCAATAGTTTTCAGATACTGTCATTTATTGTCTTCTATCTGCGATGGCTGGTTGATTAGGAAGGGGAAGTAGAAAAATACTGGTTCTAAAGCATAACCACCCAATATGGGGTTTGGCAGTTTGCCTTGCAGTGCTCATCAGCGGATCCATAATTTGCATTCATCTGATCAAAATTATTTTTAAAGCACAACAAGATGTCCTGGGTTCTTATTATTGAACAATACTAAAATGAGACAAGAGAGGGCTGATTCTTTCCAATTTGGCTGTGCTTTTATTGGAAATGGAAGCTATGTATAGCCACCATGTGTTATGTGTGCAGACACACTTAGGAAAAGATCAATGATCTGAAACCATCTCTCCCATCATGTGCGAACCAGACTTGAAACGTGTGATGAGGAACCAGATGATTTCTCATGATGCAAGATGCAAGAATTCCACACATCACATCCTGAAACAGTTTTCAGCAATTGTTGATGCTCTAATGTGGAATATCAACCCCACTTTTAACTATGGTCAATCCCTAATCTACACACCTAGAACTTGTCATTTTGAACTTGCCCAACAAAGCATGCTTTTCTTTAGTTAGTGGCACTTACCTTGGAAAACTTCTAAATTACTCTTTATAGGGGTGCCTGGGTGGCTCAGTGGTTAAGCATCTGCCTTTGGCTCAGGGCATGATCCTGGGGTCCTGGGATCGAGTCCCACATCTGGCCCCCTGTGGAGAGCCTGCTTCTCCCTCTGCCTGTGTCTTTGCCTCTTTCTCTGTGCCATCCCCGGACCCCAGGATCATGCCCTGAGCCAAAGGAAGACGCCTAACTGACTGAGCTGCCCAGGGATCCCAAAAGATGTAATTTTTTAACTGAAAACAGTGTGATTTGGAAAAAGGGCTGAAATGACCATTTAAAAGTATTTCAGGCAATGCCCAACATTGTGTATTAGTGTTGAAAGTGCCAAAAACTTTTGAACAATTGAGAAACTCCATCTAAACTAGCTATGCTTTTCTTGGCTTCCAAGATTTAACAACCAGATATATCACCCCTCAGTGTGCAGGACTGCCCAAATGCTGACCCCTGGGGAAATACCCAAAGGAAGCCAGGCAGGAGTTAAATATTTCCTTGTAGATTTTCTCAATCTTCAGCAATTTATAAGTACCCTTGATCTCACTTGAGCCTTGAAAAACTTCTATTATCTCTATTTCTCTATTATCTGTCTGTCTGTCTTTCTGCTATCTATTTATCTATCTATCCATCAAGTTATTCCCACTTCACAGATGAAAATACTGAGGCCCAGGGAAGTTTACATCACTTGCCTGAGGTCACACAGGTGTCAAAGCCAGGTTTACAGCTCTCCTTGACCTGTCATTTACAGGTGACTATAACAATCCCAGCTCGCCATCGTACACACACACACACACACACACCACCACCACCACCACCACACTCTTCCCATGTTCTTTGCATTCTGAGGACAAACCTGGTGCTTTGGTGATAAGAGGAGCTCAGAGCACGTGAATGGCATTTGGGAGGCAGTCCAAGGCTGAAAGGTGGTTGGCCTTGGTTGCGGGGAAGGCTGGGACAGAGGGCCTGGGCAGAGGGTATTGAAGTCAGTATCTGCGATTCTGAACAAATGGGTGATGTTCAGCAGTCATCCGTGCCTTGGGGCCAAAGCCCCTGGAAAGCCATTTGACCAGGGTCAGGTAAATGTTTAAGCACGGGGGTGGAAGGAGTAAGTACTGGGGTGGGGGTGTTCAGGTTCAAGAAGCAAGGAAAGGGAGACTTTAACCCTAGGAGTGGATAGTCCCACTCCCCCCTTCCATCACGTGCCTCAGAGATCAGGAAAGGGCTCCCTGGGTCAGGCTCCTTCCCAGGAGCAAGGGGGAGGGGTGAGAGACCCTTGAGTTCGGGAGCCCCCCTCCCCTCTCCCATTTAATCAAGGTCAGTTCAGTTGGTACCAGGAATTGAATTGGGACTTAGGCGGTTCCTTTCTGGGGGTCAAACTCATTTGAGTATGCGGCTGTCTGACTTTATTCCTCCCCAACCTTTCACTACCTCCTGACAGGGCCAGTCCGTGGGCCTCTGCATTCCCAGTCCACCTCAGATTCCTCCCGGGCATGGAACCGCTGATCCCTGAAGGTTCTAATGTCCCCTGGCCCAGGCAAGTGGAAAAAAAGAGTTAAGTGTGGCTGAGTCATAGAAGAAGGCATCCAAGCAGGACCAAAGTCCCAGCCTGCTCTCCCCTTGGTAGAGGACACGGGGCTTCCCAGATGGGGTCACTGTCAGCTGAGAGCACTTGCCTTAAGCCCCCAGGACCCTTTGCCACCATCAGCGTCATCGCTGAAGGCTGGGCAGGGTATCGCACACGTGGGATTTCTTTCCAGGGTTTCTGTCCATCCTGGATTTGAACCATTTCCTTTGAGGGCCTGGAGAGCTCTCAGCCTTCTGTGGAGATTACTGGTTGCTATTTCATATCCATCCTCGCTTTCTTCTTTATTATACCATTGTATTGTTGGAAGTGGGGAGGCATCCAGCTTAAAACAAAGAGACAAATAAACATTTCCCAGACTCCCTTTCACAGCAGGATGGCTGATGATACCCTGATGGTGAAGGAAGGGGAAGGTTTCAGAGGAAATAAAGTAAGGATCCTAATTGAGCTGACAAGTGCCTTTTGCCTTATCTCCCATACTCCTTCCTTCCTCAAACATGGATGTGTTGTCTGGAGCTCCAGCTGCCATCTTGGACTATGATACCACCAAAGGATGGAACATGCAAAGATGGAAGGAGCTTGAGACATCACGATGTCACAGACCTGACACTAAAACTCTAGGCTGGCTTATCTGTGGACTTCTTTTACTTCAGAGAAAACCAAGCTCTATCTTCTTAAGCCACTATCATTTTGAATCTCTCTTATTCGCAGCCTAATGCAATTCCTCACTGCAACATTGAGCTTCCCTAAAATTCCCTCCGAATGGACAGTGTCCCACTCTCCCAAGATCCCAGCCAACAGGGGATGATCTCATGCATTGCTGTCTTTGGGCAACAGGCAGGACGACTGGAAGTGGGAGCAGTGCTAAATGTGCTCCACAGGGGATGCCTGCTTGGCTCAGTTGGTTAAGCATATGCCTTCTGCTCAGGTCATGATCCTACAGTCCCAAGATCAAGCCCCACTTTGGGCACCCTGCTCAGTGAGGCGCTTGCTTCTCCCTCTCCCTCTGTTCCTCCCTGCCTCCAATTGTTCTCCCTCTCTGTCAAATAAATAAATAAAATATTTAAAAATAAATAAATAATTTTAAAAAAAGACTGTGCTCCACATTTTCAAGCTTGAGACACCATCTGCCATCATAGCATCATCACCCACAGATGGGGGCAGTCCTCATCACTGAGTTATCAGAAACAAAACCAAAGCCCTTAGGATCAAGGTTGATTTCCAGCCCTGGATCTCTAAGTACCAGCTCCTCCTCACTTGCTCACCCTTCCAGAAGCCCTCTCAGCTGACCCAGGAAGAGCCAGCCACCACCACCCCCAAGTTATCACCCCTCTCTGACATGTGTTGGAAGCAGATGCCCCTGCTTGCCTGCATCACCTCCCCCCGGCACTGGTGTGGTTTCAGCCACAGCTGTGATGGACAATCTCATGCAAAGATCAGGCTCATGCATCCTCGAGGTGGCTGCTTTTTGCCCCAGGACTCTTCCCCAACATCTCAGCAGCCTGCCTGAGATATGTTCAGATGACTTAATGGGGATTTTATCTGGATTCATGCAGCCCCAGATCCGGGGCTCTTCACCTCGGCTACAGGGGGATGCCCTGGAAAGGTTCGAAAAAATACTCCGGGCTTCCCATTCCTGGTTTCCTTTCTCACTGTCTGAGATGGAGTTTGAGTCTCAGGCCCCGCACATTTGATTCCCTCAGTACTTGGAGTTACTCATTGTTGACCTCAGGCGAGATGATCCATTTCTTGGAGCCTCATCTGTAAAATGGGTAAAAATACTTAGTCTGCCTACATCACCAGGCCAGTGGATACTAATGGTTACCTGAGCTTCCCCTACATTTCTTCTCTTCACAGAAGGATGGGAACACTTAGCAGCTGAAGGAGTGAGACCAGGAGGAGCAAGGGTTGCACAGAGGCATTGTGTCTGACTGGAGAGGACTCAGCTCAGAGGTTGTGGGCACGGGAAGTAAATACATTGTGGATAATGGGAACTAAATTTCTCACTATCAGGGAGGTGCTTTACACAGATGGAAAAAGGGAAAGCTAGAAGGATCTAGAGCTTCCAGATTGGAATAGGAAGTATCAGGGTGCCCGGATGGCTCAGTGCTTGAGCGCCTGCCTTTGGCTCAGGTCGTGATCCCGGGATTGGGATCGAGTCCCACGTCGGGCTCCCTGCATGGAGCCTGCTTCTCCCTCTGCCTGTGTCTCTGCCTCTGTGTGTGTGTGTCTCTCTCTCATGAATAAAAAAAGAAAATCTTAAAAAAAAAAAAGGAATAGGAAGTATCAGTAGGAACTCACAGTTTTAAAACACATTTACCAGATAGATACTGAAATGGTTGTGGGTATCTCTGCGTGGTGTATTATGTATTATGCGTGTATACATGCATTGTATGCATATATAGCCAAAACTCATCTTTTATTTAGACATTACTGACTTACAATATTGTATTCATTTCAGGTGCACAACATAGTGACTTGATATTTGTCTATATCGTGAAATAATCACCACAATAAATCAAATTAGCATCCGTCACCACACATAGTTACAAATTCCTTTTTCTTGTGACAAAGACTTTTGAGATCTACTCTCAATAACTTTTTTTCTCTTTCTTTCTTTCTTTCTTTCTTTCTTTCTTTCTTTCTTTCTTTCTTTCTTTCTTCTTTCTTCTCTTTAGAGAGAGGGAGAAAAAGAGAGAGAGAAAACGGAGGAGAGGCAGAGGGGGAGGGAGAAGAGAGAGAATCTCAAGCAGGCTCCACACTGGGTGGAGCTCAAGCTGGGCTCAATTTCTTGACCCTAAGATTGTGACCTGAGCTGAAATCAAGAATAGGACCCTTAACCGACTGAGCCACCCAGGTGCCCGGACAACTTTCAAATATACAATACAATGTTATTAACTATAGTCATCATGTGGTATATTACATCCCTGGGGCTTATTTATTTTATAGCTAGAAGCTTGTATTTTCTAGAACTGTTCATCCATTTCATCAACCCTCTAAGCCCCACCTCTGGGAATAAACAATCTGTTTCCTCAATCCATGATCCTGGGGGTTTTGGGTTTTTTTGTTTGTTTGTTTTTTAAGATGCCGCACATAAAATGAAATCATATGGTATCTGTCTTTCTCTGACTTATTTCACTTAGCATAATACCCTCTGGGTCCACCAATGTTGTCACTAATGGCAAGATTTCCATCTTTTTATAGCTGATAACATTCCAATATTTTACGTGTATATACAACCACTCTTCATTCACACATCCATCATCAATGGACACTTGGGCTGCTTCCATATCTCAGCTATTACAAACACCGCTGCAATAAACATGAGGCCACATCTTTTTGAGTTAATGTTCTTGTTTTCTTTGGATAAATATCCAGAGGTGGGATTGCTGAATCGCCTGGTTGTTCTATTTGTAATTTTTTGAGGACCCTCCATACTGGTTTCCATAGTAGAAAACTGGTTTCCCTGTTACAGCACATGAAGGGTTCCCTTTTCCCAACTTTGCCAACCCTTGCTGTTTCTTGTCTCTTTATAAGGGCCTTTCTAACAGATGTGAGGTGATAGCCCACTGTGGTTTTGATTTCCATTTCCCACTTCCCTGAGGATGAGAGATATTGAACACCTTTTTATTACCTGTTGGCCATCTGTATGTCTTTTGCAAACATGTCTGTTCAGATCCTCTGCCAATTTTAATCAAATTGGGTTTTTTTGCTATTGAGTTGGATGAGTTTTAATCCTTATTATTCCATATTTGCAAATTCACCTACTCACTAAAAGGTCTTTGCAACCCCAAAGTAAACCCTTGTAGCACTTTTGAGGTTACAGACATATACAGAGAAGTAAAAAAATTTTGGTTTGTCCATGTGAGTGTTCTCAGCTAAGGCCAACAGGGATACTTTATCTCCTTGTTTTGACTTTTGTACTGATAACAAGTATCCTTGTCATGGTCTAGAAAGCTGTGATGTGCCTCGTGCAGCAAATAAATACATGTTAGACAAGCTTTGTTCAGGCATGAGTCATAGAGCTGATGCCAGTGTGTTCAATGTTCATGAGTCAACAATATCTATTAAAGAAGATGTCTTTAGATGGAAACATACATAAAACAAAGTTATATATTGATTGGTTGGTGAAAATATGACCAGAGGCTTGCAGGAACCTAACCTTGTATTTCCCCTAAAGAGCAATGATCTAGCACTCACTAATTTTGTCAGCGAACTCTAGAAAACACAACCACTATGAATGAGAGTGTCTGTATATACATGTATGTCTTAACTCTATCTTTTCAGAGGGCCTAGAAGTAATGATGCCCCTGTAGCAACAACTCACTGAGCACCCAGATCATGGTTTCTAATTACCATCTTCCACTAAAAGGAACCAGGATTCAAAACACACACACACACACACACACACACACACAAAAAGGAACCAGGATTCCTTGTAGAAGTGGCTGATTCCAAGGCTGGAGCAGAGAGATTACAAAGAAGCCCGGAATGCTTTACTGCACCAGAAATTAAGGAAATGCTCAAAGCACAATGAGAACATGGCAAAGGAAACAAGGAGCCAGCCTGAAGGGGTTTTGTCTGGCACAACTTGGGATAATTTGAACACTAAAATAAATGATAATTTTTTTTATTTATTTGTGATAGTCACAGAGAGAGAGAGAGAGAGAGAGAGAGAATGAGGCAGAGGGAGAAGCAGGCTCCATGCACCGGGAGCCCGACGTGGGATTCGATCCAGGGTCTCCAGGATCACGCCCTCGGCCAAAGGCAGGCGCCAAACCGCTACGCCACCCAGGGATCCCAATAAATGATAATTCTAATGCATTTCAACCAATTAAATAAAATAGGAATCCATGAGCCTTTCTGACACAAACAAACAAATGGGGGAGAGAAGAAAGTTTTCCCTGTAGTTGAATGCCAACCAATAAATGATGGAAGGAATGCTGAAAATGGAGACATTCCCATTTGGCAATCACTGTAGTCATATTTGATACAGGAGTTGTCAACAGATGTTAAAGCTGGTGGGCAGAGGTTTCGATGAGGATCAGGATTTTGGCATAATTTCCTAATATCTCCTCACAACATATGTAGCGATTACTAAGCAGAGATGGCAACTTTGTGGTGCGGGAGCCTGGCAGACAACTGGACCAAGGGATAAAGGCACAGAATCCTATCTGTGGTGTTCCCGTCAAGAATGAATGAGTGGCCTGGGGCTGCTTGAAAGAAAACATCAGATGTACCCAAACTGAAGGTCATCCTACAGAATAGAAGGCCTGGACTCTTTAGGTCTGCTAAGGGCACAAAAGGCAGGAAAAATGGAGAAACTTCTAGATTGAAGACAGATGACAAGTAAATGCAAGGCATGGTCCTGGATTTTATCTGGGGCTACAAAAGGAAAAAGACATGGTTGAGGAGCAGCCTGGGTGGCTCAGTGGTTTAGTGCTGCCTCCAGCCCAGGGCCTGATCCTGGAGACCCGGGATCGAGTCCCACATCAGGCTCCCTGCATAGAGCCTGCTTCTCCCTCTGCCTGTGTCTCTGCATCTCACTCTCTCTCTCTTTGTGTGTGTGCGTGTGTGTGTGTGTGTGTGTGTGTGGCTCATGAATAAATAAATAAAATCTTAAAAAAAAAAAAAACACATGGTTGGGATAGTTGGCAACATTTGAACAGGGTCTGTGGACTGAATGGTAGTCATTACCAATGCCAATTCCCTTATCTGGAGAACCGTAGAGTGATCCATATAAGAGATTTTTCCTGTATTTAGGAGTGATGGGCATTATGTCTGCAGCTTGCTCTTAAATCCAGAAAGAGATGAATGGGTGTATCTTTTTTTTTTTTAAGTTTTCATTTATTCTTTCATGAGAGACAGAGAGAGAGAGGCAGAGACACAGGCAGAGGGAGAAGCAGGCTCCATGCAGGGAGCCCGATCTGGGACTCGATCCCAGGACTCCAGGATCACTCCCTGGGCCAAAGGCAGATGCTAAACCGCTGAGCCACCCAGGGATCCCGAATGGGTGTATCTAAAGGGAGAGGGTGGCAAAGCAAATATGGTGAAATGTTAAAGAATCTGGGTGAAGGGATAACGGAGTTCTCAGTATTATTCTTGCAACATTCCTGTAAATTTGAAATGATTTCAAAATAAATTACTTTTTTTAAAAAAGAGTCTACCCAAATGCTTTGGAAAATGCTGAGAAGGTAAGAAGGGGACTGTTGTTATCCTTTTAGTTATTTTTTTTTCTAGAATGTGGGATTATTCCAAAAGAGTGTGCTGTGTGTGGGGGTGAGGGTGTTGCCATGGAGTAT
The DNA here is from genome assembly GCF_053574225.1 of Canis aureus. Lineage (NCBI taxonomy): Eukaryota > Metazoa > Chordata > Mammalia > Carnivora > Canidae > Canis > Canis aureus. The sequence continues at coordinate 64,453,604 of NC_135617.1, forward strand.
ATGCTTATTTATTTTCCATCCCCCAGATTAACCCTTTGTCCCCCAGGGCAACAGGTGATGCAATCTACCCTGGGAGGAGGGAAAGGCCACACCTGGGCAAACAGAAGGCCTGGGCTCATCTGGGATGAAGCCTGCACCCAAGTGTTTATGACTCTTCATGCCTTATCACTCCTTCCTGTTACAACTGAGTGCTCCCCTGCCATCTGTTTATACAGACACTAATAAAACAATACAGCCTCCTGCCTCACTTGCTCAGAGTCTTGGAAATATCGATACAGTGATGCTGGCTACGACAACTTGTTTCCTGCTTCCCCAGCTGAGTATTTCCACCCCCTCTGTCTCAGATGGGATGGAAGACCCAAAACAGACAGTAAGGTCATGGCAAGATGGGATTGACTGCAATTCAATGTGATAGGTATTTCTTACGGGCCTTAAAATGGGCAATATCTGACAGTGGGTAATGAACAGGCATTTCTTTAAGCTCTAAGCATAGGAAGCCTGCTATCACGCACAAAGAGATAAGTAAAGGGAAGGGCACCATGAAATCACCACCATGGCCTCCATCATCATCATCATCATCATCATCATCACTGTTATGGGTTGAGTTATGTCCTCCCCAAAATGTTGAAGTCCTAACTTCCAGTACTCAAAAATGTGACTTTATCTGGAAAAAGGGTCTTTGCAGATGATCAAGATGAGGTCATCAGGGTGGGGCCTTAACTCAATATAACTGGTAGTCCTAGGAAAATCTGGACACAAAGAGACACAAACACACACTGGGAGAAAGCCATGTGAATGTGAAAGCAGAGATCAGGGTAATGAGTCAACAAGCCAAGGAATGCAAAAGTTTGCCAGCAAACAACTGGACGCTAGGAAAGAGACGTGGAACTGATTCCTTCTCATACTTTCAGAAGGGCCCAACTTTGCCATCACCTTGATCTGAGGCTCCCATGGACCGTGAGACCACGAGTTTCTGGGGTTTAAGCCACCAATTTGTGGTACTTTGTCATAGCAGCCCCAGGAAATAATTATAATCTCCATTGCCATCAGCAGCAGCAGCAGCAGCAGCAGCAGCAGCCCCACCACTACCCTCATCTTCACCATCATCACTGCCATCGTCATCACCACCACCATCCTCATCATCGCTGTCATCTAACTAACGTAGATGAAGCTAACCACATGCCGTCACGGTTCTGAGAAGTTTGTTAACATAAACTCATCTAATCCTTACAACAACACTGTGAGGTGGGTAGTACTACTACTCCCGTTTTCCACAGAATATGAAAATAAAGTTCAGAAAGGTCAAATCATCTTCCCAAGGCCACTCAGTCAGAAAGTGCCTGCATGGTGGCTTCAACGTTCCCCTAGGACTATTCCTTTCTTCTCATCTCAACAGCCGTCTTCCTCTCCAGTCTTTGGCCAGAATGAATATGTCCTGTGCTCACCTCCTCCTGCCAGAAGCCTTCAATGGAGCAAACGCTTCAGCATCATTCCCATGCTTCGCAGGACACACAGGGGCACGTGGGTATCATGTACCGGGGAGCTGCCGTGCATGGAGTCCTGTCCCCTGTCCCGGTCTGCTCTTTGCCCTTAGAGTGCCTGTGTCTCCACAGACAAGACTGGCCCAGCCCTGATGCCAGCAACCGTCAGTGGAGATGTCAATCACCTTTGGATACAGTATGCAGGTAGATTATGATGGGTTTTTATTGCTTTAGTTGATAACCAGAGGTATTAGCCAGGTACATGTAATCATGCCTCAGAAGAAAATCAATCTGAGTCTGTGTACAGGTATTCTCAATGACTGTCAGAAATGATGCAGGGTGCTTGAATTTCCCTGAGCAGTGAGTGCATATGGTTCTCCACGCTTCCCATTGCTTCCCATTGCGGTGGCACCATTCTCAGCACATAAAAATGATTCCATGGATGTTTCACTGAACCTACCCAAAGCCCACAATCTTTTTTATTTATCAAATTCACTTGTCCCTCTCCTGTCCCTTCCCATCTGTTTCCTAATATTTATTCCTTATGGGAAGGGTCCGTAGTGATCAATTTCAAAAACCGTAATAGTGGGGCAGCCTGGGTGGCTCAGCGATTTAGCGCCGCCTTCAGCCCAGGGTGTGATCCTGGAGACCCGGGATCGAGTCCCACATCGGGCTCCCTGAATGGAGCCTGCTTCTCCCTCTGCCTGTCTCTGCGCCCCCCACCTTTCTGTGTCTCTCATGAATAAATAAATAAAATCTTTTTTTAAAAAAAACTGTAATAGTGTTTTCAAGTCTGGGCTGTAGCTGATACTTTTACAGTCTAGTGGACAATTGCTACAGAACCTACAGCTGTTTGCAGAGCAGAACATGCAGGTGCTTGCAGATTGCAGGTGTTTACAGAGCCTGTCACTTGCAAAGCCTGTAGCTGTTCACAGATCCCACAGATGTTTGCAGAGCCTTCCTTGTTTGTAGAGCCCCCCATTCGTAAATGTTTAAAGATTTTAAAATCACAGTTTAAAATTGTAATTTTCAAAAAACACACAGCTGTTTGAAGAGCTTGAAGGTGTTTACAGAGCTTACTGGTGTTTGTAGAGACTGCAGCTCTTTGTGGAGCTCTTTGCTATTTGCAGATCTGTAGGCATTTGAAGAAATTGTTGAAGGTGATCGGAATGCCTACTGGATGCTTGGCTTCTGGCAGAGCTCTCCTCCCTGAGCCAACAATAGACATGTCTTATTAACGCACAAACTCTGTGTCTAGTGTGATGCCAAGAGATTCAAAGGATACAGAATTTTGAAGAAAGGTCCCTGGAAGAAGAGGTTTTCCGTACATGTGGGGAACAATCATGGAGCATATATTGACCGAAGAACAATCCACAAAAGGGGCACAGGGTTGCATGGATGTGAACTACTCCAGGATCAGCCCACTTGGTTTCCACATGTACCTGGAACAGCACAGCGACACTTTGTGCAGACCCCTCCCATGCTGTACCCCATCCCCCTCCATGCCCACAGCCTTTAGCTGCACCCCACCCTCTACATCATACCAAATTATGCAACTACCTCTGTCCTTTTTTTAAAATTATTTAAAGATATTATTTTATTCATGAGGGACACAGAGAGAGAGGCAGAGACATAGGCAGAGGGAGAACAGGCTCCCTGTGGGGAGCCTGATTCAGGACCCGATCCCAGGATCCCAGGATCACAACCTGAGCGGAAGGCAGACACCCAACCACTGAGCCACCCAGGAGCCTCTATCTCTATCCTTCCATTCCCTCATTAAAACTCCCTTCTCTCAGGGTCCTAATCCTAGTTCACCCTCATCGGGAACAAATGTGCTACAGTAAGTTCTTACCGACTGGGATGTGCTACCATGAAAGGAGACATTCACATTTTGAAATAGGAACTGCGGAGGCTGCCATGCCTTCACCCAGTGGCATGCTCCCTGATCGTGAGATCTGGGGCACAGTGGCAGGCACAAATGGGGTGCCTGACAATCTGGCTGCCTGCGGGGAAGGCTTGCCCTGCAGGTGCGCCCCACTTTTTGGCCACAGCTGTAGTCTGATTGAATCTTTGCTAATCAAATCCTCTTTTCCAAGTGACTCATACGCCCATTTCAGAGCAAGGACGCACCTGGAATGAGAAGTGGTTCCAGTCCAGGCATGAGCTGAAGGACGGTTCAGCTGGGTCACGGCAGTGATTTTTATTGAACAGAAAGGTCTACCTCTCCACATGTTCCTGTGTGTTTGTTCTCTTAAATGTCAGTCTGGACTCTGACTCAGTGGGGGTAACTGAGAGTTGTTTCAGCTCCAGTGTTGTGTTCAGAGGCTCATCCAGTTCTCCCCAGTTTCCATCTGGCTCCTGGAACCGGTTTGCATCCTTGTCCCAGCAAAGCTCCCTCTTCTTCTCCCAGAATTCGGAAGCCAGACACGCTGCTAACATCTTGGGGCTCCAGGCTGGGAGCAGCCGTGGGCCATCGACCCACTTGAAGAAGACGCCCACCATCTGGGGGCTGTGACCCCCAAATCTGTCCCTTCAGATTCCTGAATTCCGGTCCTTTGGTCTCACTGCCCTCTAGGCTTATTCTACCAAGTGTAACAAGAGCACCTTTACATGTAAGGAACCCCAGGGTGAGCTCAGGATCTACCCCCCACCCCCTGCTGTCCTCTTCCATCCAGTTGTCCAGGTAAATGAAACCTTTCTCTCTGAGTCTGATAATCCCACCTCCAGAAGGTCCTTACTCTGCCCTTATGCTGACTGTGTGGCATCCCCATCTCCTCCCCAGCCTCCTCCCTGCTGTCACCATCTCCAGTGCAGACCTCGAAGATCAGCATCCCATCCGTCAACAAATATTTATTGAGCACCTATCATGTGCCCATCACCGGGGACGCCGCTGGAAACAAGACAGACACAGCCGTGTCTCAAGGAGCTTGCAGCCAGTAGGGTCTTTCTCTCAGTACTTGTCTGGAAAGAATGTGTCTCTACTGTTTGGTTGAATATTTTTAATACACAAGCAACAGATGTTCATGGAGAAAGAACTAGAAAATGTACTTAAGTGTAACCAAGGAAATAAAAATAACTCTTTTTTTATTGAGATGAAATTGACATATAACATTGATTAAGTTTCAGGTGTACTTACCTACCAACTTGATATATTTCTATATTTGCAATTTGATTACCTCTAGTAGCAAACACCTCTATCACATCACATAATCACTGTTTATTTTTCAAAGTGAGAACATTCAAGAGCTAGTCCCTTAGCAATTTTGTAAAAATCACTCTTAAATCTACTTCTTTCTTTCTTTCTTCCTTCCTTTTTTCTTTCTTTCTTTCTTTCTTTCTTTCTTTCTTTCTTTCTTTCTTTCTTTTTTTTTTTTGTTGTTGTTGTTTTTAGAATTTATTTGTTTATTGGAGAGAGAGTGCAGAGCAAGAGAGAGAGCACACGAGGCAGACAAGGAGGGGCAGAGGCAAACTCCCCGCTAAGCAGGGAGCCTGGCTTGGGGCTCCTTCCCAGAATGCTGGGATCCTGACCCTGGCGCAGGCAGATGGTTAACCAACTGAGCCACCCAGGTGCGCCCCCTACCACGCTTTCTACCTCCTACTACTTACCTCCCTCAAACACATTGTTACTCTTTGGGTGTATTTCTTTCCACTTTTTCTTTTTCTTATTCAAATGTTTTTAAGCATTACTGATGTCTCTTTATACTTCAAATGCATTTATTTATTCAGCAAATATTTATCATGAAATGCCACCATATGCCAGGCATTGGGGTAGGTGCTGGGGTTACAGAGATGTACAGTCTAGTGGAGGAGATAGACATCAAGCAGGGAATCACACAAATTAATATATGGTTCTCGACTGCGATGCTTCTCATGACGTCAGGGTGCAGGAAGCGTGAGTGCACATGATGGGGGACCACTAGCTCTCTTGGGGACTTGGGGAGGGGCAGGGAAGCCCTCTCCAAGGAAGAGTAGGGCTTGCCAGGATGAAGGGTTAGAGAGAGAGTGTTTGGGGAGGTAGAGACAGAATAATTCTAGAACAGGGTTGACTCATCCATTAGATGTAGTTGGGACAATGTCCCAGGCCCACCAGACTAAAAGGAGCCCATGAAAATATTTTTATTTTAAAATCAGAAGAAAAAAAAAAGGGATGACTGGGTGGCTCAGTGGTTGAGTGTGTGCCTTCGGCTCAGTTCATGATCCCGGGTCTGGGGATCAAGTCCTGCATCAGGCTCCCTGCATGGAGCCTGCTTCTCCCTCTGCCTATGTCTCTGCCTCTCTCTGTGTCTCTCATGAATAAATAAATAAAATCTTTTAAGAAGAAGAAGAAGAAGAAGAAGAAGAAGAAGAAGAAGAAGAAGAAGAAGAAGAAGAAGAAGAAGAGGAAGAAGAAGAAGAAGAAGAAGAAGAAGAAGAAGAAGAAGAAGAAGAAGGAGGAGGAGGAGGAGGAGGAGGAGGAGGAGGAGGAGGAGGAGGAGGAGGAGAAGGAGAAGAAAGAAGAAGAAGAAGAAGAAGAAGAAGAAGAAGAAGAAGAACCCCAAACATTTCAGTTGAAGAAAATGTTCCAAATATGATATTCATGTATTGGCCTTTATATTAATACATTTGTAAAATATCATTTATAGAGGAAGGGACCCACACAAGCTAAACCTCCCACAAAAGTCATGGGTGGACAGGGAAATGGTGGGAGATACGACCAGAAAGGCAGGCGAAGACTGGATTTACAGAGACCATGGTAAGAATACAAGACTATAGGGACACTTGGGTGGCTCAGCAGTTGAGCATCTGCCTTCGGCTTAGGGCATGATCCTGGAGTCCCAGGATCGAGTCCCACATAGGGTTCCTGAATGGAGCCTGTTTCTCCCTCCACCTGTGCCTCTGCCCCTCTCTGTGTCTCTCATGAATAAATAAATAAAATAAAATAAAAAAAACACACACAGGACTATATCTCAAGCCTCAGGAAAACAGAGCAGTGACAAGATTCTTACAGCATTTTATTTAATCTCTAAAAAGAAAATGTTTCTTTTTAAGCCACAATATCATATTATACCGTTAAAATACTAATATCTAATAATGAATAACAGTGATGTTTGCATAACATTGTGAATGCATTTAATGCTACTGAATCATACATTTCAAAGTGGTTAGGGGCTCCTGGGTGGCTAAGTTGGTCAAGCATCGGACTCTCGATTTCGGGTCAGGTCGTGATCTCAGGCTTGTGAAATCGAGCCCCACATCTACAGACTCTTTGCTCAGCGGAGAGTCTGCTTGAGATTGCCCCTCTCTCTCTCCCTCACCTTCTGCCTCTCTCCCCTGCTCTCTCAGCTCTCAAATAAAAAAATCATTTAAAAAAAATTAAAATGGGCTAAAGCAGTCAATTTTGTTATGCATACTTTACCATAATAAAAAGAATAGAGGCAACAGATCGCCAGTGTAGTGGCATGGGTGAGCAAATTAACACTGCCAGAGCTCCCACTGGTAAAAGCCTGGCTCTGGAGGGACCTGGGGTGGGTGCTGGAGGAGTGAAGCTCCCTCAGGCCCAGCCCCGTCTAAGTGCTCAGAGGCCTGTGTCTGCCGGCCAACCAGCCTGGGTTCCTATCCTGGCTTCCCCACACACCAGATCGGATAAGTCACTTTCTTACTTTTTTTTTTTTAAGATTTTATTTACTTATCCATGAGAGACACAGAGAGAGTGTCAGAGACACAAGCAGAGCGAGAAGCAGGCTCTCTGTGGGGAGCCCGATGCAGGACTCCATCCCAGGACCCCAGGGTCACACCCTGGGCCGAAGGTAGATGCTCAGCCGCTGTGCCACCCTGGTGCCTGTCCCTTTCCTTCTTGAGCCTCAGTTTTCACACAGGTAAAATGGGGAGACCAGCCAGGTTGGTCACCTCAGGGGGTCACTGTGAGGCATGTCCAGCTGGGTGTATCAGGTGCTGAGGGCAGCACTTGGCAAGCAAGAAGTACACACGAAGGGTGACTCCTGTCACAGACTCGCTTCGGACTACTCCACTCCCAGCTCTGACAGTGAGGTGGTACCAGGGGAGGGGCTAGACCATTTACCCCAATATGTTCACTTTCCATTAGGTCCTTGGGTAGGACCCCAATGAAATGCTTTTCCACAGCAGGTTAGCGTGACATGAGGTCAAGAGGACTTGGGTGACTGGCTTGAGGAGGGAGGTGTTTTGTGGCTGGGAGCCGAGATTCCAGTCAGTGAATCCTAACTGATGTGTGATTGAGACCTGTCACAAGGTATGGGGCTCCAAGCCCGTGGAGCCCCAGTGCCCGGTGAGCCATCGCTCAGAAAAACACGTCCAGGACTCTCAGGCCAAAGTCCCACGTATGCTCAAGTTCTGTTTATTGCCCAGCTCACTCCTGATACTGGCTCAGAAGGCAGAAATTCCAGGAATCCCAGTTCCTCCTTCTCCTTGGCATCCTCCTCATCCTCCTCCCCTCCCCGCCCCCCTCTCATCCAATCCTCAGGCCCCTCTTTCATCTGGTGGACAAGTAGCCAATTGTCCCTGGGATCTTTACATCCCTTGGGAACAGCCACACGGGGGCCAGATGGGGCTGTGGTAGGCTTTGAACAGCAGGTCTGAATGAGGCCTTTGCGGGTTGATTGGAGCAGGGGGGCGGGGGCTGCGGGAGGCCAGGGGAGGCCAGCTGCGGGGAAAGTCTCGTGTGGGAGCCACGTGTTCAGGCGATGTAGGAAGGGGGGTTCGGATTATCATGGGTGCCCAGCTCCAGAAGGCAGCAGGTCCTACAAACAGCAGCAGGAAGTAGGGGAGTTCCAAAAATAGTGACAGGCCCCCCAAATCACAAAGCTTCCAACCCCTTAACATCTCCTGAGTCCTCCCTGCCCCTCACTGCCCCAGTTCTTATTTTCCTTCTGGTCCCCACTGACGCCCCCCTGGACTGGGGCTGCCCCCAGCTTCTACAGGACACAGCTGCCTGGGTGAGCTCCTGAAAATGCTACAGTGATCAGAACACTTGCCTGCTCAGAACCCTCTCAAGTGGAATGCTTAGACTTGTTTTTGTTTCACACACCCCTGTGACTGTCCCGTGAAGCCTGTGGACTTCTTCCTAGTAAAGGGTCTTTAAATGCATAAAATACAGTGTGCTGTGTTTACAAAGGCAACCAGTCACATCAAAAGACAATTATCAAAATAGTCTTTAAAAATAAAATTTGTATATAGGAATACATGGCCTTTTTAATTAACATGTTGTAAGTTACAGCAGCGAGGCTTAATAATGACACAATTTGAGACAGTGTTTTGAGATATGCATATGGGGTATGAAAAGGATTGTGATATCTGTTGGTGACAAGGTCTCAGGTGCTACTAATGCTACTGTGGTTTGCTGCCTGCAGTTGTTATTGAAGGTGACGTTAAAGTTCAGATGGAGATAAGCGGAAATAAGATGTCAAATGTCTCTCATCCAGGTTCACAGAGTCTCTGAATTTTATCCATGGATGTCTTGACTACAGGTTAGAGTGCCTTATCATGAGGGCTCCCCAAACTCTCCCCTGTGCTCCTGAGTGTCTGTGTGCATGCGTGTGTACACACACACACACACACACACACTGTCTTTGTAGCTCTGGGACTTGGTCTCTGGCTGCCCTCCCCCAAGCGCTGCTCTTGTTGAGTCTGGCAGCTGCTCAGCTCACCTCCTTGCTTTCTGCCTTCACAACATTTCACACTGCTCCCCCCACCCCATCCACCTGGTGAACTCTTACCTAGCTTCTAAAATGACTATCAAGATGAGCTCCTCTTTGAAGTTGCTCTTGACTCTAACCAGATGGAACTGATTCCCACACCCACTTCTCTAATCCCTGGCTTCCCCACCCCAAGTAGACTTTTACCGCCCTTTTGTCTCCTGGTCATTCAAAGGCCCTTTGGGACAAAGAGAGGGCCATATTACGCTATATCCACAGTGCTTCACACAGAGCCTGGCACATAGTATTTGCTAAAAAAAGGAAAAATGGATGAATGAATAAATAAATGCATGAATCTGAGACATTATAAACAGTTGCCCAAAGACAATGGCAGGGTCAGTATGGTCCAGTCATCTCTACGTGCAGAGAACAGCTGACCCCACTGACAATTTCTTCTTCTTTCCAAAGCCTCCCCCTCTGTGTTAAGGGTGACCAGAAAGGGAGCAGGCTGTAAGAGACCAGCAGGGACAGGCCGCAATATCCAAGAGAAATACCACAGGCTATGTGGGAGGTTGCTCACGGTAGGACAGAATGACAAGAGAGGTAGCCCCACAGGGCTGCCAGGTGCACCCAAGTCACTCTCACAATGAGCTGGGGAGGGCCTAGACCAGCAGGGCGAAGATGCCCAGTGTTGAAGGAAACGAGAAGGCTTCAGAGGGAGTCAGAGAAGGCCTTGGAAAGTATGTGTGTGTGTTGGGGTGGGGGCGGTGACAGCATGTGCTCAGGTCAATGAAGACAGGCAGCCATGGACTCCAGACTCAGGTCCCCCTAAGCAAGGTACCTTGAGTAAGTTATTTAAGCTCTAGTAGCCTCAACTTCCTCATGTGTAAATGGACTAATAACCACCTGTGATGTTATTGCAACCATTATGTGAAATAATAATAATAATAATAATATGCTTTATTTATCTGCATTCCCTCATTTAGTGTTCATTAAATATCTAGCACATAGCGAACACACAAAAAATACCTTATTATGGTTGTTGTAAGTAAATTTGTAAAGACAGTCAAATTTGCCCTGGTGCCCTGCCCCCCCTCCCATTCACGTTTTCTTCTTCTATTCTCCTCATCAAACAGCTCTGTTCAATCATTGCAAGCAAATCTCCCTGCCCAAGGAGCTGACGGAGCCGGCTAACCAGGAGCAACCTTGGAGGGAGGTGAGGATGGGGTGTCCCTCTGAAACCACCAGAACTTGTGTAAACATTTTGGTAGGTCTGTGCATGGGTGCATTTTTCTGAGGAAACGTTCATAGATACTCAAAGTCATGAAAACAAGACCAAAAAAAAGGTTAAGATCCACAGAGGTAAAGTGGTAGAGTCTTCATGCCATACGCTTCCTGGAGTTAAAAGATGTCTTAGGGAGAGGGCAATGTGTAACACAAAGGAATGAGTCTCAAATATGGGGTCTCAAGCATCAGTGACAGTTGGAGAGAAAGATTTGGGGGATAAGTCCCAGAACTCACATCCTGCTGCGTCAACTCTAAAAATGACCCAGTCTAAAGAACAGCTTTGGGTGACCTCTGAACTGGCCAGAGTGGGGGCTTCTCTTGTTACTGAGTTGTTTCTCCTGGCAGCAGAAGTTTCAGGTTTGTCCCACAACAGTGAAATTTTAATATTGTCATGCCCCTTTTTATTTTTATTTTTATTTTTTTAATTTTTAAAAAAGATTTTATTTATTCATATGAGAGAGAGAGAGAAGACAGGAGGAGGAGGGGAAAGGCAGAGGGAGAGGAAGGAGCAGACTTCCTGCTGAGCAGGGAGCAGGATGTGGGGCTTGATTCCAGGACCTCGAGATCATGACCTGAGCCAAAGGCAGGTGCTTAACCGACTGAGCCACCCGGGCACCTCCAATGCTCTCTTTTTAAGGAAAGGACTTTGTTTTTGTTTTTGTTTTTTAAAGATTTATTCATTCATGAGAAACAGAGAGAGAGAGAGAGGCAGAGACACAGGCAGAGGGAGAAGCAGCCTCCATGCAGGGAGCCCGATGTGGGACTTGATCCTTGGACTCCAGGATCACGCCCTGGGCTGAAGGCAGGCACCAAAACACTGAGCCACCCAGGGATCCCCAGGAAAGACTTTAAAATGGCAGCAGAGATCTGTCTGAAATCTTCCAACACCCAAAATTCAGAATCGGTGCTTGAGCTCCATGCTTAGCCTACAAGTACAGTTTCTCCATAGCTTCACCAGCTCTCAGAATGAAGGACACATAGTTTCAGTATTACAAGTAATTGAGGGGCGCCTGGGGGGCTCAGGGCCTGAGCGTCTGCCTTAGGCCCAGGGAGTGATCCTGGAGTTCCCGGATCCAGTTCCACATGATTCCCACATCGGGCTCCCTGCAAGAAGCCTGCTTCTCCCTCGGCCTGTGTCTCTGCCTCTCTCATGAATAAATAAACAAAATCTTAAAAAAAAAAAAAAAGGAGTAATTGAAACCCTGCTGAAGGTTAATTACTGAGTACTTCCTGTCACTTAGCCGTATCTCTCTCCTCAATGCCTAGCTAATCCTTGTAACTTCAAATATCTTACCTTGAATTCACAAGTTCATTTTTCACTAATTTTTGCCGTGTGTGTCTGTGTGTATTTACCTTAAACTTTACATATAAGATAAAATCTACCATCTTTACCATTTTCAAATGTTCAGCATGGTGTTTAATTGTACACACCTGGTTCTGTAGCGAATTCTCTAGAACTTTTTCATCTTCTGAAACTGAAACTCTGTATCCATTGAGCAGCTCTGCACACCCCTCCCCCACCCCCACTCCCTGGCAACTTCTGTTCTATTTTCTGTTTCTCAGAGTTTGGCCACTTTAGATGACTCAGATAGATGGAATCTTGCAATATTCACCTTCTTCGTGACTGGCTTATTTCACTTCATTACGTCCTCAAGGTCCATCCATGTTGTAGCAGGTGACAGAAGTTCCTTCTTTTTCCAGGCTGAATACTATTCCACTGTATGCACACACCATTTTCACTACAACTTTATTGCTGGGTGATTTTATTTTGTTTTTCCTAGTGTAAGACACAAAGGTTGTCTTCTCAGGTATATCGAATTTACTACTCAGGTTTTTCCTAACTGAAGAACCAGAGGATTAGTAGACATGAAAACGTAATAGATTCCACCTCCCCCACCCAGGTTTCTAAATGATCCATTAGAAATAGAGCAAGTTTATAAAGGAATCGACAATCTTTCCTAATGCAAGCTGTTTTATAAGGCAGTTAAAACTGTCATTCCTTCAAGCAATATGACAGGAACAAAAATGAAAATAAAACCTTTGGATTTCTGAACTGAGAACTACAAAGCTTCTTTTTCTTTCTTTCTTTTTCTTTTCTTTTTCTTTCTTTCTTTCTTTCTTTCTTTCTTTCTTTCTTTCTTTCTTTCTTTCAAGATTTATTTATTTATTCATGAGAGACAAAGATTGAGAGGAGAGGCAGAGACATAGGTAGAGAGAGAAGCAGGCTCCTCGCAGGGAGCCCGATGCGGGACTCCATCCCGGATCCGGGGATCACGACCTGAGCCAAAGGCAGGCGCCCAACCACTGAGCCACCATGCGTCCCTTTTTCTTTCTTTCTTTTTTTTAATATTTTATTTATTTATTCACGAGAGACACAGAGAGAGGCAGAGACATAGGCAGAGGGAGGAGAAGCAGGCTCGCTGCAGGGAGCCCAATGCAGGACCCAGTCCCAGGACCCCAGGATCATGACCTGAGCCAAAGGCAGATGCTCAACCACTAAGCCCCCCAGGCGTCCCTACAAAGCTTTTTCTCAGTGATTGTAATGTTGAACCACTTAATGTTCTTAATGGCTTTTTATGTCTCCTAGATCATATGTGATTTTTAGAGGGGAACTTTTCCCTCTTGAAATCCCCAAACAGAATATAAACAGAAATATTCCTAAACAGAAATAAAACAGTAAGTGTTTTAGAATTATGAAAGGAGGGACGCCTGGGTGGTTCAGTGGTTAAGCGCCTGCCTTCCGGCTCAGGGCATGATCCTGGAGTCCTGGGGATCGAGTCCCACATCGGGCTCCCCGCGTGGAGCCTGCTTCTCCCTCTGCCTATGTCTCTGTTTCTCTCTGTGTGTTTGTGTCTCTCATGAATAAATAAATAAAAACTTAAGAAAAAAAAAAAGAAGGGGGATACACCATTCAGAAACACTTAAAAAAAAAAAGAATTATGAAAGGATTATCAAACATTCATTCACCAAGAGGATAAGCCCTTCACCTAATTGAACCAAGGAAGAAACAAAGGTAAACATGGATCCTTTTGTGGCCAGAGCTTGGGAACATCACTTGGAAAACAACTGATCTGCTCTGTCAATTTCTCATAGGGGGTACCCAGGTAACTCTAGTGATCTGGTGCTATCAAGGTGAAATTCAACTCCATTCTCAAAGCTGATGGTCTTTCAAAAGATGGCACTCTGAAATGATTATAAGCCATAAGCTGATAAATATACATAGTATCAGCGTAGGGGCCAAGGGCAGTCCACCCCAAGAGGGGCTACTTTATGCCAAAACACAAAGATCATTTTGAATTAAAAAGCAATCAAAGCCCAGCAGATTCAGGAAAGGTGCCTTACCTCCCCCCTCAACTGCCTAAAAAAAATTCAGATAGAGGATCTGTTCCAGGAAGAGAGCTATCACCACAGATATCTACATTACACTATGAACTAGCTATGGTAGACAGAGGAATCTGGCAAGGCCTGTTTGATCAAAGTCCTCTATGTCTCATTGTTTCTGAGTGACCTAGCAAACATTTGTTTACCAAACATTTACTCTTTTTCATCTTCCTGTGAATTGCATTCCTTCCCTTTGAAGTCCCAGTCCACTACCTCCTTTTCCTTAGTTCCAAATGACATGTATATGCCTCATTTTGCCTGTCTTTTGGAATTTCCGTGTCTGTGTAGATTCCCTGTACATAAGAAACTAAATCTGATTTCCTCTTGTTAATCAGTCTCATGTCAATTTGATTTTCTTAGTCCAGCTAGAAGGACCCAGAAGGGTACAGGAAATTCTTGCTTCCCGACACCAGCTTGTGTAAGAAAATACACTCTCCGCCCCCCTCCCCTACCTTTTACCTACTTTACTTTTCTATCCTGGAGGCTCAAGGAGTCTAAATTTTCATTGGTTCCAGCACAGTTTATATTTCCTTTTTTTTTTTTAATTCTTATTTATTTATGATAGTCACAGAGAGAGAGGCAGAGACATAGGCAGAGGGAGAAGCAGGCTCCATGCACCGGGAGCCCGACGTGGGATTCAATCCCGGGTCTCCAGGATCGCGCCCTGGGCCAAAGGCAGGCACTAAACCGCTGCGCCACCCAGGGATCCCTACAGTTTATATTTCCAAAAGCATCCCCTGGCTGCTGTGCACAGAATGGCCATAGCTCCTGATCTCCATCAGAAATTGTTGACCTAAATGTGTGGATGGGCTCTGGGAGGGCGGAGGAAGTGAGGGGAGAAAAGAAGCACAATCACTCTGAAAGGAGCCAGAGGAAGGGGAGAGAGGCACTCAAATAGAGAGCTAAAGCAAGGGGTTTGGGAAGACACAAGGTGAGGAACGGGCCCAAGAAGGGGAGATGAGAGACTGAGCACCACACTGACGGCAAGAGAGAAGTTGGGAAATGGAGAAATAGGTAAAGTGGAAAGATAGAGAAACTAGAAACTATAAAAACTTTGAATAAAACCTGATTCATCCCAAAGTATTCTGCAGTGTTTTTGTGAGACAGTGAGACTGAAATAGGAAGAGGCCCTTTATTTTCTTAGGAAAAGAACACAGACTGGAGGTGGGAGAGGAATGGGGGAGAATTTTCCAAACAGAGTAAGAGAGTCTGTGGCCTCTTAAACTGCCCCCACCCCCGCTGGATGAACTGTTTACACCACAGTCCCTGACTTTCTCCCCCCAGACACAGGCGATCGCGGACAGAAGCCTGGACTCCTTGTGGGCTGAGGGCTGGAGGTTGGACTGCAGAGTTTGGTGCAGGGTGGGTAGGAGGCAGACAGGAGCTGCAGAAGAGGGATCTGCCTGGGGTGGGGCCCAGGCCTAGCCCAGGAGTGGGTGGGCTCCAGAGGGGGCAACCTACAGGCCTTATTGAGGGCACCTGGCTCCCTAAGTCTTCAGGGATACTGAATCAGGAAACATGGGGCTTCCCTCTCCAGCCTCCTGGGAACACACACATGGAGCCATAAAGGAGAGACAGAAACATCCACAAACTCAGATCAATCCTTCAAACCTATATCCCTAGACCCTCTGCTCCTGCCCAATTCGGACACACCACGGATACCTCCCCCTAGCAAAAACTGCCCTAACTCTTGAGACCTGAGCAAAGTCCCTCACCTACCCCATGGGGGAAGGCGGAAGGCCTTGGCAAAGGCAGTGTGCCAATTTGGCTCACTGCTGCACTTGTCCCCACAGAAACCACCAGAAGGTCAGGGCCAGGCCTTGGTACCTAGTGCTGGAGTGTGCCACTCCACCTTCTGGCTGTTGCTGGTTAGAGATTTTGAACAAGCTAACCTAACACAGCTTGGATGCCTTCAGTGCAAGATTGGTATAATTATAGGCCCCTCCTTGTGATGCATGGAAAGGATGTAGTACTGCCTGGGGTTCATGGATGCCCAGTAAATGGTAGCAAGATGAGTGAGAAATGTCCTCAGTGTGTGTTTTGGTGACAAATTCATTCACTCCTTCATTGCACAAATGCTTATGGAGTGTCCACTGGGGAACAGTCTGGGGATATGTCATTGAACCATCTGGATTCCCCAACCCCCAGGGGTCATTTTACTGTTATATGGTATATTAGAGTTGTATCATATATCAGAAGAAAATATCTCCCAACGAGGGGGATGACTGCATGTGCGTGGGTGTGGATGAGGATTGCAGAATAGGTTTGGAAGTATGGGGGGGGTTAGGTATTTCCTGGAGAGCTGCAGTGCGTGTGGCTGGGAGGCGTCTACAATAGAGCAGCCTCAACTACTCCATCCCTATGTGGCGGGGTGGGGAGGGCACCAGGGCAGGTAAGAATGGGGCAAGAGGGGAGAGTCTCACTTTTCTTTTTTAAAGATTTATTTATTTATTTATTTATTTATTTATTTATTTATTTATTTATTTATGATAGACACACACACACACACAGAGGCAGAGACACAGGAGGAGGGAGAAGCAGGCTCCATGCCGGGAGCCCGACGTGGGACTCGATCGCGGGATGGATCCAGGGACTCCAGGATCACTCCCTGGGCCAAAGGCAGGCGCTAAACCGCTGCGCCACCCAGGGATCCCCGAGAGTCTCACTTTTGGGGCTGGATTCGTTCCTGATACTCTGAGTCTCTACAGCCTCTGCAGTCCCTTTCTAATCTTAGCTTTCCCCGGGCCTACAGGAGGGTGTAGGAGCAAGAGACGGAGAGAATCCGAGCTTTCTCTGCAGAAACGTCAGGGGGGATGGAAATTGAGTTACAATGAAGCTAATGAGAGTAGTAACGTTCCGACCCTGGCCGTCAGGTGCACGCTCACCTTAGTTAGTGGCACCAGCACCCTAATACCAAGCGCCAGTCCCGGAGGCCGCCCGGGGAGCGCTCCGAGCACCGAATTCGCCGGCGCGCACCTCGGAGGAGGACTCTCCCGCCAGCGGCGGGGCCGGCACGGGGGCGGGGCCTGCGCGGGGCGGGGCCGGCACGGGGGGCGGGGCCTGCGCGGGGCGGGGCCTGCGCGGGCGGGGGCGGGGCCTGTCCGGGCCCCTCCCCCGCGGGCCCGGGCGCGGGAGGGCGCGCGCACCGGGCGCTGGTTAAAGAGGCGCGCGGAGGCGGGCGCGGCGCACACTGCGGTGGCTGGCGGCGGACGGCCCACGTGTCTCCCCAGGGTCCGGCCTTGAGTTCCCCCAGTTCCTCTTGCGGGTGCGAGCCAGGGCGCCCCCTTGCCCCCCCACGTGGTGTCCGCCCACCCTCCCCCGCCCGCGGGAGCGAGGCTCCGTACAGTTACCGGCGCTCGGCGGGCCAAGTCGACCGAGCGAGTTTGTCCCGGGAGCGGCGCCGGGGGTGAGGGGGGGATAGGGCACTGCGCATGCGGAGCTCCAAATTCAAACAGCTGTTTCCAGAGGCTGGAGGGCGGGTGGACGCGGAGCCGCTGGGGCTAGGGGCGACTCAGTCCGGGAGGCGGCCGCCCGGGAGCCATGGTGGACAGGGGCCCCCTGCTCACCTCGGCCATCATCTTCTACCTGGCCATCGGGGCAGCGATCTTCGAGGTGCTCGAGGAGCCGCACTGGAAGGAGGCCAAGCAAAACTACTATACGCAGAAAGTGCATCTGCTCAAGGAGTTCCCGTGCCTGGGCCAGGAGGGCCTGGACAAGATCTTGCAGGTGAGCGGTCGCCCGTGCCCCTGCAGGCGCTCGAAGCGGGCCAGGGCGCCAGGGGCGCTGCGGGAGGCCCTTCACGGCTCCGGAGCACCCACAGCCCCCGCGGGGAGTGCAGGGGGCGGCAGGGCAGGAGCGGTCCGGCCTCGCAGGGGTCTGGCTGCCGGGACCCGGCGCTCATCCGTAGACACCGGAGTCACCCACACGCGGAGACTCTTCGGGAAGCCGGTTTGTCCAGAGAGAAGAGGTTGGGGTTGACCCCCGGGTGAACCGGGCCGCGCGGCGGCTCCGTGTGAGCCTGCGGGTACCTCCCTGGTTGGAAGGGGGCTGTAGGGCGGATAAAGGCGTTTATCTTCACTTGGAGACGCTCCCGGAGTTGGGGAGTCGAGCCGGTGCCACCCCTTCGCATCTCCACCTCCCAGCGCCAGACCCGTGCCGCGCCCGCCCGGTTTTTCTTCGCGAACGGGAGCCCGGCGGAGTTGCTGGAGGGTCCCCCAGCCCCAGCCTGAGCACAGCCTCCCCGCGCACCCGCGTCCTCGGCTCAGGAAGTGGGTAGGGGGCTCCGTCCGGCCCCAGCACCCGGCTTCGGGCGCTGACGGCCAGAATGCAGGGGACGCGCTCAGGCTTCCGCCAGGGCTTATCTCGCGGAGACAGCCCCCCTCCTCCCCCAGGGCTTGGAGCTAAAAAGTTTGTGAAAGTAGCAGGTTGAACAAAAGAGCAAAACCCAGCGCATCCTTTTTTAGGGGGAAGGAGAGGTTGAGCAGAATGAGAGGTGTTGGAGCGGGGGAGAGTCTCCTCTGTGTTGGCTTTGAGAACCTCTCATCTTCTGCTTGACGCTTTGACCTTACTGGGATAAACTGGGGGCTGATCATGGTGGCTGGGACCTTGGGTCTGTTTGGGGACCGGGGCCCTCTGCTCTCCTTTCTCAGAGGCTCTTAGCCTTAACCACTCACCCTCTTGGCCTGCATTAATGGCCTCTCTCCAGTGGAAGGATCAGGACCTGGATATAAGAGCTGGTGAAGGCTCTAGATTGTGGGGTGGACTAGGGGTAGGTAGGTAGACTGTCCAAGGTGTTACATTTTTCTCTTGGGATGAAAGATGCCACAAAGGAGGTTTGATGAGGAACAGCGTTCAATCTGCAGCAGCCCGCCTCCCCCCTCCCAACATTTTATGGTGGTCTAGTTGTCTCTCATTAGATTGGTATTATGTCTCTCCTGTCTTCATCATTCTTTCCATTCCTGGACCGTTGGAAAGTTGAAAGCTTTGGAAAACAGGAGGATGTCTTGCCTTTGCTACCTCCTTTTTGTTCTGAAATCAATGGACATTCCCACACGTGAGCATCTAGGTACGGATGAGCAGATGGGCAAGGAAAGACTTGACCTCTCTGGCCAGCAGGAGAGGCAGCGAAGGCCCGCAGGTTGGGTGTTGGATTTTAGTAGGGAGAGTCTCTGGACCTGTAGCAGTCAGTCCCCAGAGTGGCGGCCCAGTACAGGTTCGGTTCGGTGGGGAGGATGAGCCTTAGAGGGTAATTGGGTGTTTTTAGCCCCCAGTAGCAGGAGCTTCTTTGGAGGAGTGTGTCTGCCCTGTGCGTGCATATTGGGGAGGGGTCACTTTATAATTTCCCTTGAGGAAACAATTCCCCAGGAGAACGAGTTGTTGTTTAGTTTGTTCTAGGGCTTTGTTTAGAGGGGGAGGAGGGCAGGCGTGGGTGATGAAGAATCAAGCTGCCCTCGAAGTGTTTCCCTCTTCGCCGCAGCAGGGGAAGGAAGGAAAGAATTCAAGGCTGAATGTGGGAAAATAAACTTCAAAACCCAAGGAGAAGGGAAAGGGGGGGTGGTCAGGGTAAGGCAGCCGGGTGCAGCTGGTGGTAGTAGCTTTGGAAGTTAGATAGCTTTCTTAGGTGTTTGAGCAAACAAAATGCCTCTTATTTGGAGGTCCTCTTAAACCTACCAAAGATTGCCCCCAAAGTGGGCAGGTAACTTTTAGATTTGAGCATCAGGCCATTTCTGATTTGGAGATGATTAAGGACAGCCCTCTTCATCATCCCTGGCCAGAAAACTCTCAGACCTCCAACTGGATGAGTCCCCTCCCATCATAGGAAAAACCCAAGAAATGGACAACTGACCAGGGGAAGCATTTTGCTAGCGTCACTTTTTAGTCTGCTGAAATCTGCTGCCTGGCTCTGCTTTCTGTTCTGTGACTTGAAGCATTGCCTGAGGCCCCAGGAAATTGGTTTAAGAAAAAAAAAAACAAAAAACAAAAAACCAAAGACTCAGTCTTTAAAATTCAAACTTCTTTCCCATCCGGCCCCTGCCCCGGGGCTTTCACACCTGAGGTCCTGTGTTTTGTCAGGTTCTGAATCACCTTTGTTATCCTAAAGAAGTCCCACACTAGGAATTCCTGGGGTTGGGGCAGGCTCTTGGGAGGGGTTGTTAGAAGGGAAGGGGGTGCAGTCTGGTTTGGGGTTTTATTTTTGCTGGAAATTGCACATGATTTTAAAAGCATGCTAAGGGAATCAAGGCAACACACCCCTCACTTTTCGTTAGATCTTTGGAAATAGGCCCCAAGTTCTCAGGTACTTCCTCCCTGTTCAAGCTGTGGTTGAACTGAAATGGAGGCCAACTTTCAAACCTCGAGCCTCCCCACCCCTACTGGCCTCAGACCACGTGGTAGCCCTCCTTCCTGCCTTCAGAACCACCTTGGAACCTTGCTCCCAAGCCTTGTTCCCCTGGCCTCTTGCTAAATTGCAGAGGTTCCCAACAAAGGCAGTTAGCATTGTCTGAATACCTTGTGAGTTGGGCATGGTGGGCGGTATGTGGATTTTATGAGAGAGGACACGGGCAATTTTGCCACCTGGCTTGGCCATTTACCCATCAAGCCATTTAAATTTGCCTCTTCTTGTCTACAAAATGAGGGTCCAGTGAGGATCAGGTCAAGTAGAAGCATTAGGCAAGATGTGTACAGATGTGACTTAGGAGAGCCAGCATGTGCTCCCCCTGTTATCGCTTATTGAGCACACATTGACCGAATGTTTTACCTGTATTCATTCAGGTACTCCTTATAGCCACCTTGTGCATTCAGATAAGGAAACTGAAGCTCAGGGACCTTGGAGTGGCCTTGGTTACACCGCAGGAGTGCACAGCCTGGGGTGGGAACCAGGCAGTCTGCCTCAGAGCCTGCTGCTTCTACACCTTTGCCCTCCTTAGGCATGTGAAGCTGTTGAATGGTT
Organism: Canis aureus; assembly: GCF_053574225.1. NCBI lineage: Eukaryota > Metazoa > Chordata > Mammalia > Carnivora > Canidae > Canis > Canis aureus. Next base: position 64,474,351 of record NC_135617.1, read on the forward strand.
GGTCTGTAAGTGAGCGGGTTCAGGTGGACACTGGTCGGCTGGGAAATTCTATTTTTTATTTCCTCTGGAACAAGCATTGGCATGCAGGCCTCCTGCGTTGGGCCTGGCCCAGCCAGCAGCTCCTCTGTGGCTGCGGTAAGCATCAGTCCACCCCTCCCTTGGCAGCACAAAAAAGCAAAGAGTTAGGGTGAAGGGGAGCAGTCAACCTTTCTCAGCCTTCACTTCTGGTGTGCAGTGTTCATAAACAGGAAGGATTTGAGAACTCACTGTGCACCAGAGCTTCGAATAAGCACCTTGTAAATAGTCTTATTTTAATTTAATCTTGGTGACCACCCCCTTTTATAGATGAGGACAGTGATGTAACTTGCCCGGGATTATATGGTGCAGAGTCAGGTTTCACACTGTTGTATTCCAGAGTACACGAGAATTAGTCAGCAAGCCTTTATTAAGTGCCCACTGTGTGCCAGGCACGAGGCAAGGCTCTGGGAGTGCAAAGACAGGATGAAGACACTGCCAGGCTGAGACTGGCTTCTGAGAAAAAGGATGAATAAACTCAACCATGACAGGATGGGTTTTCTAGACTTCTCACATAGTTGACCAGTTCCCAGAAGCCTTTTTGGATCCTACTGGCCTCCTTGCCAGCTTCAGACTGCATTATCATATTTGGAGGTTTTCCATATGTGCCAGAACCCTCTCCTTTTATTTACTGGACCCTTCCTACTCTATACCTGTTCCAGTCTACACTAGTCAGGCTGATCCCAATTTTAAAGGTCTGACCTCGAGTTACTAACACCAATCCTACTCCTAAAATTTGAAATATATAACCAGGAATTATGTGCTAAAATTACATCTGACCAAAATGCTGAGAATGGGGCACATTAATTGAGTTTTTTTGAGAATTGAGGGTTAACATGAAAACCTCTTTTGTTTCGAGCCTTGTTGGAAATTGTAAAGCACACTGGTCCTCTTAACTGCTTTTGTAAGTAAAGGAACACAATAGATCTTTTGATTATCCAAGATCATGGAGGCCTCCACGTCATTAGTTTGAATTTGGATCCTCACTGTCTAGAACTGCAGAAGTGGAAAAGTAGAGAAGTCTGGTTTTTGAGAGGAAATGGACGAAAGAGGTCCCCTCCTAATGGCTCATTTGTTTATGTTCCGCTCAAAGTTGAGGGCAGCCAAAAAAATAAGAATTCTTAAATCGATAAATCTGCCTCAGTTAACTGCTCTAGTTAGAGTTTTGACAGTTAAAGTGAATTTGTATTGAATCGTTTTGGGAGTTTTACTAGAGCCCTTGGGATGATTACAGATGGCGTGGTATTAGAGACTTATCATCTAGGGTGGGAATTAGCAAGTGTTGAAAGGTTCTAGTGGGGGTGGGGAGAGTCCTATAGGAGGGGGTGCAAGGGAGGTGAGGACTGTTGCTTCTAAGTATTTTCCTGGGGTTTTGCCCTATTTATAGTCTCCCGTTTAAAAGAAACAATCTTCCAGTTTTGGATGCTGTGCTTGGCTGGCTCTGACCTCAGGCCAAGGGCTTTCATCTTGAACTTGGCTGTTTGCTGTCAGATTGGGCTCAGCCTCTGAACTCTATGTGTGGTGGGGGTGGGGAATAGGGAAATATAAGGCTTTGGGGAGCAGAGGAGCCCCACTCCTGAGACAAAACCCCTGACAGAGTCTTTCTACAGATTGAAGTGCTAGATCCAACTGGGGCTTCAAGAAGGACGTGGCCAGAACTGGGTGATAGAGAGGCCAAATGTGCTGGGTACTACAAGAAGGTGTGTAAAAAGTAGGTTTGCCTCCTTCCCGTGTTTCTTTTGGGGAATGGAGCAGGACGAGGCGAGTCTCCTTGGAGACCTCACTGAGGGTTCCCTGGTACTCTTAGAATAGGGCAGAGGAGGCCTGATCTGTCTATCCTCCCCAAGGATGGGTTGACATGGATAGAGGACATGCTACCTACCCTCTAAGTGCCACTTGCCCCACCAGCTGCAGGCCCCTTGCTGTTGCTGAGAGTCCCATCCATGTAGCATGTGTGATGGTTATGGGCTGGCCTCTGAAGCCATGCCACAGTATCACCCTCCTGGTTTACCTAGACCCGTGCTTGGCACATATAGTAAGTGCTCGTTATGTGGTAAAAAAAAAAAAACCCACATAACAGAGTTTGCTATCTTATCCTTTTTTTTTTTTTTTTTTTTTTACCCCATCTTAACCATTTTTAAAAGTACAGTTCATTCATGTTAAGTATATTCACAGGGTTGTGAAATAGATCTCCAGAACTTTTTTGTCTTGCAAAACAGATTCTATCCCCACTAAACAACTCCTCTTTCCCCTCTCCCCCAGTCCCTGGTAATGCACAATCTACTTCTGTTCTTGTGACTTTGATTATTCTGAATACCTTTCAAGTGGAATCATATAGTATTTGTCTCTTGGAGTAAAATGGTGCAACCACTATGGAAAACAGTGTTAGAAGAGGTTCCTTAGGAAATTAAAAGTGGAACCATATGATCCAGATTCCCTCTTCTGGGTGTGTATCAACCAGATTTTTAAAGAGTTAGACAAATAAGGGGGGTGATGGTGGAACTTTCTTGCCCACAGCCCTCAGGGAGGCGTATAACTGTGTGATGGTCCAGGGCTGCTGCCACAGGGCTGAGAGGTGAGGGTCAGATGATGCAGCCCTCTGGGTTTAGCCAAGGAATTTGAACTGACCAAATGTTTGCAATTTAAGTAAGTGAGTGAGCAGCATTTCAAAAAGTTCCCTGTTCTTCACAAGCATTGCAACTTAAAAGAAGTGGAGTATTCGCCTCTAAATTAACAGCATTTCTGTGGGCTGATCCCTTCACCTCATGGGTGTTCTGATAAGGATTCTTCCTCCCTTCCTCCTACTGATGTGATGAAATGTGGGTTATTCCACCAAAGCCCACAGAGCCCACAGCCTCCCCCCCCAAAAAAGAGCCCCCCCCATCCTCCCCTCACACTCCCATCCCCAGCTTTCAATTAGGACACCTTCTCACCATGAGCCCCTTGGAGGGTCAGGTCTAGGTCCCTACCAAAGCCATCCCCACTCCTTATTTGGTTACCTTTCCAGATTATGTCTTAGTTGTCCCTTTATGTGAAAGTAGGGATGGTATACTCCAGCTCTGTACAGCTGCAGGGCCTCTGAGTTTTTGATGAGGAATTAATCTGGTCCCTAAATTTTGGAGATCTGGGCAAAGAAAGGGTGGCTCACAGAGGGGCCTCCCTGCTGGCTAGCATTTTTATGTGTGCTGAAGCCTCAGAAACCAGACAGGGAGCCTTAGCCCTCAGGAGCTCAGCCTCACTGGGGAGAGAGACCGTCATAGTGGTGAAATGAGAGGAAATGCGGTCCTGGTGCTGAGTGATGGGTTGCAGATGGTTGAGGCCAGAGAGATGGACGAGGGTCACAGGGCCTCAGAGGATTCAGTTCCTGTTTCCTGAGCCTCTAAAACTCCTTGGCCTGTAGGGGATCTGGCTCTGAACAACACATAATCCTGCCCTCAGGGAGCCCCTAATCTAGAAGAAGAAAAGTAAAGAAGCTGTCCCCTGGTTGACATTGGTAACCTGGAGGTTCTAAGGGTGAACCATTGAGAAATTAATTTCTACTCTTGAATTTAAAGAAGCAGGAACTTAAGGCAAGCTGGGAAGATGAGTAGCAGCCCCTGTGAGCATCCTGCTGAATTCTGACTGCATGCCAGGCATTGGGCTGGTTCTTTAACTAGTGTCTCATTAAAACAGTCTAGTGGGTTAAAAGTTACTGCTATACCCGTTTTCTAGGAAAATGGAGGCCACGCGATTTGCCAGGGTTCAAATGGCTAACTAGAGGCTGAGACTAACCCTGCTTGTTGATTGCAGAGCCAGGAGGTTGGAGTACTGGGAGGGGGGGTGGGGGGGTGCGAGCCTAGCATTTGCTTTAGCCACCGGCTTTGTGAACTATTTTGTGCATCATCATCATCTATGCAGCAGCTTCTGCAGTAGGTGCTCTCTTACCACCACTACATGCTGGTAGGAGCAACAGAATGGACCACAGAGGTTCAGCCTAGAGTTTGTACATCTATGAAGTGGAAGAATGAGAATTTGAACCTAGAGTCCACATGCTGAAACTTTTTGTTCTTTGTGGGGTGGAAAGGTGGAAAAAAACAAGGAGCAAAGGCCTGGGGGCAGGAAAGGGTTAGCCTTGTGTGGTGCCTTCTGAGCCTTAGGTATGTGGGACAGCTTTCAGGATGCTTATTACCTAGCTCCAAAACCTTGAGCAGGTCAGCCTCCTCATCTGTGAAATGGGAAGTAGTATAGTATCTCCCTCGTGTCTACAGAATCCACGTAAATACACTTGGCAGAATGTCTGGCACATGCGGCCGATGACCTGCTGCCTATCAGCTGCTGTGCCTCTCTTTCTCTATATGCCTGCTTCAGGCCCCACCACGGAGTGATCTCCTGATCTGGAGATGGAGATACGGATGATATCGCCCACCAAATTCCTCCTCGTAGAGTCGCCCAACATTTCCCATTTCTTTCAAGTTCACCACAACTCTCCCCTCAAAAGAAAGAATGGTCAACATCTAAAAATGTGGAAGGTGTCCCCTCTTCTCTTTCTTCTCTTTCTCCCACCCTGCTGGGAGAAGGGTGGCAAGGGTTTCTCTGCTCAGTCCTGGCAGTGTCCCAGGCTCTGATCAAACCTTTTCCATTCCGGATGATTCCAGGTGCAGATGGCCTCCTGGGTGTCCTCCCTGGGTGGTGATCACACAGGATCTGGGGTCAGAGTTGTACCCTTGTATGGGGCAGGCACCACCCACTTCCTCTCCCAGAGAGCCTTTGGTAGACAGGTCCCTTTGATTGGCTTTGAAATGTACATTCTATTTTTCCTCTCCTCCATCTAAATATTTGGGTTTCCTGCTGAAATATTTAGGCAGGATTGCATACTGTGGCTGTTGTCACCTCCTGTGGCCCAGTGTAATCTGGCTGCAGCTGCTTAGCTAGGCCCCTCCTGGGAGGGAGAGGCTTCCCTCCATCCCCCTCTCGCCCCCACCCAACCCCAGGGGAAAGCCCTGCAGGAGTGCTTGATGGCAGGGATAGTATCTGGTAGAGAGCCCCTCCTTTTGTCAGTGTAGACCTGTGCTTGGGTCTGGGTCTGACAGACTTGGATCTGAACCACTGTGTAGGCAGTGGCTGATTCTTTTTTTTTTTTTTTTAAGATTTTATTTATTTATTCATGAGAGAGGCGGAGACACAGGCAGAGGGAGAAGCAGGCTCCATGCAGGGAGCCTGGATGCGGGTCTTGATCCCAGGACTCTGGCATCATGACCTGAGCCAAAGGCAGATGCTCAACCACTGAGCCACCCAGGCGTCCCCAGTAGTTGATTCTTTTTTTTTTTTTTTTTAAGATTTTATTTATTTATTTATTTATTTATTTATTTATTTATTTATTTATTTATGAGAGAGAGAGAGAGAGAGAGAGAGGCAGATACAGGCAGAGGGAGAAGCAGACCCCACACAGGGAGCCCAATGTGGGACTCGATCCCAGGACCCCGGGATCAGGCCCTGGGCCGAAGGCAGACGCTAAACCGGTGAGCCACCTAGGGAGCCCCCCAGTAGTTGATTCTAACATGGTTCCAGTTCTGCCTACAGTACTGGTTTTTGCTGTGCGACTCTGGCCAGATTTCACTTCTCTAGATCCCCTTCCTACAAGTAAATTCATCCATTCATTCAAGACAGTTTGGAGTGCTTGGAGTTAAATTAGGCCCAGCTAGACTGAGGAGTCCTGCGCAGGCAGGGACATGTCTCTTCACCCTTGGCCCTACTCCACAGAAATGTGCAATAAGCCTGTGGGGTTTAATTGACCACTGATAGCCTCACCATGTCTGGTGGGCCCCAGGTGGCTGGTGGTGTGCCTGGCTCTGAGGGGATGATGCTAAGAGCCATGTGGACCTTCCATTTCCAAGTCCGGTCGGGAGGGGCCGGACCTCTTCAAGATCAAGACACTTGTCTAGGTGAATTGAGCCAGGCCCAGACTCTGGCCTCTGGTCTCATAGGCTTAGTTAGAATCGTGGCGAGGAGGGGGAGAAGGGGGGTAGTGCCATTATCGAAATGTGCTCCCACTTTCCCCTTCAAGCCTCATGAGGTGGGGTCACATTGCCTAGTGGTTAAGGATGGGCTTTCAACTGCTGGGGATTTACCCCAAAGATACAGATGCAATGAAACGCCGGGACACCTGGACCCCGATGTTTCTAGCAGCAATGTCCACAATAGCCAAACTGTGGAAGGAGCCTCGGTGTCCATTGAAAGATGAATGTATAGAGATGTGGTTTATGTATACAATGGAATATTACTCAGCCATTAGAAACGACAAATACCCACCATTTGCTTCGATGTGGATGGAACTGGAGGGCATTATGCTGAGTGAAATAAGTCAATCGGAGAAGGACAAACATTATATGGTCTCATTCTTTTGGGGAATATAAAAAGTAGTGAAATGGAATAATGGGGAACGGAGAAAAAATGTGTGGGAAATATCAGAAAGGGAGACAGAACATGAAAGACTCTTAACTCTGGGAAATGAACTAGGGGTGGTGGAAGGGGAGGAGGGCGGGGGGTGGGGGTGAGTGGGTGACGGGCACTGAGGGGGGCACTTGACGGGATGAGCACTGGTTGTTATTCTATATGCTGGCAAATTGAACACCAATAAAAAATCAATTTATAAAAAAATAAATAAAATGGATTCTTAAGTAAACAAACAAACAAAAAAGGATGGGCTTTCAAGTCACAGCGCCTTTGCAAACTATGTGACCCTGATCACATTGCTGCATTGGAAAGTGGGAGCAATGCTACTCATCTCGGTGGGAGAAAGATCGTAGGACAAAGCGTGCACGGAGGTCACTCACTTTGGCTGGGCAGTCAGCTCCAAGTTAACCTTAGATTTGGTTCTTGTGACCTCTTTTTTGAGGAACTTGGAACAGCTGTCCCACTCTGAGTCTTTATCTCTAGAAACCCCCTTCTCTGCTTCCTCTGTCCTACCCCTTATTTTATAAACTTTTCCTAAAGTCCTTTCCCTTGGGATTAACCAGGCCAATGGGCATGAGGGCCTTTAATAGATCTGTCCTCCGGGGCCAGGGTGGCTGTGGTTTCTGCTTTCAAGGAACTCAACGTAGAGGAGCAAATAGCCATCCAGTCCTTCATTCAGCAGATATTTACTAAGCACATACTATGTGCCCAAACCTGTTTGAGACCTGCTGCAAAGAGCAGGAACCTCATCCCTGCCTTCTGGGGAATGTCTTCAGACCATGTACTGTGGAAACCAAAAGGGCAAGTGGACGTGCTGGGGGAGGGAAGAAACAGCCCCTGCCCCTCACTTGTGGAAACGGTTTCATCTTCAGAGCCTTCTGAGGAGGAACAGGAGGAAGGCTGGGCTGTTCAGGGGAGAGGGACATGTTCTGACCTGATAACTCTGGCTCGGCTGGAGCCTGTGTCGGGCTCCTTTTCCCCTGATGGCCCTCACAGGGTACCCCTCCACAGCAGACCAAGGATGTGAGCCCCATTGAACGGAGTTGCCTTTAGCAACTGGATGACCCCTAAGAAGCTTGCAGATACCCTGCTCAGATTCCCACCCTTGGCTTTGCCATGGGTCGCCATAGACTTGTTTATCTGAGGTGCCTTCCTGTGGCCTCTCCGGGCTGGACTAAAGTGTGGCGGTGAAACACCATCCCATTTGCTAGATAGGAAAACCAAGGCCTGTGAGGAGCTAGGGACAGACTGTGGAACTAAGCCCAGGGTAAACTAGCTTAGCTTGCGTAGGCCCAGAGCTTTTCCCACCAAGCCATTTGTCACCCTGCCTCTAATCACCCTCCCGCCAACCTTTTTTAAGATTTTATATATTTATTCATAAGGGACACAGAGAGAGGCAGAGACATAGGCAGAGGGAAGAGAAGCAGTCTCTTTGCAGGGGGCTAGATGCAGGAGTCAATCCCAGTACTCCAGGATCACGTCCTGAGCCAAAGGCAGACATGTCACTGAGCCACCAGGTTCCCCTCTAATCCCCTTCTAAATCGCCTTTACATCAAAATCATAACGGTCTTGTAGGTTGCAGAGCGCGGATTCTACTCACACTAACCTGGCCTGCCCGATTTTTTTAACCTGCCTAGCACACTCCTTGTGATCTTGAGTGCCAGCTTCCCCACCCTAACTAGTGAGTTTTTCTAAAACAAGAGGCAAGAGTGGAGATGGTTGGTAACTGTAGGCTCAGAAGGGAGGATGTTTTTCGGGACCAACCAGAGCCTGGAGCAGAAAGGATCTGGTGCCTTCTAGGGAGTTTCCCTATCACAGGACCCCACACCCCAAGTGTTTGCACCCAAGGAGCTGTTGTTGGCTGGTTTTTCCAGAATATGCCCCCCCCCCGCCCCCACCACTCTTGGAGGTTGGCAGGCATGGTTGATGGGGGAGGAGAATCAGGCTCTGGGCACTTCTGGCGGCAAATCATAAATTGTGAGGCCGGAGGGAGCTTAGTGGTTACTTAACTGGCCTCCCTGTTCAGCCCTGGAGCCAAGGCCCAGACCTTAGGAGGTTATGTAACTTTTCCCAGGTTACTGTGCTCACCGGGGGCTGGGAAGCACAATAAAGGAGTAATTAGAGCTAAGTGGGGCAATTAGGGAAGGCTTCTTGGAAGCAGTGTCCCCAAGAGGTAGATTGAAAGGTGACTGCCACACCTCCTAATAGCTCTCCTGGCTGGTGTCACAACAGTAAGGGGGGGAAGGGGTCCTTCATAGACTCAGGTCATGACCCCCAACTCAGAAAACCCTCAGTGGCCTCTCCCTCAGAAGGGAGCCAGCCAGCATTCTTGCAGTGGCCTCTGTGATTTGGACTCTCCCACCCACGTGGTCTCAGCCTCTTTCTGGACCCCTCCCCTTGATCCCCTTAGGTCTCGATTAGAGACAAAAGGCCATCTCTTCAGGGTGGTGAGGTGTTGTAAAACTACAGCAAGTTTACTGTTTTTACCAAGAACTCGAGATCTGTGTCCACCCCTAACGTAAATTGCTCTGGGGAAGGGTGGCAGCGGGGCCAGAGCAACAGTCACACCATAGGAGTAGCGGTGGCTGACATTGGTGAGGGAAAGGGCGTTGTAGGCCAGGCAAGGGCCATCACCACATGGCATCGACTCCCCCAGCCATGGTAAGATAGCAGCTGTGGGTAACCTCATTGTGTAGATAAGGCATCTGAGGCAGAGAGATTAAATGACATAACCAAGGTCACACAGCTAGTTAGTGGCCTGACCCCAGGCTTCTGAGTCCAGAGCCAGAGCTCCATCAAGGGGGCTCTCACTTAGACTCTGCGAGGTCCTAAATCGTCACCAGTCCTACCCATCTGACTAGTCACTCTTTGGGGCTGGACTTTCTATTTGGGGCCCATTGGCTCTTCGTACCCCAAAAGTGTTCCATGCATGCTTTGCTGGCTTTGCGTTCTGCAGCCTTGTGGGTTCTGACACCACTGTATTCCCGACCACATTGACCATATATAGGTTTATTTGCCATTTACGGCATGGAAAGTTTTAAAGCAGGAAATCTTGGGTTATAAGTGGGTGTCATAATTCTGAGTTGAGGCTGTCAACCCCCCTCCTGCCCTCATCTCCTTTCCTCCAGCATCCTTACAGACCTAACAGGCCCCGACCCTTCGTGACAAGATTTATGGGTCGGGCAACCCAGAGACCCGAGCCTTCAAGAGAGAATCAAGGAGTTGGAGGAGGGACGTGCAGTTGCTGGTTGGCTGTGGGGTTTCCATCTGAGTGCCATATTACCTGCTCCTTCCTCAGCAGCTAAACCCATACTTGTGACATATATCCCCATTTGGCTTCCCCAGGGACAACCCCCAGCAAGACCCTGGCCTGCACCTAGGGAGGCATTAGTTTTAGTCTTGCCATTCTCCTGGAGTGGATGGAAGTGCCACCCAGACATTGTCTGCATGACTGATGACAGAGATGGGCGATGCCACAGCATGTTGAGGACCACAGAGCTGGCCCTTTATGGACTTGAATGTTCATTTGGGCTGGGGTGTCCTTTGTGTCTAGTGCAAGGTTCTGGATCCTCTCACATCCCAGGTGCAGGATGGCACCTGTTCACAGACCCTCCAGAAGAGAAAGAACAGCAGCCCCATACCTTCCCCATCTCTGCTGTTCAAATAAAGCTCTTGCCTCCTGGGTCGTGGAATGCATCCTGACAGTGTTAGCTTTGGAAGGATGCCCTTCCCTTCTCAGCATCCCGGCCCCCTGGAGCAGTGGCTGCCTCTCGCTGAGGGATAAGTGCTGAGTGGGCTAAGTGGGGCACGCTGATGCAGTAGTGTCTTGTCAGCACCCCCCTGGGGAGCAGGAAAAGGGAGGGTGTCCTGATTATCAGCTTTTCAACACCCCATCTCTCCCATCCCCCAGACTCTAGCCGCAGCCCAGAGATCTACTTAGTGAGCTGGGGACTGGAAGGCAGAGCTGGGTTCTGGGGCTGGCTCAGCTGACTTGCTGTGTGACTAGACCAGGTCACCGCCCCTCTCTGAACCAAGGACTTGCTCACTAAAGCTGATTAGGCACTTACTGAGCACCTGCTGTATGTTTAAACCAGTGCTGGTTTAAGGATTTTGGAAATTAAGGGAAGAATTAGTTACTGGCCCTGCTTTTGAGGTCGGGGTGAGGCCATGCAGTATATATTGAGGACAATGAAGTAGCCATGTGGCATGTTGCGGGGGCCTCAGGTGCCCCAAGGTAGAAGAGTTGCCGTAGGAGAGGCTGACAGGGAAGGCTCCCCTTTCTCTAGAGGTTAGCTTTTTTCTTTGAGCCTCGGCACCCTCGGCACCACCTCCCCACCCCGGGGCATCAGAGCACCTTGCGTTTTGACTTGTGTGTACTCCTCTCCTGCTCCACAAGGCCCTCAGCCTGTGCCCCATCGGATCGCAAACCTAGCGCAGTGTGAGGGGGTAATTATTAACGATCACCCTGAACCATGACACTGTATTTCTCTCTCCTTTGGCTTGTCTTCCACCAGCCCCCAAATACCAGAAGCAGGACCAGCACAGCCCTCTTTTGCCTTCCAGTTAGGCCCACCTCCAATCTGGAAAACTGTCCCTAGCCTTCTTCCCAGTGGGGATCTTGCTTGACCAGATTCTTTGTCCACCCAGCAGATGCTCTGACTGCCCACACCCCTGTGATCCTCCTGTGTGCACTGCCCTCTTGGGACAGGTCAAGAGGTTTCCCCATGAAGTGTCACCGTCTCCCTGGGTGTGGCTCCGCGGTGCTGGGGCAGGACATCGTCAGAGTCATGGGGGGCACTTTTGGGTCTTGCTCTAGAAGGTCCCCACCTGCACCAAGCCTGCTGAGGATTCAGAGTTCACAGATCTCAGTTTTGGCATGCCCTGTCTTTTTGGAAAGTTCCAGCACTGAGAGCTGTATGTGGTCAAGTCCTCTGGCTCCTCAGCTCTGTATTGGGGTCATCGTCTACAGGTCTTAAAAAATTCCCCTTCCTGAAGCTGATCTTATGTCTATGGACACACCCCTTCATGCCTCTCCCCTCAACTGCTCTGCACTGTCTTGGGCTATGTGGCCTGGGGATGGGACCCCTCAGATAGACTCCCACAGGGACACTTGGTTGGTGCTGGAGCTGCCCGGGCCCTGGGGGGGCAGGGGTGGCCTCCCAGGGCTTCAGTTGGTATTTCTCAAATTGGGACTGAACTGTGAGCCAGGCTTCCAGGTAGACAAAAACAGGACTGGGGGTGAGGGCAGCCAGCCAGGACGCTCAAGTTCGCATGTGGTTCTGTTAGCATTGAGTCATGGAGACTCCACGTAAAAACAGAAGACGATTTGTGTTGAGGTAGAGGCAGGATGATGGTGGCTGCCTTTTTCTTTCTCTTACTTCCAGGTTTTCTGAAACGCTGTTGAATCCCCCTTAAAGAGACTGAATTTATATATCATTAGCCACTTCTAGGCTTGCTGTTTTTAACATATGAGGTGCACAAAGCACAAAGCAAACCGGAGTTTTAACAGGACACACCTTGAAGCCCAGCATTAGTTCTCTGATTGCTGGAACATTGGCTTGCTGTTACTCTTAAATTCCGCTGCCAAAGCGACGACGTCCCAGGCAGCAGTGCCATTGAACACTTGGAGGGGAAAGGTCTCACAGACTAGGGAAACCAGGTGGCCCTCGGGCCCACAGACCAAGCCATTAGAGACTGGACTTGCGAGTTGGCAGTCACCAAGAAGAGAGCATAGTTCCCCAAGAGATACCCAGCAGAGCCAGGGGAGCCCCAGCAGCTGTACCCAGTCCTGGGGTCCGTGTCCCCTGCAGGGGAGTGGTGTCTTCCGGAGGCCCATGGACCAGTGTCGTGTTGCTTCCAGCTCTGGCAAGCCCCACTGGGGTACAGGGAGATCTTGCCCTGCCTTTCAGATGAACAAAAAGCACAAGCAGGCAAGATTTGGGTCAGCATGCATCTAATTCAGAATCTGGAGCGTGCCGCAGACCACGCACGGCCTGAGGGTCCAGGGGAAGACAGACCCCTGCCTAGGACAGCATTTGGGTAGGATGCTTATGTTTGACTCTGTGTCAGTATGGTAATCCCTGCCCACATGTTCCTAATTAATTTTATTTTAACACGATACTACTAAATATTGTGGCTGCCTAATTTTAAATTAAAATTTAGTTCCTCAGTCACACTGGCCCCATTTCAAAGGCTTGGTAGCCACATGGGACTGTTCAGATATAGAACATTCCATGAGCACAGAGAGTTCTCTTGGACAGCACTGGAGTGTTGATAGGAATCTGTTGAGGTTTCTAATGGCACACTGGCTTCTCTCGGTGTCTAGTCAAATTCCATTCCTGCTCTGGTGTGGGAGAGGGAGAGCTGGCCTGGCCTGGCCGCCGCAGAACGTGGAGCGTGATGCGCCGAGAACCTGTAGGAGGTGGTTTCTCTGTCCCACCCACTGGAAACTTGCAAGCTCTTCTGAGGTGAGCACACCCACCCCCGCAGCCCCAGAAAGTGCGAGATTGCAGAGAGCTGTGGACCGACCGCCTGGCCCTCAGAGCCACATGAGACTCAGATGACCGTGTGTTTGGCGGGAGGGTCGTTCCTGGTGTCGTGGGTCAGGCTCGGTTCAGTGGAGGTGGGACCAGGCTATGGCGTGTGAGTCAGGTTTCACGGATGGATCTCCAGTTGTTGTTTTTGGGTCTCAATTCCTTTTGATCACCTGCTCTACCCCATTCCCTCAGCCTGCTGGTGTCCAGTGAAGCATCAACTCTTCCTGGGTCCTTGAGAGGAAAGCCTATACCTGAAGTTCAGATTCACCGGTTGGATGAATCTGCTGGCCACCTGGCACATCTTCCCCTTGCAGTGAGAACTGAGAACACATCTTCCACCTCAAATGTGGAAAGAATGGAAATAGGGGTGACTGATGGAACTTGTAGGGGTTTCCAGCTTCCTTCTGGGGTATATGGTAGGGGGCCCCGGGCCAGGAAAGATGGAAAACCCAAGGGTGGGGCTGGGGAGGAAGGGCAGGCAGTTTTCAGAGCTGGGGGAAGCATCTGGCTGGGAGATTGCTCTGCCCTAGCCCCTTGTGTTTTGTGAGCCTCTGTTTCCCCATCTGTGTTTGGGCTTCTTGTCCTACTTCGTGCCCAGTTGCTGGGAATTGGATGAGGGCACGGTTCAAGCCCCAGGGCTTGTCCTGGCCTCGACATTTGGCCGCTGCTTTGTTGTGTTGTCCACCATCATGTAACTTCCTGTCTGCCTGCCTGTCCCTGGTTAGGACCACGAGTCCTCCTAGGCAGGGCCTGTGTCTTGCACTTCCCTCATTGGGCTCACAGCAGCAGGGCATATGGCCTGTGCTCAGCAAATGCTTAGCAAACCAGTAGCCCCAGCTTTGTGCTGTGCAGTGCAAAGGAAGGTCGTCCATGCTTCTGGTCCCATCTTTCCTTGGGTTAAGTTGGCTGGGTGGGTTCTGCATGGGGCTTGGGGCTGGTGCCCGGCCAGATGTGGCATTCGTAGCAGGCCAGCACAGCTGTACTTTTGCCCCTCCAGAGAAGGGAATACCCCAGGGCTGCTGGGTGGGAGTGAGGGTGAAGGGAACCCTCTTCACATCCTGCCGTCTTGTCTCACCCCTTTTCCTGGGAGGGGAGAGGCTGTGTGCTGGAAGCCCACTGTTGGGTCACTTGTTCACCCTCAGTGGCCCAGGACAGACAGCCATCTTCAGCAGGCTTGAGGGTAAATGGACCTCTCAGGACGAGCCTGCCCTGTAGAGTGTTTCGTGGGAAACTGAGTTCTGCTGGGGAGACAGGATGCAGCCACGGGAGGAGCTGGTTTCGCTGTCCTGCCTGACCTCTGGGTGACTTGGAAATCTGGTGCCACTTACCTTCCTGTCTTTGAGCCTTCCCTGGCCACACACAATGCCTCAGGAGTCTGAAAGAAAGCCTACCCCGACAACACTGGGCGTTTAGAAGCCAGAAGTTCGTAAGTTAGGAGCAGCTCTAGCTTTGCCTGTGTACCTGCTTCGTACTTGTCACGTCCTCATGAATCAAGCTTTCGGATCCATACCCCTGAGAGTCGGCAGGGAGGCAGCGTCAGTCCCGTTTTACACGTGAGGAAGTGAGGTTGTGGTTTCTCGGGCCGGGGGATAGCTGGCCCCTGCCGGCCTGTGCCCTGGCTGTTCCTGCACCCTGCCAACCAGATTGAGGGCTGCTACAGCCTGGGTGGGCGTTAGCGGGGGAGCAGACTCGAAATGCTTTTTGCTTAAAATCACAGCCCTTGTGAACGAGAAGGCGAGCCGTGGTCCTGACACTTTCTGCCTCGTGGGTTTTGCAGTGGGGCTGTCCCCCCAGGCGTGCCTCTCCGGCTCTGCCATCGGAGCGTTTCCATTGCGCGTCACCAGGCCTGTCCCCCGGTCCTGGGCCTCACTACCCAGGGCCCACACTAGCCCTCACCTCAGCCAGCCTCTGTGCTAGGAGGGCCTGCCTGTATTTTTCCATACCTTCAGCACAGAAAGGCTGTGTTTTTCTTCACCTCGGTCACGTCCACGCCCCAGTCTGCTGGGGGCAGGAGGTGGGCTGGGGACCGTCCCTTCCCTGTGAGGTGGAAAAGGCCGAGGCGGCTGTGCCTGATCTGCCCCCGCCAGGGTGGGGGTGGCAGTGGGGGCAAGTGGCCAGCGGGTGGGGGGCAGCACTGGTGGCGTATACCTGGCTCCTGTTCCTTTCCCGCAACCTTTTGGGGATCCTATTTGTGTCTCATTTCTGTGATCTCCAAACGGGGCCTTGGCGGCCAGAGACGCTGGTGCAATTGGTGTGTGAAATCCATGGTGGTCTGGGGAGTGGGGGGGTGCTCCTTGTATCTGGCCCCGGGATCCTCACGGTCGCCTGGCATTGCGGTCTGGACCCCTGCCTCTGATCCGGACTCAGTCTTCTTGATTTGACCCGGGCTTTGGGGGCCACGGAGGTAGAAGCTGCCACCCACCCCCCAACCCTTCCCGCAAGGGGGAGGTGTACCATCCACCCCGAAATGCCTGTGCCACTTTGCCGGTAGTTTCTGGTACAATTTATTCCAGGGAGGATGGAGGCCAGCTGTTGTCCGTCACCAGCTGGAGACTGCAACGACGGAAATGGGCTTGGAGTGCAGCCGGCGGGATTTAGCTGAAAGTCCCGACAATAAGGAAGGATTTTGTGACAGGTGGTTGGCCCTCAGGAGGATCCTGCCAGGGGGCTTTGTGGAGAGGGGTAGGGTGGGATCATGCTCGGAGGCAGTGGAGCCCGCATTGGGTGCCGCGGGTATGGGTGGTGTGTAAGAAACGGGCAGGGGGGTTACCCCGTAGGAGTAGAGAAACTCAGCTGCCCACCCCTCATGCAGAATTCATACCACCCACCCCGCAGGACCCCTCTGCGCTTTTTTTTTTTTTTAATTAGTGAAGGAGTTTACAGTTTAACCATCTAGTCATCTTAAATTCTAATAAATGGGTAAGCTTATTAATTCCTTATCATCAGAACCCCAGGCTTCAAGGGTGGGTGGTTACTTATTACCCAGAGCCACCAGCCATGGGGTCAAGCGAGAGGGAGAGGAGGAGGGAGCCAGTAGAGGGGCTATTCACAGGGCCCCTGGGTCTGGTGTGCTCTGCGAGATGAGACGAGAGAGGAGAGAGAGGAGACGAGGGCCGAGTCAGCCACAGCCTACTCTCAAGGGTACCAGTGTGACCGGGAGGCATGGAGGTGGCAGGTATCAGGACAGGTTTTGTACCATGGAGGCATGAGTTTGGGGGGCTGTCCGTGGTGGTGGGAACCTTGTCCTGGGGGTCCCAGCAAGGGAGCCCAAGGCAGGCAGCCACAAGAGCTCCAGAGAGCTTCAGAGCTTCATGGAACAGATTGTCCTCTCCCACCACTGGGGTAGCGGGAAAGCAGGCCACGCAGGAGAGACCTGTGGCCCTCAACCCTGACGTGCCTCCTGGGCTCTCATCCTTCCCCACCCTCCTACCTCCTTCCTCTAAAATCCTGATGGTTCCAAAGTCTGCAGGGCAGCTGACTCACCAGGGCTGGGACCTGTGGGGGCTTTAGCCCTGAAGATAGGTGGGGTGGGGTGAGATCAGGGAAAGGCGGTGGGGCAGAGAAACACAGAGCCATCAAACCAGGCTGCCTGAAACTACTGGGACTGCCCACCTCCTTCCCTGGAGCCAGAACCCACCCTAAACACCACCAGCACCCATCCTGGTTCCCTGGAGGGAGTGGTTGTGAAAGGCGTACGTCTTGGAGACTGGGTTACTCATTAATATTGAGTACTTACTAGCACCAGATTCTGTTCTAGGAGTAAGGGAGGAGTGAACGCTGCCTTCAGAGCTCATAGTCTATCTGGGGAGATAAACCATTGTCCAAAGCCCCAGTCTTCTGGGTGGGGGTGCCTGGGAAGGAGGGCATTGCTGTTGACAGCGAGCCCATCTATCTTGTCCAGGGCTCTGAAGGCCCTGTACAGCAGGTGTACATCCCCAGAATGGAGGCAGCCTCCCCACCCCCCTTCTTCTTCCCACGTTCACTTTTCTGTCTGTTACCTGTGTTGGAAGCACACCTGTATGCCCGGCATCGAGCCGTGCATGATTTCACATAATCTGCACCCGAATCTGACAGTCTTGGTACTCCACCTGTCAGATGCAGAAAGTGAAGCTCCGAGAGAGGGGAGAGGACATGGCCCACGTGACCTGCTGGTGAATGGTGGTAGAGCCCGGATTTGAATCCAGGCATGTCTGCTTCAAAGCCCAGGCCTTCCTTGGTCTGTCCCCGTGCTGCTCGTGGAGGGTCCCAAACATGATATTCAGGACTTTGAAGTGGATTGGCCTTCCCTGTGTGTAGTCCAGGCCAACACGCAGACCTGAGCTCTGGAGGATGGGAAGCAAGCTGGCAGGAGGTGGGCCAGCCAGACCGGCTGATGGTGAACTAGATCTCCCTCAGGTCATCAGCCCTGGAGGGGGAGATGGCAAGTCAGCAGTTCCTGTGACCTCCTTTGTGGCCTGCTCGAGGGCTGTTTTTAGAAACCTACCGTGGATAGTGACTTCCCCATGTTTGCTCCTTCCACCCGCTGCAAGGTCGGGGCAAATCGAACCCTCCTGGGGGTTGGGCACAGGGAGCCTAAGCATACACTTCTCCCAAATAATACCACGACTAGGTCCGCCCAGCCCTTTCACAGCTCTTCGCCACCTGTTACCTGTCCCTTCCCCGCTCCACTTTGGTTGGCATTTCTCAGCCCACTCCCGGGATGGGTGGTAGACAGTCTGGTTGTTTGATGGAAAGGGCCCTCAACTGAGAGAGAGTCAGGGGTTTCTGGCTGCTTCTGCTCTGCGCTTTGTCATCACCTTGCTGTGTGACTTCTACTGTGTTATTAGCCCTCTCTGATTTCCTCAGCTACAGAATGGGGGGAATAGGAATATCCGTTTTGCCTCTTTTTCCTACAGTGTCTTGGTCTTAAATGGTGTTAGGGCCAGAGGAGTTCTAGGTATGAGAGGTGCCTGATGATGGGTGGGTTTGGGCCAGGGGCTCTAACAAGGAAGGCCAGGAAGGGAGCCGTCAACAGAGAGATCTGCTGGCTTGCTTGGGAAGGACAAGCCAGAAGCTGAACCCTGTGCAGGGCCTCTCGCTCCAGAGTCCCCGTGCTCCCGTGTGGGGGTCCTGGCTGAACAGTTTTCTCTGCATCTGTCAAGGCAGAGAGATGTCAGACACTCCCAGGATTTGGTGTCTGGGGGCATGGAAGGAGTCAAGTCATGAACCCAGGCCCCAGGCCACAGCATCCCAGAAAGGGAACAAATAACAGCACAGGGCCATCGGCCGGCCCACAGTCACCCTGGCAGGACAATGGGTGTGAATTGGTGGGTAGAGAAGCTCAGGCGGCCAAAGGATGTCCCTCTTGTCATTAGGTGTCTCATCTGCCTTGAGTCCTTAAGTAGATGAATCAGGAGGTAGATTAGAGACTATAGTTATGGAGGGTCATCTTGTGTGTGTTGGGGTGGGAAGAAATGCTTTCCTACTCCCATGGCCAGCTCTCAGGCAGCAGTGCTGTGAGACCCAGGCTGGGCCACAGAGATCCCCTGTGCCTATACACACAGGCATTTCCAGTCTTACTCATCTGCTGAGCCTTCCACGGGCCTGAGAATACTTGCTGACGTCCCATCCTGAGTTCAGACCCCACCAGCCCTTCACTGTTTGCTTTAGCCAAACCTGCAGCCCTCCCAGGTCAGCCAGTCCCTGGACTCAGCTCTCATGGGAGGGGCTCCCAGCCAGAGAACAATGGGGGCAGGGTCACCTGCCTTGTTTTTATTGTCCATCCTGAGTACAGACAGGGCTCTGAGGCCTGAGAAAGTCGGAAATCCAGAGATTTCTGCTGAAAATGTGCTCACCTCTGGCACAGACTTGCCCCAGTGAGCATGAGATCTAGCAGTGCTTCTGTAATCCGCGAAGGCTGGTGAGATGCCTCAGGAGGGTGTGCAAGGGGCAGCCCAAAGGTGGACCGGAGAACAGCCATGCTTCCAAGGCCTGCTGCACTGGGGTGGGGCTGGACTCCAGTCTTCCTTCAACAGGGAGGATGACTTGGGTCTAGGGCAGTGGCTTTGAATTGGCTCTATATAGCATTAGAGTCACTTGGGGCAGCTTTAAGCATCCGAGTTCCATGCCCCAGACCATTTCTGGCTGCTTCCCTGAGGGTAGGACCCAGGCATGAATACTTTCCCAAGCTCCCCCCAGACCATCTCTATGTGCACCCCAGGATAGGCACTGTAGGAGTGACCCCTCAGGTGTGCATGGAGGAGAGGGCGTTGGATCACTTTCTACCCTGCCTAATGAGGTTGCGTGGGTTTCTGTAGGTGTGACCAACACTGCAGGGGATTGTGTGACCAACACTGCAGGGGATTGTGCTTTATACGCAGCCCCACCCAAGACACCTGGGCTGAGGGAGGGCAGCCTGGACCAGCACCCGCACATTACTTTAAGGACCCAAGAGGAGTGGATACACTGAGGCACCTTCTCCATCCTGCAGTAGGACCTATGGGGGCACTAGAAAGGAAGTGTGATTCAGGAACAGAGCTCACTCCTGACCTGGGTGACCTCAATTGCTGGGGGCTCAGGAGGTGCTGGAGCTGGTGGCCAGTGAGTAGAGTCTTGGGAATGAAAATGTGTTTTCTCGAATGTGCTATGGGCTGGGGACTTGGAAAGTGCTGAACTGGGCTTAGACATCATGGTTCTGGGCAGAGAAAAATAGGACTTGTACAGGCAGGGGGACCCCAGCAAGTCATTAGGCCAACCTCCTCCTTTCACAGAGAAGGGAACGGGCAGAGGTCAGGGGTTTCTGGAGAATCTCGGCAAGTGACTGGCCGAGTGGAGCTGAGCCTGGGTCTTCAGCCATCCTAGCATACCTCCAACGATTTGTCTTTCTTCTTTTAGAAAACCCTTATACGATTACTCTGGGTAGGCACTGGAGCACATCTGCAAGTGCAGATAAGAAAAAGGAGGTTAACAAAGTCCATGGTGCAGTAGCTGAAGTCTGGTCTCAACCGAGACACTGTGTGGCCCTGCCCCCTTGGGTTCTGCACCTGCCAACAGACACCTGCTCCTTTCCTGGGAGCGACGGGGCCTGGCGAGCTGGGCCTGCAGCTGGCACAGGGATCTGGGTGGCACCACCTGGCCCTCGCCAGTCCCTTGCTCACAAAGCGCACCTGCCCTCCCAGCCACACCCCGGTCACCTGGGCTGAGGTGAGAGGTCGGCGAGGGTGCTCCGGACGGGGAGGTGGAAACTGGGAGCCTGGTGTGTGCACCCATCACCCCGGGGTAAAGAATCCTTGGTGGAGCTTGTTCACTGCCCAGGGCAGCCGGGACTGACTGCCCCTGCCTTGATGGCTGTGTGGTATCTAAGGTCTCTGGGCCTTAGTGTCCTCATCTGATAACAAGCCCAGCAGCCCCGCCCCCAGCCCCAGTTAGGAAGAGCTGGAGAAGTCCCTCTGAGTGGTGCAGAGAGAGAGAGAGAGAGAGAATGGCTAGAGATCCCTGAGGGTTTAGCCAACAGTCTTCAACTCTCTAATTGGTCTTAGGAGTAAGATAGTTAACAGGTGCTCACCTTCTGGCCAAGATACCTTTGATCTGCCAGTGGCCCCAGGAGGACTGACCCGGCAGCTGGACACACAAGCTGTACCCACTAGCCCCCGACAAACCCACTCCCTGCTTCTCAGACTTCCCGGCACAGGCTCTGGGGTCCTCCCCTCCTCCCTTTATCTGTTCATTAGTTCAGGGATTAAAGGATGTGAAAAACATTGCTCTAAACAAGTCCAAACTGCACATACTTGCTTGGAAAGTACCTAAGATAGGTTTACTAATCTCCACTCAGGTCTGTCCTGTTCAGAACACCCCCTACAGGGCCTCGACACCCACCCTCAACTCCCTGTTCGGAGGGGTTCCTTTTAGACTAGATGGATGTGTGGACAGACAGGGACATGCAGGGAGAGAGCACAGCAGGTGGTAGGTAGGCATTGTGAAGCTGAGGGCAGACGGATGGGGAGCCGGGACGAGGGTTCAGACAGGCTAGCACCCTGGCCTCAGCTCCTTCTGGCAGACACAGTGTCAGGGGCTGTAGTGTGTGGCGTTGTTTCCCTCATAGCCTGCTTGTCTTGCCTGGGCATTGGGGAAGCTGGCCAGGGTCCTGGGAGCCTCCTGGGGCAGAGACCAGGAGAGATGGGGCTTCTGAGGGATGGAGCAGGACCTCTTAGACCATGCCTCTGCTTCCTCCAGGGAGAGCTGTAACACACACCCGTGCCCCCTTCCCCTAGCATCTCCCCCCCCTCCCCTAGCATCTCGCAATCCCCCTCTTCAGTCATTAGGTCATCGTCAGTGTAGAAGTCACCCTGTGCCTGAGGAAGCAGGAGGAGAAAGGACAGCTTTCACTGTTAGAATAGAAAGAGGTGGGAAAAGGTGATAGGAGTGGGGTGAGGAAGGAAGCTTGGGGATGGTATCCCCTGTTCTCACCCTGGCCTGTCCTCCAGGTGCAGGGAGCTTAACCCCTTTGATTTAGCCTTGAGGACATACAGTCTCTCCCCCTGGGTCTCAAGGCCTCACAGGGTCTGGTTTCCTGATGCACACACGTAACGAGCCATAGCATCGATTGCAGATCCATGTATTGAGTGCTTACGATGAAGGCCTGTGTTGCTGCCCTGCAAACTTCTCGTATGCTCAGGGTAGGTGCTACTCTTGGCGGATGGAGAAACTGAGTCTGAAAGCCTACGTTATTTACCCAGAGACTTGGTGTTAGCAATTGGGAGACCCCCCAGATTCACCGCCAGGCCAGTGCCAAGTTTCCATGAGCTTCTCTGCCCTGAAGAGGGCACGGGAGCCCTCAGCCTCCCTAGATGCAGGGTTCAGGCTGAGCCACGCAGGGGCTTATAAGGATTCAGTGAGGAAGGTGCCCAGCTCCTTACTAAGTAAGGCATTTCTACCAGTGGTGATTTTTTTTTTAAATTCCTTTTCCTGTTCTCTGCTCACTTGCTACCCTCAAGACTGCTTGGTCCAGGGACTGCCTCCCCTTCCTACAGAAAAGACAGTCCTTCAAGTGTCCCCAGGGACTCTTCCCAGCCCCACAGCCACTCACTTTGTCATCTTGGCTTTGACCGAGGGGGCTTTCATCTGCCTCCCTCTGCCCCCTCTCAAAGTCTAGCAACCCCTTCCCCGCCACCACCACCCTCAGTGCCAGTGTCTTTTCTACTGCTGTATTCCCAGAGCCTAGAACACTGCCTGGCACACAGTAGTTGCTCAACAAATACTTGTTACTTGGGTGAGGAACTTAACTAAAAGGAGTGTATACTCTCTGACCTAGACCAACTCATCCTCCAGTGTCTGTCCCCTATCCCAGGCAGTGTTCTAGACTCTGGGAATACAGCAGTAGAAAACAGATAAAAGTCCTGCCGTCGTGGAGCTTATGTTCTAGGTGTCTGCATTTCTCCAGACATTTCTCTCACAATTGCTTGGGAAGTTGTGTTCAAGAGATCTGACTCCACTCCTTGTAGCTGAGAAGACCACTCTGCATGGCCCAACCCCCTCTCCTCATCTCTAAGCACAGGGATTAAGAGCCAGACTGCCCAGGTTCACTGCCCAGCTCCACCCCTGACTAGCTATATGACTTACTTTATGACTAAGCTACTTACTTAGCCTCTGTGTCCTCAACTGTAATTGGGGGTAACAGCCCCCACATTTTTGGGTTGTAAAGATTTGATGAGCTAAGTGACTGTAGGCTCTTGGTCAGTATCCGTCACTTAAGTGCTCAAAATCAGCTGCTATTCAAATATTCTAATCTATGAAATAAGGATTCATAAGTGGTCCCCGCCCACCTCATGAGGGGGCCCCAGAAGGGCCAGGTGAGAGGGACGATGAAAGCCCTTTCTGTCTTGCTAAGCACCCTGCCTGTGTGGCCATGAGCCTTATTTCACCTTCCAGGCTAGAGGCACCAAGTGATTTGGTTGAAACAAACTCAGGGTGAAAGGTGGCCAGAGATCCATAAAGGACGCTCAGCTTGTATGCCCCCAACAGCCAGTGGGTCCAGTGGAAGCTGCCATCAAGAGGGCTCCATCCTACTGCATCCTGCATAGCACGGAAGAGCTCTTTAGTTCATCCCTGATGTCTGCCTGGGAGCTGGAGGCAAGGTGGAGAGTAGGTCCCTGGGTGCCAGATAGCTGTCATCCCCAGCCAGGCTGCACCCCTAGCTCCAGTACCACGCCCCTGGGTACCCACTGCCCCTGCCCAGGTGGATGAGGGGAGAAGCCTGACCTCAGCCCCACCTGCCTATGTTTGGAGGTGGGCATCATGTCCCAAACTCCGGAAGTGCCCACATGATGGGTGTCTCCAGGAAGGGGAGGCCTGGCAGCTGCCTCTGCCTGGGAAACCCCGGATCCCCGGGGAAAACAGAGCTGTCCGGGAACCGTATTTTGGGGACAGTGAGAGCCCACGAGGGTGGGGTCAGGGCAGCTGGTTGCCTGAAGCCAGGGCAAGGGCATGTCACCTCCCTGGAGGCCTGGCTAGAAATGCTGAGCTCTGGTCAGAGTGGATGGACTGGTTTTAGGGCACTGTTTTTTCAGCTGGTGCAAAAGGGTGGAAGTATGCACTGGCCTCCTTCCTGTGGCCTTTGGGGTGGGGTAGGGGACGGACAGGCAGGATAACCACGTCTAGTCAAGGCTCTTCTGGCTTCACTTTTAGCATTCTGACCTTAGGCTACTTACTTAACCTCTCTAAGTCTTAAATTTTCATTTGCAAAATGGAAAAAATTACAGTATCTTCCCAGCAGGATTCTGTCCTTGTTAAATGAGCTAAAGGAAGTAAAGTGTTAGTACAACACTTGGTGCGTAGAAAGCCCTCGATAAATCTCAGCTACTTTATCATGAGGGTGACCCAGGCAGGAGCTCTGTTCCTTCCCCAAACAAGAGCTGGGCCCAGACTGTGTGCAGTATCACCTTCTCCCATCACTCTCCAGGCTTACGTGGAAAATGAAAATATTGTCTTGTGTGAATTTGGGAGCCAAGTTAAAGAATCGTGTGAGTGAACAGGGGCCGCCTCCTCCTGCGAGAGCTATTTCCCTAACCCTGGGGACAGGACACCGTGTCTAATGGGGTGTTGGCCTGGCTCCCCCATGCCACACTCCGTAACCCAGGGATGACCTCAGTCCTGGGTCAGGCCCTTTGTTCTGGGAGACCTCCCCCTGTATCCTGCTCAGTGACCCTGACCAGAACATACCCACAGAGTCGTCCCCGCCAGAGCTTTAGCTATGCATGGTGGGAACAGGCCCCCAGGTCCAACATCTGGACTTTTGCCTTCCCCACCGCCCAGGCCTCAGTTTCCTTATCTGTCGAGTGACACCTGGCAGGATCACAGGAAGAGCCGGTTAGATAATGTGTGTATATACACCCCCGCACAGGGTATCCACCATTATGCAGCTCAAATCCTACTTCCCACCCCAGCGTTGGGATGGAGCCAAGCTGATTACCCGGGCCAGCTCTTGGTGCCCATGAGCAGAGAGGAGACAGCAGCAGAGGGTATTGGGGTATGCCCAGCGGGAGGGGGGAAGCCCTGATGACTTACAACCGGACAGTCTAGAACCTAGCCCAGTACTGCCACCTAACCTCTCTCAGTCTGTTTCGTGACCTGACCAGTGGGCAGAACTGCCACTGGATTGTTGGAAGGGCTGGTGATGCTTCTAGCCCTGGGGACACTGGGACCCTTCAGAATGCCCCCTTTGCCTACCCCTTGCTGAATGCCCGTGGAGAGAGAACGGAGGTCATGGAGAAAGTGGTTCCCTGATAAGCCAAGGTTGAAGGCGGAGGCTGCAGGCGATGCCCCAGAGGGCATAGCATTGGCAGGGGGAAAGGCAGGAAACCCAATTTTTCTACCTCAGAGCTCCCAACCAGAATGCATTCTTTGGTTACTGTACTCTTAGGGTTGGTGTCTCCTTAGCATGTACTGAATGATTCCCAAGGCACAGATGGCCTTTGGGGGGCTCCCTCTCAGGGGGAACAGTGCTGGCATCGTGGGTTGGGCCATCTTGTGAGGCATGTGGCATCCAGCCCTGTCACCTGCTGGAACAGATGAGTGGGGGGAACGGATCTCCTCTCACAGTGTCATCCCTGGTGCCTGTGACAGTGTCTGGTGCAGACAACATTCCCCACTCAGCATTTCCAAACTCTTCCAGAGGGTGCCACCAGCCAGCTGAGAACCCTGGTCTCCAGTCACACCTTCAGTATCCCTGATGTGCTGTGGTCGCCCTCGCCCTAAACACTTTCTATTACCAGAAGTGGATTACTGCCAAGAGTAGTGCTTTCTGACGTAGCCCGTTGTCCAAAAAAAAAGCCACGCCTGCTCCCTCTCAGTTAGCTTATCGGGTGGGATCCAATACCCAGAGTGGAATAGCCCTCTCCATGTACGGCCCAGCCCTGAACAGATAAGGTGTTGACACTGCCTGAGATTGTATTTACTTTTCTAGTGTTAGTTTGTGGACGGCTGAAACCCAAGGACTTCTCCCTTCGATCCTGCCCTGGTCTTTTCTAACCCAAAGTGTATGACATGAAAATATTAAAAGATAATCAAAGCTTGTTAGTCCGGGCCCATTTTTCCCAGGGGAAGTAATGTTGAGTTCCCAACTGCCATTGCAGTGTTTTGGCTCCCTTCCCATCCTGGCCTTGTCCCCAGCTTCGCATCCTTTGCAGAGTAGACTGGTCAGCCATCTCTGTACATCTTTTCAGTGTCGTTGATGAAAATATTGAAGAGGCCAGGCTCTTAGCAGGATCGTGAAGACCTCAGGCCAGCTTGATAAAGATCAATACTTCTTGGTGGTTTATCTGCCTTTAAAGGGACCCAAATTAATCCCAGCTCTGCCCTACATTTCTCTGTCTTGTCCACAGGAATATCTTTAAGCCCATCTGTTCTGCTGCCTTGTTGAAATCTAGATTTACTGCATTCCGCCCAACTTCAAGGGTTTGCAACCCCTTTAGAGTGGGAGATGCACTTAGCTGAGCATGACTTGTTCTTGACGAACCTGCGCTAGCTTCTAGTGCTCACCAGTTCCTCTTTCGAATGTGCCAGACATTCTGCTGTCCCCACTTAGACATCTGTAAGAGTTTTGGTTCGAGTTTCTAGAGTCCACCCCTTCCCGATTGTGTCAGGAGAAGGGATGGCTTTGGTGTTCCTGAGACTCCACGGGGATGACCAGATTTGGTGCTCCGAATGCCTCATCCTCTGCTCAGGGTGCAGTTCCCCCTTCAATACTCTTTCTCTCTGTGAGGCCAAGTGCCCTGGCACTTGTGCTCGACCCTTTCCGCTCTACAAGGGGTAGCTAAGATGACAAAGGGCCAAAGGGAGCCATCACCATCTGTTTAACATGAAGACACAGGACCCTGCTCCTTCTCATTCTCCTGCTTCAGACATGGGTTTAGGGTTTTGTTTTGTTTTTTTAAGATTTGATTTGAGAGAGCATGAGCGGTGGGGGCGGGGGGGGGGGCACCACAGTCTGTACTCCATCCTATTTCAAGGGGTGTCCCCTGGTTAGCCCGAACCAATCACCAAGTCTTGGGATCCCTGGGTGGCGCAGCGGTTTAGTGCCTGCCTTTGGCCCGGGGCACGATCCTGGAGACTCGGGATCGAATCCCACGTCGGACTCCCTGCATGGAGCCTGCTTCTCCCTCTGCCTGTGTCTCTGTCTCTCTGTCTCTCTCTCTCTGTGACTATCATGAATAAATAAATAAAATCTTTAAAAAAAAAAATCACCAAGTCTTACTACAAAGGCCTTTCTGAAGTTAGTATTGGGAAGGATGTCAGCTTTCCCACTCTAGGCAAGGTGAGGGCCTACCATTTATTTTTTTAAAGATTTTATTTATTTGTTTCACAGAGCACAAGAGAGCACAAGCAGGGGGAGTGGCAGAGGGAGAGGGAGAAGCAGGCCCTCTTCTTAGTAGGGAGCCCGACGTGGGGCTCCATCCCAGGACCCTGAGATCATGACCCGAGCTGAAGGCAGACACTTAACTGACTGAGCCACCTAGGAGCCCCCATAGTTTTAATTTTTTAGGAAACCTTTCAGATAGATGGGTAGGCCCCTTAGGATCTAAATGTGCTGGTGCTCTCACGTGGAAGTGGCCTGGCCAGCTAGACAGCCGGCTCTCTGAGGGGAGGGCTGCAGGCAGCCTGCTGCCCCTCCGCTGTGCCACTCCCTGGCCTGCAGAGAGATGTTCTGGAAACATCGCGAGGAGACAGGACAGTGAGTGGTGTGCTTTGATGGCCTGTCCGATGAGCATGTCATCATGGAAAATTCTTTATGGAATCTGCAGATCCGTTTACACAGGCTTGCTGCTCCTCCAAACTGCTTGTTCCTTCAGAACAGCACCAGCCCCTCCCTTGCTTCCTGCCAAACCAAAGGCACACCGCGGTGGGTTAGCACTCTGGGCTTTCCATCTCGCTCTTTTGCTTCCATCCCTCATTCTTCTCTTCCCTTAGTTCCCAGGCTAGAGTGTTAGGGAGAATTTGGTTGAGTTTCCCGGTCTCTGGATTGGGTGGCCCACCCTGGGACCCTCCTTAGGAGCAGAACTGGAACTCCTGGGTTAAATCCTGGGCCCTGCTTGTGAGCCTTCTTCTGGGGTCCATGCCCTGTCACCTGCAGGTTGGCGTGAATGGTGGAAGGACTGAAGGATGGGGAGGGTAGAGGCCATTCTTGTCAGGTTGAAGCAGGTTTGGCAGCTATTAGCATTCCTGGAATAGATAAGGCTTCTTCTGAGGCCACCAGTGGATTTCCCCAGGTGGCCTCTCACCTGCTGCCCAGAGTTGCCAGGAGCCCAGTGGGGACTGATCACATGATTTCAAGTCACCCTGAAATGTACACACCACATCTGATGATCCGTCCAGGCCTAGACCTGGAAATCGCTCAGCCCAGGGCAGAGAGAAAGATCCAGAGAATAGAGGGAAGGGGGAGTTTGTAGGGGAAGAGTCCCAAGCATGGGGAAAAGGAAGCCAGCTGATACGTACGCCTTCAGGCGACAGATACAAGAAGGCACTTAGCTGGGGTGAGGGGTGTATGGGAGTCCCTCCCACGTCTGTCCTGCAGTAGAACACTTCTGTGGTGGACTAGGGAGGAGTAGGGCATAGGCATCCTCTTATGTGTCTGAACCACGTTGCCTTGAGGCAGAATAGTCTAGTGCAGTGGTTCTCAAAGTGTGATCTCTGGCCAGTAGCATCAGCATCACCTGGAAACTCGTTAGAAATGCAACTTCTCTGACCCCTTCCCAGACCTACTGAATCAAACTCTGGAGGTGGGGCCCAGCAGTCTGTATATAACGAGCTCTCCAGATGAGGCGGTGCGTGCTAGTAAGTTTGAGAAGCACTGGCCCGGTGAGAGAATGGACTTCAAGACAGATTGCCTGAGTTTGTATTCTTACCAGCTGTGTGAACTTGGGCAAATCACTTAACGTCTCTGGTCCTCTATAAATAATGTTTCATCATCTATATTGGAGACCGTAACTGCCTCTTTGTTACTGTGATGATTAAATAAAATGCTTATATGGAGTGGCACACACTGCTGTCACTTATAAATCATCTTTGTCACTTTGTGTCTCCCATTTTAGGTAGTATCTGATGCTGCAGGACAGGGCGTGGCCATTACGGGGAATCAGACCTTCAACAACTGGAATTGGCCCAATGCAATGATTTTTGCAGCCACGGTCATCACTACCATTGGTAAGTCTTCTGGGACCTTCAGGATATCACTTCCATGCCCTCGTGCCACAGAACCTTGCATGAGTCCAGCTCTGGTGCCATGGCCATCAGTTGTATTACGTTCTTTTAACACTTTCCTGGGGATTTAGTAAGTCCTTCATGACTGGCCAGGCTTGGGAGACTTTTCCAGGAGTCCTGACCTGGGGTCTTGGAGCAGAAACAACACACAGCCCAATACCCAGAGCCATGCAAGAGGTTGAACAGATTGCTCACTGCACCAGCCCAGCCCATGCTTGCTCACTGGTCTGGGTGTCTATTCTGGTTATCTATGACTCCAGAACTTAGTGGCTTAAAACACTACTTACTATTATTATCTTTTGCCGTTCTGTGGGTTAACTGGCTTCAGCTGGTTGGTTCTTGCTTGAGGTCTGTAATGGCAGTGGCAGTCCTGTGTCTGAAGCTGGAGTCTGCCAAAAGCACTACTGGCTAGACTTCCAGGATGGCTTCTTCCATCACACATTTAATAGTTGACAGTGGCTGTTGGCTGAGAGCACGGCTGAGGCTGAACATGCAGTGACTTGGGCAGCTCACAGTATGGGAGCTGGGTTCCAAGAGGGAAAATCCCCAAAGTGAGCATTTCAGGACATCCCAGGGAGAAGCTGCGGGGCTTCTTAGACTTAGCCTATCTGGCATCTCTTGTACTGCACTCTCTGATCAAGCTGGCCACTGAAGCCCAGATTCTCAGGGAGGGGATTAGATGCCTGCCTGATGTGAGCAGCGGCACGCTTCCACGGGAAGAGAAGGGATTTTTAGGAATGGTCATCTTTGGAGACTGTCTACTAGGGTGCCTCTGGGGTGTCTCCCTAGAGAAGACTGTAATTTGCACAGTGGTGCCATATCGACTAGTGGCAGGCTTGCTAATGATGAAGGCTTTGTCTGGTACGGGGCTCCCAGTCTGATGGAGGAGACATAGCCCATGCCGTCATACTTACTCTATAAATGATCCTGACCATAGTGTAATAAGTGAAATTGCACTTAAGTACTGATATTAGATCAGTATGAAGTGGTCTTGGAGAATGTCGCGGTGTGGGTGCATCTTGGAGGCAGGGGCCATGCTGAGTCTGGGTGTGTCACCCCCGCTGTGGCTCTTCATGCCTCACTCTCTTCTTCCTCAGGCTATGGCAACGTGGCCCCTAAGACCCCTGCTGGGCGCCTCTTCTGTGTCTTCTATGGTCTCTTCGGGGTGCCACTCTGCCTGACATGGATCAGTGCCCTGGGCAAGTTCTTCGGGGGACGTGCCAAGAGGCTGGGCCAGTTCCTCACCAAGAGAGGCGTGAGCCTGGTATGTCCGTGTACATCCTGGGTGCTGGGCAGTGCTGGGGGGGCCCTGGCGGGTGATGGGAGGATGGCAAAGATCCAAGAATGGACAGAGGTGCTAGGGCAAGTGACAGGAGGGCAGTTTCAGGGGGCCCCGTCCCCTGGGTGAGACTGGGTATGGTGCTTCTCGCCCTTCCCTGGGTGGTGAACCTCCTCCCAGGCCTTCCGGGTGCCTGTGCTGGATTCCCCAGTCTCTGCTTTGGGTCTGACTTGGTCTCGGCCCCCTCACCCCCATCAGCGGCAGGCACAGATCACGTGCACAGCCATCTTCATCGTGTGGGGCGTCCTGGTCCACCTGGTGATCCCGCCCTTTGTGTTCATGGTGACTGAGGAGTGGGACTACATCGAGGGCCTCTACTACTCCTTCATCACTATCTCCACCATTGGCTTTGGCGACTTCGTGGCCGGTAAGTCCTTCCCTTGTCTCCTTGCCTCTGTGTCCCCACCTTCTCTTTCTCTGGTTTCTCCACCTGGCTTTTCCTGCATCCTCTCCCTCTGTCCTCCCCTGTCTCCTAGGCTGGGGTTCACTAGGGGCCGGGAGTAGTTCTTTCCCCCTGCAGGGTTTGAGCCTGGTACCTACCCAGAGCCGAGCCAGGGGCCCCCTTCCTGTCACAGAGCTGCCTGCCTCACACCTGCCACCCGAGCACAGGGAGCTGTTCTAGAGGCTTGGCTCACAGGTCCGAAACTTTGCTCTTGCCACAGGCAGTTTAAAGACAAGAGAGGCCTTCTCCTAAGCTGCCCCACCCTCCGGAGCCAGGACGCTCCCTCCCACTCTTAATCCAGGCAGGTGATAAAATTCTTTGGCCCCAGCCTCTCAGGGACTCCGGCCTGTGGCCTGTGCTGCATCTTGGCCCTTCATCGTCTTGACCCCTGTTTGTTCCCTCAGTGCCTGCTGCCCTGTCCAGCTGACCCCAACCTTTGCTCCAGGGGCCTCTCTGGCCTCCCTCCCCTCTTCCCTCCACTACCCTTCGGCCTCATTGCAAGGGGAGACTCCAAAATGCTGAGTGTTGAGGGAGCAGGAAGGAGGCCTGAATACTGACCTTGGCAGATCGGGGCCTGCCCGCTTGGGAGATAAATTTAGGCGGAGGCACAGCCCTGCTGTTGTTTAAGGGACCCTGAGCAGGCAAGGAGAAGCCTTTGTGCTGAGGTAGGGGGGGTGTATTTCATCATAGTTTCTCAGTTCCGGCAAGACCTCAGAGCTCTCCCTCAGTTTCCTCATCTGTAAAATCGGTTGAGAAACATAGCACCAACCTAACAGGGTGGTGGAAAATCAAATGAATGCTGTGGGTAGGACCCAGCTACATCAGCATGAGCCCTGGTTGTCCCCGCACCCATCACACCGTGATCAAGGGCTCTGAGCAAGGTCCACAGCATCCCTCAAAAACACCTCTTCCCTGCGGAGGCAAGCGCAGCACCTGTCTTTGGGGGACCTCTAATTTGATGTGGGTGGTGTAGTCCCTGCCCTGTGGGAGCCCCACTCTGGCGCAAGCCCTCCTCCCCTTGTCCCTTTCCCAGGTTGATCCCAGTTGGAAGGGGGTAGGGGGCGGCCAGGATATATAATAATGCAATGCAGATCAGTATCCCTAGAAACGTAAAGTTAAACCAGAAATCCCATAATCCTGGAGTATAAGAGATTGATCAGAACTGTGTAAGGTGACCCCAGAGGACTCCCTAGAGCAGGTGTCAGGAGCCTGGCCTCAGAGGAGGAGGATATGGAGTGGACAGAGCCCTTGGAACCACGAGCAGAGCCAGTCTGAAGAGGGCAGAACAGGAAGTCCGGGGGCAGCCTGACCCCACTGAAGGAGAAGTCAGGGCTTCCAAGAATAGTTCTCCCCGGGACCCGTGCACCCAGACCCTTGGCCCAACCACCAGCCCCATTCATGTTAAACCAGTGAGTCCATCCCCAGCAGTGAAGATGCCAGCCACTCAGTCACTTAATTTCCATCCTGGTTTTAACTGAACTATAACGTATACGCCCGCTGGGGCGCACCAGAACAGCTATCTGTGGTATAGCGAATAACCGAAAGGCTGTTCACGAACTATTTCCTGACCCGTGTGTTGGCTGCGTTACCCTGGGGAACCACTCTCCTGACTTTTGACAGTGGAGGACTCTGGGTAGGTACCAGGCTCCGGCAGGTTGGGGACTGCAATAGGGACATGAGTGACTGGACTGTTACGATGAGAGAACAGGCTAGTTTCTAGTTCTTTCTTTCACCGTGCGTCCCATCCCGCATTCTGACACTGTGTGCCCTCAGAGAACACGGCTTTGGCCTTCACGGGTGTCCAGGCCGCTGCCGGCCCTCTCCTGACCCTCAGGGCTCCCTGTCCTGTCTGCAGGTGTGAACCCCAGCGCCAACTACCACGCCCTGTACCGCTACTTCGTGGAGCTCTGGATCTACCTGGGGCTGGCCTGGCTGTCCCTCTTTGTCAACTGGAAGGTGAGCATGTTCGTCGAGGTCCACAAGGCCATCAAGAAGCGGCGACGGCGGCGAAAGGAGTCCTTTGAGAGCTCTCCACACTCCAAGAAGGCTCTGCAGATGACTGGGGGTACGGCATCCAAGGACGTCAACATCTTCAGCTTTTTGTCCAAAAAGGAGGAGACCTACAATGACCTCATCAAGCAGATAGGGAAGAAGGCGATGAAGACGGGCGGGGCTGGGGAGAGGGTTGCAGCCTCAGGGCTGGGGCCTCCGGGGGGTGGGCTGCCAGCCCTCCCCAGTTCCCTATCTCCCCTAGTGGTTTACTCCAAAAACCGGATGCCCAGCTTGGAAGAGGTGTCTCAGACACTGAGGAGCAAAGGCCATGTGTCACGGCCTCCCAGTGAGGAGGCTGGGGCAGGGCCCCCCAAAGATGGCTCCCCGACCCCTGAGGTGTTCATCAACCAGCTGGACCGAATCAGCGAGGAGGGTGAGCCATGGGACACCCAGGACTACCACCCACTCATCTTCCAGAACGTCAGCATTACCTTTGCGAATGAGGAGGCAGGGCTCTCAGACGAAGAGACCTCCAAGTCCTCGATAGAGGACAACCTGGCTGGGGAGGAGAGGCCCCAGGAAGGGCCCGAAGCTGAGGTGCCGCTGAACCTAGGCGAGTTCCCCTCATCAGACGAGTCCACCTTCACCAGCACAGAGTCCGAGCTCTCTCTGCCTTACGAACAGCTCATGAACGAGTACAATAAAGCAGACTGCCCCAGAGGCACGTGAGGCAGGGCCGGCTCCCCACCCCGCCTTCGACGGCTTCTGTTCCCCTCATCCTGGGGCATCCCACTATGGCTGGGACCTCTGGCCCCTGGTGTAGGGGGGGACAGCCCTGGAACTGGGAGTGGGGGGCCAGGGGCCTTCCTCACCTTCCCATCCCCTCCAGTTAGATGCTACTGGTCAGATGCAGCATGTGTCCAGGACAGGGCCTCTGTTCTCTGGCTGAATAGGCCCCCTGGCAGTGGGAGGCATCTGTCCTGAGCATGGCTGATGTATCTGATGGTTCAGAGACCTGCATGGGCTGGCAGGTGATCCTCAAGGAGGCCCGCACTTGCATGGGTCTTCATACGTCATTCGGTTGAAAATGTCACACGGTTCTCTCAGGCTCAGGGGCCTCAGCCATTTGAGTTCACCAGTATTTATGGGCTCCTGTGTGCCCAGCACGGAGCTAGGTATTTCAAAAAGAGAGGGAGGGAGGGCACTGTGAGCCCTGGGCCCTGCCTTTACAGGAGGTATAGCTATGGTGTGCGGGGTGCCGCGTGGGGCGCATGTATATGCATCCCCCATTCCCACCTTGTCTGCCTGT
The DNA here is from genome assembly GCF_053574225.1 of Canis aureus. Taxonomy (NCBI): domain Eukaryota; kingdom Metazoa; phylum Chordata; class Mammalia; order Carnivora; family Canidae; genus Canis; species Canis aureus. The sequence continues at coordinate 64,508,208 of NC_135617.1, forward strand.
CAGGCCCTACTGCAAACCTCAGTAGGGAACAGGTGCCCAGGGGAAGGGAAGGGGTCAAGATCCTGGGTAAGGTGCTGAAACACTCCTGATATCAGGACCCCGAGCAAGCTCTGAGTTGGCCCAGGGTCCTAGTCCTTCTGCTTTTGCTCAGACCAGGCCCACCCAGAGCCCAGTTCCCTGACTCAGAAACCCTTTGGCCAAGTGATGGCAGATGCAAGCTTTCTCCCTCCCTGGGAACGCTGTGGGACGAGGGGGTAGCATTAGCCAGGAGGATGCTGCTGCAGTAAGCTCAGCTCTGGCTCCTCCTGTGCCCCGAACAAGGACCTCATGGCTCCCTGGCCCTCCTGGCCCCCGTGGTGGGGGAGGCTGAGGTGCTCTTGGCTTAGAAGTGGGAGGGGCCAAATATGTGAATCAGCTGCTCCCTGCAGCCACGGTTAGACTGTGTGTGTGTGTGTGTGTGTGTGTGTGTGTGTGTGTGTGTGTGTGAGTATGTGAGTGTGTGATGGTGTTGTTTTCCTTTTCAAGAAAGGATTAGGGATGGGGGAGCAAAAGATAATGTGAAACTGTACACAGACTGGTGAGGGGCCAGCAGAGAGTTTGGGTTCTCCGCGATGCGCACCCTAGGGCCAGCCCTCTCTGCTCTGCATGTTTCTTTGTTTTTTTTAAATAAACTGCTATTTTGATATTCCTGGCATCTGTAGTTGGCTTCAGAGCCAGAGGGGAGAGGAGGTGAAAGAGCAGGCTCCCAAGGATTGGGATGTTCTGTGTTCGTGCTCCTGCCCCCACTCAGTTGGGCCTTTCTTGGTGACCTCAGCCAAGGTCATGCTGTTGGAGAGTCCCCTGGCAACGTAGGGGTGAAGGCCCCCAGAAGCAAGTGAGCACAGCTGGGAAGAGGCATCCCTCACAGGTGGCTGATGCTGGCCAGGAGGCGAGTGATCACCCTTGACCCAGACCCCCTCTCTGCCTCTCAGCCCCCTCCCCAGTCCTGTAGGGCCAGATCCTGCCCCCCAACATGTGAAGCCGGTGATGGGCGTGTGCGTCCACACCTGCGTTCATCCTGTGACCCAGGGCTGTGCTGGCTGGGCAGCTGGGTGAGAAGCAGCGGCCTTCTGTTTTTCTGTGAATGTTTTAATGAGTTCGTTCTTGCCCCCACCTTGCTAGGGTGTTGCTGGCTGTCCTGGACTCACACACTGTATGTACTTAGTGGCAATGATGCCAAATGTAACTTATTTTCACATTTTTACAATAAAGCCTTGAAGATGGACAGGTCCTCCTGGTGTGTGCTGTGTGTGGGGGCAAACGGAACAGGAGGGGGTGAGGGTCGGCCATGTGGAGGATTGGGGTGGTCCAGAAGGGAAAGAAAAGGGAGCAGGTGGGAGAGGGGCAGGCCAGTTGAGATGAGGTGGTCAGGATGGGCTTCTTGGAGGAGGTGATGGTTAACAGGTCTGAACGCAGGCGGGGAGGAGCTTTGTGGAAAGGATCCTAGAAGCAGGAGTCAGGAGCGAGGGAAGAGCGGTGGGGGGGCGGGTAGATGGGGCAAACTGGCAGCCGCCTGCCAGGCATTCATTGTTCTACCTGCCTGATGCTCATCCCCCACAGATGAGCTCCTTGGAGCTCCTTGGATCTTGCAACAGAGCCTGCCATAGGTGTAGATGCCTGTTTTACAGGCCAGGAAACCAGGCACAGAGAGGTGGCTTGGGCGAGATCTCCGAAGGTGGTAAGCCTGGATTCGAACCCCCCCGCAGCCACCCTCCTGGGTCTGTTCTCCAGGCACCAGGTGGGGAGGAGGAAGCCAGCCTGTGCTTCTGTGGCTGCTGACATCCCCTGAGAGGGCTTCTGTCTCAGGAAGGTGGGCCAGAGAACTTGAGGACGGGACCAGGCTTGAGTTGGAAGCGGGCCCAGGACTGGGAGGAATGTGAAAGAAGGATTGACAAGGCCCCGCTGGGCATGTCTGCATCAATTTAAAGGGAGGATCCTCCGGGATTCTCGGTCTCCACTGGTTTGAGATTGGTCTCTTCCAAGGTTCCACGGCCCCCTCCCAACACCACACAGGACATTAGTTAAAAGTTGGAGTCTGTTGGGAAAAATGAAAGTTCCGTGGTTTCAAGAGTGAGCCACATTTTTCATGAAGGCTCGGGTGTGTACAAAGGGTCCTATGTGTTTAAAATACCAGCCGAGTCTAGAGCTACTTGATACCATCCCTACTTCTGCCAGAACATCTCTCCACCTCTCTCCCTCTTCCCTCTCCTTTCTTCTCCGCAACCACCCCACAGGTCCAAGATTCTCCGTCCAGCCTCAAGGTAGCAATCCCATCATGCTAAATGCTCCCTTTAGTTAGCGCTTGACCACTTCACAAAGCCCTTTGACAAGCACGCCCCGGAGCATCCCCACAGCACAGGTTATTTGGCCCCATTTTCAGCTAAGATGAAGGAAGGCTCAGAGGGTCTGACTTGCCAGGGCACAGCCTCATATGCAAACAGAAGCACAAATGCAGGACTGGGGTGGAGGTGTGGTCTTGGGCCACTGTGGTCACGATTAGTCAGGAGCTTTCTGAGTGAAAGGTCTAGAAACAGGAAGGTGGGACAGCAGCTGGAGCAGAGGGTGGGGCCCAGGAGGCCCCACATAGCTGAGGGATCCAGAGCAGAGAGGACAGGTGCCACGTGGCAGGTGCAGGGGGAGGGGGACTGCTGAGACCTCCTGTCACTGGTCACTGTCCTGAGCTGCCAGGCATGGAAGGTAGGAGGAGGTGGCTGGGGAGCCTGGGGAGAGGACCCTGACTGGGAAATCCCCTTGTTGACACCAGATCCATAACTGCATCAGTGAGACCCTGATTTCTTCTCGGGAGTGCCTCCTGGTTCCTGGTCACGCAGCTTCGAAGAAGGAAGAGGTGGGACAGAGTGGTGGGCAGCGAAGCAAGGCTTACTGAGCAATAGCAAAGTGATGGCACACAGCTCCCGAGGAGGGAGGGGACCCGAGAGGCTTGCCACGGAGTTTCTAAGTCTAGGGGGTTTTATGGGCTCCTTGGGAACCCTCCCTGCGCCTGTCCCAATCAGGTTTTGGTCATCATCCCACCTATCGTGTGGGAAAGGGTGAAGGCTCCTTCCAGGGTGGGGTAAAATCCTTTTAAGGCTGGTTTCCTTCCAGGGTACCCCAGGCCCCTTGTCCCTGCCTGCCTTTCTTCCCACTATCCTTCATCACTAAGAGACCCACAGGCTCACAAGGTGGGGAGGCGGGGGCATTGTTCAATCCTGGAAGTCCATGATGTCCCCCACTCCCGGCAGCTCCAACCTTTGGCCCTCCTCTGCTTCCTCCCAGAAGCCTTCCTGTCCGAGTCGTGAACTGGCCCTCTGCTCTCTGCCGGCACTGCCTGGACTCCCCATTCATTTGTTCACTGGTGCTTACTGAACACCACCCATGGAGCAGGTTCTGTACCAGACTCTTTTTTTGTTTTAAGATTTTATTTATTCATGAGAGACACACACACACAGAGAGAGAGAGAGAGAGGCAGAGACACAGGCAGACGGAGAAGCAGGCTCCATGCAGGGAGCCTGACCTGGGACTTGATCCCGGGTCTCCAGGATCACACCCTGGGCCGAAGGCGGCGCTAAACCACTGCCACCCGGGCTGCCTGGTTCTGTATGAGACTCTTAAACACCACAGTGTGTAAAATGGACCAAACCCCCTGCACTCACAGAGCTTACAGACAGGCTCCCTTTGTCCTCATTTCTGGCTATTTGTCAAGGTCTGTCCTTGGTATTGACATCCTGTCCCTATCCCTCAAGGCTCTTTTAATCTTGTCTCTTCTATCTTTAGGTCTTATCTTTACCCTCACAACAGGTGTTATAATCAATCCCATTTTACAAATGAGGAAAATGAGGCAAATGGAGAATTTCTCACCTTTGCAAACGGCAGCAACACAGATGCCCTGACTTGCGTCCCGGTTCCTCATTCTTACCCTCCAGAAGTTCCTGATCTGATGGGGGAAACTCCCTCAGAAAACCCAGCCTGCTGGAGGAGACAGTCCTTCCTACCCTTAAAACGTCTGTAGTCCAAGGGGCAGAGGAGCGCGGAAATAGAGACTCGCAAACTCCGTGTGCCAGCTGGGCTCCCACCTCCAGTGTCATCCCGGAGGAGGCCCTCAGCTCCACGGCAGGTAACAGTTTCACCCCCTTACTGAAGAGGCCAGCCAAGCACCACCGCCCTGAAGGTTTCTTGAGCTGGGGCAGAGTAGAGGGAGGAGGAGGCTGGCTGGGCTGCTCTGGGTGGAGTCTCCGGGAATGGGGTCCTCTCTTCTGTGGGGCCCGAGATTTGAGCTCAGACCCGAAATATCAGCTCTTCATCCCTGAAACAACAGGTCCCCAACTTCCAAATTCATTTACAACTGGTTCAGGAAGCAGAGGCCAGTGTGAGAACTGCCAGGATGCGTTTGCATAACGCAGCGAGAACACCTCCGAGATCCCTGCCCCTTCTCTGCATCCTGGCCTCCCTCCGAGGCCCCTGCAGCCCCTTGCCTGGATCCACACACCAACTCGGGGCCTGGCACCTGAAAGAGGCTCTGTAGATGTTTGTTGAATGAGCAAATGAGGCCCCTCAGCTGGTCTCCCTGCCTCTAATACAGAGCCTCTTCCACTTGGCCATCACTGCAACCAGCAGTGAGTCCAGCATCCTGGACTCAAATCTGACCCCCTTCCCATCCTGCTTTAAACTCCTCGGGGCTCCTAGTGCTCTTCCCGGCACCCCACACCCCACCTCCTGTGCTCCAGCCACAGAAGAGTTTCTCCATCGAGCCAAGCGGCCCCAATCTTTGCCCCACACTGTGTCCAGGATATGCCCTTCCTCTGTCCGGGCTGAATCCAGAGGCCTGGTGACATTAACGGTGGACATTGGTTTCCCTGGGAGGAGCTCAGCAAGCAGCGCCGCTTCGATGCGGTTCCCGTTGCCTCTCTCCTGGTTTCACAAGCCCTGTCCTGGACTGGGGGCCCAGAGAGAGCGGGAGTGGCTTGTGCACCTCTGGATCCTTACCGCAACACCCAGCACAGACGAGGGCCCAGTTTTTCACTGTTTCCTGAGTGGAGGGTGAATGAACCAGAGTCCTGGCCCCTCCCAGTGGTTATTCAGTCTCTCTTCCTGGGTTAGAAGCCAAATCAGGAGGCAGATCTTATTCCACAAGGGTGAGTCTCAAGCAGAGCCGGGTAGATGATCTTGAGGGACCTTGTCCCGGGCTGCGGTGGCCCTGGTGAGTCACTTAACTGTGCCAAGTCACCCCAGTCTGGGAGGCAGGGCAGAGACACAACACACCTTATTTGTCCACAGCCCCTTTTGCATCTCCCCACACCTGTCTGCCATCACCTCTCATCATCCCCACAGCAGCCCCAGTCACTGCTCACTGATGACCCGGAGGACTTGGCCTCTCATGCCAGCAGCCCCCAAGTCCCTGTACCTCCCTAGGGACTACCTCTGCTCACCTTGGTGGCCAGCTGTCTGGGTTACAAAGCTCTTTCACTTTGGTGCTTGCAGGATTACTCAACAGCCTTAGGAGCCAGGTACAATATTTTACAGCCTAATTTAAGGGGCCTTTCCTTTCCTTTCCTTTTTTTAAAAGGTTGTATTTATTTACTCGTGAGAGACACACAGAGAGAGGCAGAGACACAGGCAGAGGGAGAAGCAGGCTCCCTGCAGGGAGCCCGATGTGGGACTCGATCCCAGGAACCCCGGGATCACAACCTGAGCCAAAGCCAGATGCTCAACCACTGAGCCACCCCGACGCCCCTAAGGGGCTTTTTCAAGTGAGGAAACTAAGTGTTTTGGTTTATTTTCCCAGAAGACGAAGGCCTGCGAGAAGAACTGGGAGATGGTTGAAGGAAGTACAGAAAGGGAGGGGGAAATAAAGATGGGGAAAGAGCAAAAGGCAATAAAGTGGGCATTGTTGAGAGGCTGAACTCTTTCCACTATGGGAAATTGGGCTTCAGTCCTGCAGGCATCTCCTGAAAAGCCTGTCCAGTGTACCTCAGAACTGTCCCTCTGGAGACGAGAGCCCTGCCCTGCATTTATGTACCAAATCCCATCCTCCTTGGTTGAGGATGACCCCAGGGGCATTAATCCCCACCTTCCACTCATACAGGTTGGATGTGGCAGGCAGCACTGTCCAAAGATGGCCAGGGCAATGTCTCCCCTCCCACATACTTGTTGCCAAAGTGGCCTCGCCGCTCCCCCAGCAAGAAGTGTAGTCTATTCCCTAGGCGTGTGGCTGGGACTGTTTGGATCAATGGAATACTGTGGAAATGACTCTCTGTGCCCTCTGAACCTACCTGTTGACGGGCCTGGCAGCTTCCACTTTTGTACTCTTGGGGAATCCAGCTGAAATGTAAGGAATCCAAGTACATCGAGTCCTGTGCTGTGAAGAACCAAATGAGCCAAGTGGGGAAGGCACAGGGACAGAGAATCTGCCCCTCCAAGGCACCATCTTGGACACTTCAGCCCCAGCCAAGGCCATGAAGAAGAGGGCCCAGCCATCCCCCCAAACTGCAGAGTCACAAGCAAATAAATGATGGGTGTCGTTTTGAGCTTCTAAGTTTTGGGGTGGTTTGTTACATAGCAGTAGATAATGAGAACACCGGGTGGGCTTGCCCCGAGCTAGCAACTTTCTGCCAGGCTTTAGAGAGAGAGCAGAAAGGCACCAAGGCACACTAGACAAGCACCTGGGCAGCATGCATAGGGCTGTCCACTACAGCGCGACTGACACCCGAAGCGGGAGAAGGGATTGGGACAGGAGATACAAATAACATCTGTTTCCTTGAATCTAAAACTGTTTGAAGAAGTAGCACAGCTGAGACCAAACGCCGGCAGGTTTTATAATTTCTTACCTAGGATCACAGTATTTTTTTACTTTCAAGATATCAAAGCCCCTTCTATTTTGGGGTCTCTAACTATGTTTATATCCTCTCTGCTATACTGAAACAGTACTCGGAGGCCTGGGGCCTGCTACCATCTAGCAGCGTGACCTAAATAGCCACGTCTGCCACTTTTGGGATCCTTACCACACACGGGCACTCACCAGGGCACTTTATGCCCCTGGTCTCATTTAATCCCCACAACATTATCCACATTTGGAAGCTGAGGCTCAGAGCAGTTATGTAACTTGCCCAAAGTCACACAGCTAGAAGCCTAGCCTCAATTCTAAGCTGAGAAGCCCCAGCCTGGGTTATTAACTACCACATCTGCCTGCCAGGGCATGGCTCTCCTGAGCTCAAGGGAGAGCTGCCCAGGGAGGGTGCCCTGGCCGCGATTCCCAGCCAGTCATCATCCACAAGACTGGTGAAGTGACCCAATCGGCGAATCCCAGCCCTTGTGGCGGTGACTACCCAAAATCACCAGGGGATTCCTGGGCTCTGCCTTGGGAAATTCTGAATCAGAAGGTCTGGGGTAAAACCTTGGAAATACCCAGGTTCTGGAAACACCTGGCTGGAGATCCGAGAGGTCAGGTCCCTCTGTGTTTCTGGCATCCCCTGGCAATCCATCCCTGCCTGTGTTTTCATTCTGCATTGAAATCCATGTTTACCTGCAGTTTTGTGAAACTTCCTCATCATTCTTTGATTCCTTCACCTGCAGTTCTGGCCAGCTGAGCAGCTCTGCTTGGGGTGTTGACATCACACTCCATTCAATTCAAATGACCTGTATTTGTTGTCTCTCTTAGGTTACCTGGAACATCTGATGTTGGTGACGAAGGAGGAAGGAAAATGAGGAAAAGATGATTACCTAGCGGGCTGTCAGGCTCCCTCACTGTCTATCTGCTCAGATTCCCATCCTCAATAGTTCACTTCAGTAAAGGTTCTGACTCAGTGCTCTGAAGCCTGCTCACTGGCTCATGAGAGCTCATAGTTACAGTTTTAGACATGTTACAAGCTGATTGCATTAGAAGTTAAATTATATAGAAATACAAGTGATATTAAGAACAAATGTAATAGATATGCAAAACTCATTATTTCCTAATTAAGTGTCACTGTTATTCATGCTTTTGAGTATATTTGCAACTCCTGGAGGTATATGGAGGAACTATTACATAATGGTGTACTACTGTGTTTCTCTCCCTAACTTCATGTTTTGTGACATCGTTTTGGTAGCTTAAAATCCACCATTATGGGAGAATTTGCACCATGCAAATGGGTAGACATGACAAATTAGGGCTCTCCCTTCTTTAGAGAGCTAGATGTTCAATATTTACCAGCACATCGTCACACTGACTGCCTTCTGGACTGGCCGTGTGGACTGGGTGTGGGGTGGGGAGCCGTGAGGTTTTGCCTACCTTGGAAAGAAGCATGTCTGGATTTCAGGGAGATCATAGCTCATGAAGAGTCACATGTATCCCCTGGAGACTGTTGCTTATAGCTGTGAACCATTTGACCCACCTTAGCAAAGCTGATTGGACTAGAGGAAACCCCAACCGAGATGCACCAGTGAGATGAACGTGCTAGACATTCAAAGTGAGAATATTGAGAGACTGAGACAGTGAGTTGTGGGGAGCACCGTAAGGTCATGGAGGTTTGGGAGTGATGGCAGACATTTGGGGTCATGTGTGATCCAGAAGAAGAAGAAGGTGTGCAGAGAGAAGCAGGAGGTCAGAGCAGACACATAGTAAGAAAGACAGAGACAAGGGACTGGACAGGCTTTGCTTCCCTTGAGAGTTGTAGCCTTTAACCTTACATGGAACCTCACCTTTTATAACTAATGGGCCTTGATCAATACAATGGGACTTGAACAGCCCATACAAAAGCCTATAAGCACTAAAGACCCAGATGCACCCCTCACTTTGTCCCCAAACCCCCACATTGTCTTTGTAAGACACTGAGTTCCCTGCCATTCAGGGTACTCAGGCAAAGGGTCAGTGTCCATTCCTTGGAGATGTTGGTGGTTGACCTCATAGGTCCTGCTCAAACACATGATTCTGAATTTCCACAATGGGAAGGCATAGGGGTATTTTAAGATTGTTTTTCTCCTTCTTGGCACCCAGTGCCCCATGCCTAACACCTGGTCCCTGGCAAGGAAGTCTGTACCCCTGGGGATGGGAGTGAGGCATACAGTAAACAAAGAGCACGAGAATGTTTCTTCTGTCCCTGCTCCCCATATCAGCACACACATCCCCATGTGGGGAGAAGGGCAGGGGGCTGGAAACAATGGGAACCTATGAGTCATGGGGGTAGGCAGGATAATGCTTCTCCAAAAAAGCTCTGCTAGCCATGTCCGGAGTTACTGACGTAGGCAGCTGCCAGGCAGTGACACCTGGAATGACCCTCAGTTCTGGGCATTCACTTGCCCTGCCCTCGATGACCTGAGTTTTCTTTTTATCTTTTAGTTCAGTTTTTATTTTTAGCAAAGTGATATATATAAAAATACTTTCAAAAAGTCAAAAAATACTATGCAGACGGTAATGGAAAACAGCCATTGCCTGCCTCACTCTTTTCCATCCCCAGTCTCCAGAGGCAACTTCTTTTAGACTTTTCAACCATTTCTTACTTTTCTTCCACTTCTCTGAATAACATATAGCTATTTTTGTCCCCTATTATTATTTTTGTTATCCGGCTTTAGCAAACGATTATCTCCCTACTAGAAAAGATGGGGATTAGCTCCCACGCACCTGCCTAGCCTTTCTACCATAGTTAGATTTCAATTTATGGTTAGATCCCAATTCTGTGTTCACAATATTATGATATGTAAATACTACCTAATGTATTTGGGTACCCTTTCTTGCATTCATTTTGTTTTCCACATGTTTTGTTTGTTTGCTTAATTTTGCATGTTCCTGTCACTAATTCATTGCCAAGCCCCCTGTTACAATTGCAAAACTTCTCCCAGAATTATCCATCAGGTCCATTTGTTTATGTCTTGAATTTCTTTCAGAACCAAACATCTTTCTGCTCGCTACAGAGCTAGTACCCCGAGGTGTCCCTTCACAACTTGTTGGGGAGTCCCTTTGCCTCCTTCCTGCATGGGGGCCCCTGTTCTCTGGGTCCTTTGCCTTCTGTCTTTCTTTGCTTACTTCCTTGTCTGATGGAGCACTTCCTTCAGTAGCTTTCTGAGAAATGGTGCAAACGAGATACAATATTTGAGATCTTGTATGTCTAAAAAGATCTTTATTCTACCTCCAGCTTGATTGATAGCTGGGCTGGGTATCTAATCCTAGGTTGGAAATTGTTTCCTTCAGAATTTCAAGTGGTTTTTTTTTCCCTTTGTTTTCCAGCTTCCTGTGTGGTTGAAGAGAAGCTCAGTGAAATTCTAACTCCAGGACCTTTGTATGTGACCTGTGTTGGTGTTATCTTTTCACCCTGGGAACTTTTTGTGAACTCTTTAGCTATGGATGCCCTGGTCTGTATATTCCTTTTTTTTTTTTTAAGATTTTATTTATTTATTCATGAGAGACATAGGCAGAGGAAGAAGCAGGCTTCCTGCAGGGAGCCCAATACGGGACTCGATCCCAGGACCCCAGGATCACGACCTGAGCAAAAGGCAGATGCTCAACCACTGAGCCACCTGTGTGCCCCAAGTCTGTATATTCTTGAGTTCACTGCTTAGCTGTCAGGTTCCCCTTTGATCTAGAAACTCATGCCACTTGGCTCCTTTCTGCTTATTATGTTATGTATATTTTCAGTTAGGATTCTGGGGCTGGTTCTCTGATCTTTTAATCTTTATTTTGTCTTCTTATCCTATTTTCAAGAGGATTTTCCTAACTTTATCATCAATACTCTTATTGATTAAAAAGAAAGTCTTCTACTTTATTTTTTTAAATATGTATTTATTCGTGAGAGATACAGAGAGAGAGAGGCAGAGACACAGGCAGGGGGAGAAGCAGGCTCCTTGTAGGGAGCCTGATGTGGGACTTGATCCCAGGACCCCGGGATTGCAAATATGCAGAAGAGTTGAAAAAAATAATATAGTTAACATTCTTTTCCTGACATTTAGGTCAGTGCTATTTAATAGAAATATAATGTGAGCCATGTAGGTAATTTTAAACCTTCTAGCAGTGGGCCCCTGGGTGGCTCAGATGGTTAAGCATCTGCCTTTACTTCATGTCATGGTCCCGGGGTCCTGGGATTGAGCCCTCCATCAGGCTCCCTGCTCAGCGGGGAGTCTGCTTCTCCCTCTGCCCCTCCCCACTGCTTGTGCTTTCTCCCTTCACACTCTCTCTCAAATAGATAAAATATTTTAAAAGAAAATAAAAATAACCCTACTAGCTACATTAAGAAGGTAAAAAGGAACATGTGAAATTAACTTTGATATTTTATTTCAAAATATATTTTAATAAATATTTATTAAAATATTATTATGATAAATTTACATTCTCTTTTTTTGTACTAAGACTTTGAAATCCAGTGTGTACTTTATGATCACAGCATATCTCAATTCAGATGATGTCAAGTGCTTAGGTGGCTAGTAGTTACTGTATTAGACAGCACAGGACTAGATTGAATATTGTTATTATGTATTTATATATGAACTATCGATTATGGTAGAGCCATCTGGAAGGAATTTGTAGGTCATATTACACTTGATTTTTAACATTTTTAAAAAGATTTATTTATTTATTTATTTATTTATTTATTTGAGAGAGAAAGAAAGAGAGAGAGAGGGAGTGAGCAGGGGAGTGGGAAGAGGGGGAGGGGGGAAGGGGAGAGGGAGAGAATCTCAGCAGACAACCTCCTGAGCGTGGAGCCCAATGCAGGGCTCCATCCCACAAACTCAAGATCACTACCTGAACTGAAACCAAGAGCAAGATATTCAACCAACTGAGCCATCCAGGTGCCCTTACACTTGATTTTTATTTATTTATTATTTTATTTTATTTTATTTTATTTTATTTTATTTTATTTTATTTTATTTTATTTTGATTTCATTTTTTTATTCATGAGAGACACAGAGAGAGGCAGAGACATAGGCAGAGGGAGAAGCAGGCTCCATGCAGGGAGCCTGATGTGGGACTCGATCCCGGGACTCCAGGATCCCGCTCTGAGCCAAAGGCAGATGCTCAACCGCTGAGCCATCCAGTTGTCCCCTCACTTGATTTTTAAATACTTTAGGCTGCATATCCTAAAATAAAAAATGTTCTGCTACAGAATCACACCACCATTAACATCCCTAACATAATTAATAATCCCATAATATCTTTAATATCTTGTCCAGATCCCAATTGTGTCCACATTTTCTTTTATAGCTGGTCTATTTTAACTGAGATCCTATCTAGTTTTATTCAGCTGTAGGGCTCCTTAGTCTTTTTAAAATCCATGATAGTTTCTTTATCTGTTTCTCTTACAGCATTGACATTATTTTAAGAGTCTCGGTGAGCTGTCTTACAGAGTACCCAACATTCTGGATTTGTCTGTTTCCTCACGATGTCATTCAAATCATCCCTCCACTCTCTGTATTTACTGGAGACTAGAAGTAAGATTATGGTGAGATTCAGGTTAAATGTTTTTAGCAAGGATGCAAATAGGTTGCTATCATATTTTTAATTTTCAAGAGCTATTTTTTATTCATGAATGTTCCTTTTTTATAGTGTCCTATTCTTGTTTCAAAGGTTACAGCATTTTTCTTATCTCTGAGAGTATTATCTGTAAGAGACAAAAAAAAAGATTCTGCTTTCTGCATCATCTCAGACTTATGTTTTTTTCTTATTTGCTTACTTTGGTTTCCGTTTTCATAGTGATGCCTCTTTTCCATTACCCAGTGACTCCTGGCTGTCTATTCATCGTTAAGACTGAGTCTCTGATCATAGGAGCAGGGCTTCTGCCTCGTGCACTTGGTGGCAAGCTGACCTTTTCACTGAGAACCCTCCTCAATGTAGGGTTTTTCTCTCGGGCCACTATCCCTAAAGAGAATCCCCAGAATGTGCCAGGATATGTACACCTGTTTTTAATATTCCGATGTGGCGTGGAGAAGGGCTTCAGGGAACTTAGTGTTCCATGTTCAGAGTGGCACTTAATTCCCTGCTTCAGCTGTGTAAACTTCTCTGCTAGTAAGCAAGCCCTTTCTTGCAAGCACTTTCTGCTAAGGTGGGGAAGGCAGTGTCCAGCCATGCAAGAAGACAGAGGAGGATGGGGCGCCTGGGTGGCTCAGGTCGTGATCCCAGGGTCCTGAGATCGAGCCCTGCGTCAGGCTCCCTGCTCAGTGGAGAGCCTGCTTCTCCCTCTCCCTCTGCCGCCCCCCACCCTGCTCCTGCCCTCTAGCTCACTCTCTCTGGAATAAATAAATAAAATCTCGGAAAAAAAAAAAAAGAAGAAGAAGAAGACAAAGCGAGAGGTGGCCTGGGGCTATCACTCCTCCTTTACCCACTTCCATTCCAACCAGTCCTCTTCAGCCTCACCTGCACCCCCCTTTTCAGAGGGATCTCCTGTTGCCAAATGCTGAGCCATTCAAGGCAGCCTGCTTCTTGTTGCCAGCCTGCCCATCCTTCATCCCCCCACCCCAGGCAGTTACCCGGCAGCTTCTCCGAGGCTAAGTAACCTGTCCATCCTTTGTCAGCTTCCAGAATTTTGCTGCCTACAGGCCAACTCCTTTCCTTTTGTCCTTGTGGGCGATGCCTTCTTCTGATCATCTTGGACATAAAAAAAAGTGGGCATCCTCCATGCTTTCTCTCCACTGATGGCCCATTCTCTGCAGGTGAAACCTGAGGCTTAGAGATCCCACATCCAAATTCCAACCCCACTAAGAAAGCAGCAGCCACAGACCCGGGAGAAGCTTGACCCTTAGAAGCTCTGCTCTGCGACCCAGCACCTGGGGAGTGGGGCTCCAGGACCTTGATTTTGACTGACACTAGAGTTCTGGGATGGTCCCTCTGTCCCAAGCCAGTTCCTGCATGGCCCCCTTATGTCCCCAGACTCCTACACAATTCTTGGGGCTTGCTTGTCCTCCTCTGCCTTCCAGGGCCTGGTCCTCCCTTTGGCCTTCTATACCTGCTTCGTTCTCTCCCTCCTTTTAGTTATTTTTTCTCTTTTTATCTCATTTTCTCACTCTCACTATCTCTTCTTCTTTCTTTTTTCCCTCCCACCTGTTTCTCTCTTTACCGTGTTCCCCCGTTCTCTCTCCCCTCTTTTTCTCCATCCATCCCTGACTTCTTCCTTCAGAAAATCAGGATATTTTCAATCTATTCCAGTGGTTCTCACCCAGGGTTAATTTCCTCTGCTCCCCCAGGAAACATCTGGCAACTGGGGAGGTGCTTGGTGCTACTGATACCTAGTGGAGAGAGACCAGGAATGTTGCCAAACATCGTTCAATGCACAGGACAGACCTCACGACAAAGAACTATCCAGCCCCAAAATATCACAGCGCCAAGGTTGAGAAACCCTGATCCCCCCCCCAACCCCTACTTCATACACTCTCCCCAGTTCCTCTCAGAGAAAACAAGAGGGGAGAGCAGAGGCCCAGAAGGGGAGCCACTGCCAGCAGCCAGCTGTGATGAGTAGCCCAGACTGTGGGTGGGACGCAGCCCCAGGAACCCCTGGTGTTGGTTTTGGCCTTCTCAGAGTCAGACAATCTGGTGGGAAAGTGCTCCTTGTCCACCCCAGCTGCTGCTGCCAGCTGTTTACCTGGCTGTGGGACCAGCCCTGGTCCTGGCTCAGGAGCAGGTGATGACAACACAGCCAGCCCACTCCCCACCCCACTGGCCTCTCCCACCACTCTGAGGACAGAAGGAGTAGCCTTTGACAACTGTGAGCAGTGGAAACCTACTTCCTCCTGAGCCTGTCCTACCAGCCTACCACAAACCCTCCTACAACCCAGTGTGTGGTGTCATGGGGGGTGCGGGGCAGGCCACCTCTCATGACTGTAACCCTACACTACCAGAGCCTCCACAGGCTGCGTCAACTTCCTGAAGTTGGTAGGAATGGGAGCAGATTGTGGGGCTGGCCAGAACCCAGCCCTGATGAGCTCAGTGAAGGGGACCAGGGCAGCTCAAAGCCAAGAGGAGAATCCTAGGGACGCCTAGTTGGGTGCCCTGACTCCAGCTCTACCTTCAGATTCTGTGTCACCCTCTGTGGCCCCTCAATACCCATTCTCCCACTTTCACATGTAATAAAATTTTCAGCTAGGTGCACACTGCCCAGCTGCAGACTTCATTTCCCAGACTCCCTCTCGGCTAGGTGTGGCCACAGGACTAAGTTCTACCCAATGAGACATGAGCAGAAGGGCTGGGCACAACATCTAGATTGCACCTCTAAAAGGAAGGAGGGCCTAAATGTGATGGCAGGAGCTGCTGCCTCCATTTCGGATCATATGAAGCTACGTGTTGAGGATGGGAGAGCAAAAAGGTAGAAGACACCCGGAGCTGCCCTCCTAACTGTACCATCTACTCAGACTTTGACACGAGAGAGAAAAGAAATTATTTCCTGTTTAAGTCTCTATATTTGGGGGTCTCTCTCTCTCTCTTTTTTTAAAGATTTACTTATTTATTTGAGAAAGAGAGAGAGAGCAAGCATGGGTGGGGGGAGGAGCAGAGGGTGAGGGGGAAGCAGGCTCTCTGCTGAGCAGGAGCCAGACCTGCGTCTCAATCTCTGTATGGGAGAACATGACCTGGGCCAAAACCAAGAGTCAGATGGTTAATAGGCTGAGCCAGCAAGACGCCCCTGGGGGTCTCTTTTTAATAGCAGCCTTAATGTGTCCCAGCTAAATTAACTCCTCATTAAAGGGATCCCTGGGTGGCGCAGCGGTTTGGCGCCTGCCTTTGGCTCAGGGCGTGATCCTGGAGACCCGGGATCGAATCCCACATCGGGCTCCTGGTGCATGGAGCCTGCTTCTCCCTCTGCCTGTGTCTCTGCCTCTCTTTCTCTCTCTGTGACTATCATAAATAAATAAAAAAAAAAAAAAAAAAAAAAATAACTCCTCATTAAAGTCTTAACGCGAGCTACTCCCAGCCCAGGCAAAGTAGGTGTCACTTCTTGCACCTTTCAAATGAAAAATTCTCGACCCAAGGTCACAGTTATAGTTCATTCATGATGGAGCTGAGGCTTGAGGCCAGGTTCAAAGCATTGGCATGGATGAAGCCCAAAGTTCTTTCCATTTCTGGCATTCTGGGATTCTCTGAAGCCTATTATGAATCAAAGGGTATGGAAGGCACCAGGGAACTCTAGCTCCCCAGAGACTTTTATACCCACTGTCACCCGATACAGTGGTCTTGCCCCCCTTTCTGCCCTCCAGCCACAGTGATCTTAGTTCCTCACACTTGCCTCAGGGCCTTTCCTCATGCTGTTCCCTCTGCCTGGAATATGCTTCTCTCCCCTTTTCACCAAAGTAACCTCTTCAAATGCAGCTCAAGTGACCCTGCAAGAAAGCCTTATCTGTCAGTCCCACTAGCCCGAGAACTCCCTGAGAGCAGGGACCGTGTCTGGTTTTTGCTTATTACCCATGCCAAGCATGGTGCTGCAATAAACACGTGGGAGATGAATGAATGAACCCATCCGGGAAGCCAGACACGTAGCCTCGACCTGGAGGCTGGGAAATGGCTGGGCCGACTTCACAAGGTGCCTTCAGACTCTAGTGAAGTCTGCTGAGATGACATTGTCATCTGTGCCTTGTTCACGGGGAAACTCTCATCTGGGGCTCAAGGATGATCCATGGGTCTGGGTTGGACCCAAGACTCTGCATTTCTGAGAAGCTCCCATGTCATGTTGCTATGAATTATACTCTGAGGAACAAGACCCAAGGGGGCCTCAGAGTCCCTCCATCTGTCCTGCTCTGTCCGTGCAGGGATCCTTAGTGGAGAGAGGCAGGTCCTTTGTCCTTTCAGCCTTCCAGGACAGCATCCAAGATCAAGCAAGGCCTAGTCTGTTTACTCCAGAGGCGCCACACCACACACCTGGCAACTGCCCCCTGCATGCCCTGTCCCTGCTGCCAGTTACCACCTCCTTCCCTTTCTGGGCCAGCTTTCCTCCATCTTGGCATTGGTGGCTGCGGTGACACCCTTGGACCCGAGCCACCCCTTTAAAACAGAAAGACTGTGTGTGTGTATGTGTCTATGTCCGTGTGTACGTGTATGTTTAGGAAGGTTATATCAGAAACGGGAGTATAACCTTGTCCACGGGTGTACGTATGTGCGTGTGTGTCTATCTGTCTGTCTATAAGGTTTATCCATGGATCCTTTGGAATTGACCTCTGAGTGCGAATGCCTGGGCCTCTGTCCCTAGTGCTCTGAGTGTGCTTGAGGGGAAGGCAGCAGGAAGGAAGGGCTGAGGCACCGGCTGCTTCATCCCTGCACCTCCCTGTTCACCTTGGCTGAATAAACATCTTGTTTGTCCATCAGGCAGTAGCCCTAGGGCTTACACTCCCCCAGTGCCCCCCGCAGGGCTCAGGACTGGCTAGACCTGCACAGGAAGTCTGACTGGACCATAATCCGGGTGGGGAGTGCCAAGGCAGGGGGCGCCATGCCAGGCCTGTTGATGGGACCAGCCGGTGCTGAGGCCAGATGTACCTTCATCACACTGTGTGGCTCAGAATGCAGCCTTCTCACCTCACCACCCCCACCTCCCTGGCGCCACCCAAGAGCACAATGGGGCCACTTGAGAGCAAGATCCCATCTGTGAAACCTGTCTTCTGGGTAGGAGTTCCCAGATACAGCCAAGGAAGGCTCTGGGACTCCCGTGTACAATGGCACGTGAGCTCCAGCACCCCATCTTCTCTGCCAGGGCCTGCTGTGACCAGGTTGAGGGCAGGGGATCCAGCAGCTTCTCAACTCATACCCCATTCTTCCCTCGCTAGAGACATCTAGTAAAAGCAAAGACAGCTTCGAAAGAGAGTGAGCTCCCCATCTCCCAACCTGTCTGGGAGATGGGTGATCTGGCCACTGGTCCTTCTGCAGTCAGAGAGGTCAATTCTTCACTCCTCTGCCTCCAGCCTGATCGAGCTGCGAGGAAGGCAACTGGTCCTGAGTTTAAAGAGTGCGAGAAAGGCTGACTTCACAGCTTCTCTGTGTCCCTCGACTTTGTGGAACATCATAACTTCCTTCCCTCCAGCTGCCATTTGGACAGAGTTACTTCAGGGTTCAGACTCCAGTTGATGAAATGAATTGGAGTGGCTTTTCTCCTGGAACAGAAAGTGACTAGCGTCATGCAAGTGACAGAAGGATATTTTCTAAACATTATCGGAATTGAACCCCATTTGGGATCCCCTCCTGTCCACCCCTGGTCCCAGCCCAGAGCCCCAAACAAGTGCAATGGATCACATCTCTGGAAGATGTCAAGGCCTGGGATATCTCCACTTTGGGCTCTAAAGTCAAGACAGGTGTGTATGTGTGTGTATGTGTGTGTGTGTGTAGCAGGAATTCTCTGCCTCTTGGCCTGGCCTCATGGGGAGCTTGGACAGCTTGTGGTCAGCTCCACTGCTCCCCTCCCATCCTGCCCCTGAGATGTCTTCAGCCACTGTGCTCCTCATCCTTCCACGTCTGGCTTCCTTAGCAGCCAGATGATGTATTAGGACAGCAAGGCCGGGAGGAAGCAGCTCCAAGGTGGTGAAGCTCACACCCCAACCCAGTGGCCACAGAGGACACAGCTGCTGGAGAGGACAGTCACACTCAGAGCCTCAGAGGGCCCATTGGATTCAAGTCCCTGGAGTTCAGGTGAGCTCTTGAACCTCACCCCGAGCAGCTCAACTTCAAGATCTTACTTGACGCATCCCTGAGTTGGGATCTCCAGGGTTCTTGGAGTTTGGACTGTGTTATGCGTTTATTGAGATTGGGTCTTGAGTGTTTTTAAGTCTTCTTCTGAATGTCTGCATGCGGATGTGTGCATGAATGTGTTTCTGCATGTGCGCACACACGAGGAAGAGAACGAAGCAGAGAGACAGAAAGAAATAGAGGCAAGACGGTGGCAGGAAGACAGAAGGACACCCTCAGAGACCCATAGAGATCAGAAAGGTGTGTCTCTCCCCTTAAACTAGATCTCTTCCCTCAGCGAGGCTGCGTCTTCCCTCTTCGGGAAGAAGCTCCCTGAAGACAAGACTGTGTCTCCCCCTCAGACTGAGGCTCCCTGGGGAAGGACTGTTCCTTTCTGCTCTGACCAGGGCTCCCTCAGAAGCTGATCTTCCCAGGAATGAAGAACCGCAAGCAGTGTGTGTGTGTGTACCATGAGTTGTGTGACTGGTACACTTGCCTTGAGTCTTCAGAAACGTCTGTAGAAACACGTAGGAAATAAATGCACTCTGTTTCTGGGTGGAGTTTGGGAGACCCAGCCTGAATGTCTTCTTTAAGGGAGATGACTTGGGTGGGTTTTAGAGCTGGGACTCTCCCCAGGGCTGCCAACTAAATCCTGCCTCTCCGTCCTATTCTTTTGCTTTTTCCCTCTCTCCGCTGTGGGGGTGTGGAGGGTTGAGTCTGAGATCTGCGACCACCATGGGCATGGGCATGGCCATCCCTGACAGAGCGGGCCTTCTCCGGGAGTGTCAGTAAACCCAACTCATGGGAGCCAGTGAAGGGCCCAGGGGCAGCCTGCTCCAGGCTTGGCACAGCAGCACTTCTGGGGGCCTCTGCCTGGCCATGCACACAATGGCCCTCTCAGTGAGCATCCGTCGGCCCTGCATGGATCCAGAAGGGGAGGCCCCTTCTTGCCTGTCATGATGCCTCCTTGGAGGAGGAAGAGAGGACGGATCCAGGAAAGGGACAGAAGAGATGGCTGAGGAGTTCTAAGAAAATAGACACCAAATCATGACAAGGGCGGCATACGGGCACAGCAACTATAAAACTGGACAAAGGAGAGGTGAGTTTTTTATCCTGTCTTGCCATTTTTGCTTTGTCACAGAACAAACAGAACTCCCACTAGAACTTACGCTTCTTGAAGGCTGGGATCTTTATTTTGTTCGCTATTGTGTTTGTTCACTGTGCCTGGCACATAGTAGGTGCTCAACTAATACTTGTTGAGTGAGTGACAGATTCTCAACTGGTGTGGTTTCATGGACTTCTGGACTCTTCTGTCCTGTTTCTAACTGTTATAGGAGTTTCCTCTGCTCCTCTCCCCGCTCACATACCCCATATGCCCAGTGCAGACCGGGGTGGCCCTGGAGGCCAGGAGATGATGCTGGGTTTCAGGATTGACGCTGCTCCTCTTGACGTGTGTTCACGCAAGTGTCTCTGCTCTTGGGTCTCAGTGTTTCCAACAAAAGGAGAATCGGCTAATGTAGTGATTTACCAAGACTTCTCGGCCCCCCTCAGTGGTGGTGCCCTTTCTTCAAAAGAAATCTCAATGCCCAAAGTACAAAAGAGCTGATACTAGAAAGTCTCTGAAGGGAGCCGCTAGACTCCAGTTTGCCCCCTCCTACTCTCCCCCTCCTCAGATTCCCTGGATCCAGTCAGCCCCTTTGCGTCCACTTTGAGAACCCCTGGAGGGCCTGATCTCTCAGAATGCTAAGATCCCCAGGAAGGGGAGAGAAGGAGGGAGCAGGAAGGGGTGGAGCGGACCCGCTCTGCCCACGGTGCCCAGGGACCAGCAGAAGAGGTGGCCCATGTGGACTTCATCTTAACTCAGTCCCCAGGGAGGCCGGAGTGAGGGCCTCCTGTGTGTGTTCGTGGTGGGAAATGGGGGGGACTCTTCCAGCATCAAAACCAGCCCCAGCTCAGGAAACGCTGGAGCGACCAGTCTGAGTCAAATGTACGCACCCCGGAAGGTGAGGAGTCTCTCGGTGGAGGAGGGGCCTCTGGGACCGGTCCTGCCCCCGCCCCCCGCCCCCCGCCCCAGCTCTGAGAACTTGGGGAAGCAGCCGCTCCCCACTCAAGCGGACCTCGAGCTCCAGAGGGCCTGCAGACCATCACGCGGGCGCTACTGCCCCCTTGTGGTCACTCCGGCAGCAACGCTGATGCTTCTGTCCCTCTGGGATGCTCCGAGCGCCTGGGGAGGGATCAGGACCCGGAACCCCAAGGTGACTCTGCCTCTGGCTTCATTTTCTCCCTCGGGTCTAGCGTCTCAGCACGGCAACCTCCAGAAACCAAAGCCTCGTGGTGTGGTGAACCCAGCTCCGGGCTGAAGCTTCAACACTTCTGCCTTCATCATGATGTGTGTCCTGGATAAATCCGATAACCTCTCTGGGCCTCCACATCCTCATTTATAAGTTGAGACTAACAGGCTCCGTCCCGCTAGCAGCCTCAGGCCCCGTGGTGAGGCCTGCATAAAGCCCGGGGCAGGTACCCGGGATCTGAAACAGGAGTCAATGTCAAGACGGGCGCAGAAAGGGGCAGGGTGAGGGCGCCTGGGTGGCTCAGTCGGTTCCTCATCTGCCTTCAGCTCAGGTCATGATCCCAGGGTCCTGCATCGGGCTCCCTGCTCAGTGGGGAGCCTGCTTCTCCCTCTCCCTCTCCCTGCCACTCCCCTACTTGTGCTCATGTTCTCTCTCTCTCTCTCTGTCAAATAAACAAATAAAAATCTTAAAAAAAAATAAAGAAAGGGGCAGGGTTGGAAGCAATGCTGGGAAGTTTGCAGGAGATAAGGTGAAAAGGAAAGCAGGAAGGAGGAACTCAGCTGGGGTGCCTGCAGAGACAGGCCCTAGGATCCCTCAAACCTTGCCTTTAACAAACCCATCTGGGGGTACCTGGGTGGCTCAGTAGGTTAAGCCCCAACCTTCAGCCCAGGTCATGATCCTGGAGTCCTGGGACCAAGCCTCCAATCAAGCTCCCTGCTCAACGGGGAGTCTGCTTCTCCCTCTCCCTCTGCTACTCCCCTGCTCATGCTTGCTCTCTCTCTATCAAATAAATAAATAAATAAAATCTTTTTTTAAAAAAAATCTATAAAACCTCATCTTATACCCCTGTCCCTCCAGCCCGCCCCACCCCCCCTTTGAGTGTCACACTGACCCTTTGGCAGAATGCCGCAATGGGACGCCAGGACCCTCACGGCCACTGCACTCCAGATGCCCAGGGGCCATTGCATTTATTCTCCCCAGCCCTGCGATCTGTAGAGCAAGGGTCGCCCTGCCTCCAGGTTTCCAGCCTCATTTCCCTGCGACCTCCAGCTCCTACCTACTGCCCGATTCCAAAGCTACTTCTACATTTTCGGGTACTTGTTGCAGCAGCGGCCCAGAGCCCCGGAAGCCAGGAGCGAGGCATGGACAGACAGATTCTCCCTCCAGAGGAACCAACCCCGCGGGCACCTTATCTCGGCCTCCTGGCCTCCAGAACTGAGACAGCATTTCTGTTGCTTTAAGCCACCCGGTTTGTGGTCACCAACTAATACCAGCCTCTTTTAGCTCCCTGTCCTACTCCTGTCCCCAGGACAGCCCGTCTTCTTCGGTGTCTCCAGCCGGCTCTGTTCACTCCTGCGATGTCCACCTGTGCGTGTCCTCAGTGGTCCCAAAGTGGGTCTTGAGGCCCCTCATGGTTCCATGAGTTAGGTCCCCATCGCTGTCTGGATGATAACTGTTCTAGCTCCCACGTCCCGCCCTTGTCACATGCCAGCCTTGGGCTCAGATGCTTTACTGGCTTTCTCTTGTTGAGTCTTCACATGAGGCAAGTGCCAACATTATCCCAATCTCCCAGATGAAACTGAGGTTCAGAGAGGCTCAGGAACTCGCCAAAGTCACACAGCTGGGTCATCTTGGTGGAAAGTCCACTCATACGACCCGCACCCTCCAGCCTCTCACTCCCTCTTGTCTTTCTCAGAGACACCATTTCCACCACCTGTGCACGCTTCCACCTGGATAGCCTGAGGTCTCCCCAAGTTCATAGTGTCTGGAACAGGCCTGATGGTCTTTTTCCCTTCCCTTAGCCCCCCTCCCTCACACAGACTGAGCAGCTCCTCCTGACACTTCCTGCAATGGCCTTAGAATCCCCTGGGCTGGAGACCTGGCTTCCTCTTAGCTTTGCTCTGAGTGGGACCCCTTCTCCTTTTTGAGATTCCAGCGTTTGTTTTTATTTTTTTTAATTTTTATTCATTTATTTTTTTCAGCATTTGTTTTTAATTTAAGAACTTTACTGATCATTTTTTTAAAAAATTTAAATACAGTAATACTTTTTTTTTTGGTGTACAATTTTCTGAATTTTAACACGTGCCTAAATTGCTGGGTTTTTATTGAGGTATAACTGACATACATTATATATGTTTCAGGTGTGAATATAATGACTCAATGTTTGTATATATTGCAAAATGATCACCACAATAAATCTACTTAACATCTGTCACCATAAAATTACAGACTTTTTTTTCATGTGATGAAAACTTTTAAGATTTACTCTCTTAGCAAATTTCAAATATGCAGTATAGTATTATTAGCTATAGTCACTATGCTGTATACTACATCTCCAGGGCCGATTTATTTTATGACTGGAAGTTTGTCTCTTCTGAGCCCCCTTTATTCATTTTGCCCCCCACACCCCACCCCTACCTCTGGCAACCATCAGTCGGTTCTCTGCATCTATGAGCCAATATTTTTATTTTTGTTTTAGATTCCACATATAAGTGAGATCACACATTTTCTTCTATGTCTAACTTATTTCATTTAGCATAATGCCCTCAAAATCCGTTTATGTTGTCACAAATGGCAACACTTCCTTCTTTTTTATGGCTGAATTATGTCTTATTATCTATCTGGCCATCTAGCTAGCTAGCTAGCAAGCTGTCTACATTTACTTCATCCATTCATTCACTATGGACAATTAGGTTGTTTCCATATCTTGCCTTTTCAAATAATGCTGCAATGAACATGGGAGTGCACATATCTTTTCAAGCTAGGGTTTTCATTTCCTTCAGAAAATACCCACAAGTGGAATTGCTGGATCATATGGTAATTCTATTTGTTATTTTTGAAGAAACTCCACACTGTTTTTCATAGTGATTGCACCAATTTACATTCCTACCAACAGTGCACAAAGGTTCTCTTTTCTCCACATCCTCTCCAACTCATTATTTCTTGTCTTTTTGGTAATAGTCATTTTGCATTTCCCTGATTAGTGATGCTGAGCACCTTCTCTTGCACCTGTTTGTCCTATGCATGTCTTTTTCAGAATAATGTTTATTTGGATACTCTGCTCATTTTCAAATCAGATTGTTTTCTTGTTATTGTCTTGAGTTCGTTGTATATTTTGATATTAGCTCTATCAGATATAAGATTTGCACATATCTTCTCCCATTTAGTAGGTTGCCATGCCATTTCATTTTGTTGATGGTTTCCTTCACTGTGTAGAAGCTTTTTAGTTTGATGTAATTCCACTTGTTTATTTTTGCTTTTGTTGCCTCTGCTTTGGTGTCAACTCCAATAAATCATCACCAAGACTGATGTCAAGGAATTTACTGCCTGTGTTTTCTTCTAGGAGTTTTATGGTTTCAGATCAAGGTTTTAATCTATTTTGAGTTAATTTTTGTGCATGGTATAGGATACTGGTCAAGTTTCAGTTGTTTGCATGTGGCTGTCCAGTTTTCCTAACAACATTTATTGAAGATATTGTCCTTTCCCCATTGTATATTCTTGACTTCTTTGTTGTAAATTAATTGACCATTTATGTGTGAATTTATTTCTGGGCCTTCTATTCTTTTCCACTGATATGTATGTCTGTTTTTATGCCAATACCATCCTATTTTGATTACAATAGATTTGTAATATAGTTTGAAATCGGGGAATGTGATGCCTCCATATTTGTTCTTCTTTTTCTTTTTTCTTTCTTAAAGATTGTATTTATTTATTCATGAGAGAGAGAGAAGCAGAGACACAGGTAGAGGGAGAAGCAGGCTCCACACAAAGAGCACAATGTGGGACTCCATCCTGGGTCTCCAGGATCACACCCTGGGCCGAAGGCGACGCTAAACCGCTGAGCCACTAGGGCTGCCCTGTTCTTCTTTTTCAAGATTGCTTTGGCCATCCAGGGTCTTTTTTATGTGTGGTTCCATGCAAATTTTAGGATTGTTTGTTCTATTTCTGTGAAAAAATGCCATTGCAATTTTGGTTGGGATTGTATTATATCTGCACATTGCTATGAGTAGTATGCACATTTTAATAGTGTTAATTTTTCCAATCAATGTACGTGGAATATCTTTACATTTATTTGTGTCTTCTTTAATTTCTTTTATTAATGTTTTGTAGTTTTCAGCACACAGGTCTTTCACTTTCTTGGTTAAATTTTTTTCTAGGTATTTTGTTCTTTTTGATGCAGTTGTAAGTGGGATTGTGTTAGTTTCTCTTTCTGATGGTTCATTATTAACGTATATAAACATAACTATTTTTATATATTGATTTTGTATTCTGTAACTTTACTGAATTCACTCATTCTAATAGACTTTTGGTGAGGTTTCCTATATTTATCATTTGCAAAACAACAGTCTTACTTCTCCTGCTTGATTTGAATGCCTTTTGTTTTTGTTTTTGTTTTTGCCTAATTTCTTTGGCTAGGATTTTCAAAACCATGTTGAATAGAAGTGATGAGCATGGACATCCTTGTTTTCTTCCCGATCTTAGAGGGAAAGTTTTTAGCTTTTCACCGTGGAGTGTGTTGTTATTTGTGGCCATGTCATGATACATGGGCTGTATTATATTGATATTCCCTCTATATCCACTTTGTTGGGAGTTTTTATCACAGATGTTGAATTTTGTCAAATGCCTTTTCTGCATTATTGAGGTGATCATATTAACATCTACATTCTTGTAACCATCACCACATACAGGATATGGAATAATTTCAACACCCCAAAGAATGCTAATCTCTGAAAACCATTGATCTGTTTTCTATTCTGTACTAGTTTCTTGTGGCTGCAATGACAAGTTACCATATACTTGGTGACTTGGAATAACAGAAATTTATTATCTCACAGTTCTGAAGGGCAGAAGTCCAAAATCAGTATCCACTGGACTGAAATCAAGGTATAAGCAGGACTGCAATCCTTCTGGAGACTCCAGGGGACCATCTGTTCCTTTGGTTGCTGGCATTCTGATTCAGTCTTCAAGACTGACATCATCAAAATTCCCTCTCTATTCCATCTTCATATCACCTTTTCCTGTGTGAAATCTCTTTCTGTCTCTTTCTTATAAGGATAAGGACACTTATGATTGCATTTAGAGTCCACTTGGATAATCCAGGTTTATCACCCCATCTAGAGAACTTTATCTTATACACATTTCCAAAATACTGTTTTGCTAGATGAGTTAACATTTCCAGGTTCCAGGGATTAAGATGTGGGTACTTTTTTGGTGGTGGTGGTAATAGTGGGGAATAGCTTAGACTACCACATGTCCCTATCACCTTTTTCAAAAAGTTGTATAAATGAAATGATATAATATTTGGGACTAGTTTCTGTAACTGAGCACAGTGCGTTTTGAGACCTGTCTAATTTGTTGCATTCATCGATTGTTCATTCTTTTTTGTTAGTGAATAATATTTCATTGCATGGATATACCATAGTTTATCTATTCACAAGTTAAAGAACATTTGGATTATTTTCGATTTGGATGATTATGAATTGTGTTGCCATAAATACAGGTTTTGTATGAATATAAATTTTCATTCTCTAAATACTTAGGAATAGGATAGCTAGGTTGTGTGGTAAGTGTATATATGACTGTAAGAAATTGCTAAACCATTTTCCAGAGTCACTGTACCACTTGGCATTTCCACTTCAATGTAGTAGAGTTCCAGTTGCTCCACATCTTTACTGGTACTTGATATTTTCAGTATTTTAAAAAATTGGACCATTTTAAGAGTTATAAAATGATATTCAATTGTGGTTTTAATTTTGTGTTTCTTTAATGACAGAATATTGAGCATCTTTTCATGTGTGTGTTTGCTATCTGTATATCTTCTTCTGGTGAAGCGTCTGCTCAAATTTTTTGTCTTTTTTCATAAGGTTGTTTTCTTATTGTTGACTTTTGAGTGTTCTTTATATATTCTGGATATATTTGCCAGATATATGATAGGCAAATATTTTCTCCCACTCTGTGGCTTGAATTTTCATTCTTTCTACTGTGTCCTTAGCAGAGTAAAAGTTCTAAAGTTCAGCAAAGTTAAATTTATTTTATTTTTCTTTTATGAATCATCATTTTGGTGTCACTGTAAGAAATCTGAGAAAACTCAAGGTCATAAAGATTTTATGATGTTTTCTTGTAAGAATTTTATTGCTTTACATTTTATATTTGGATCCATGATTCACTTTAGTTAATTTTTGTATATGGTGTGAGGTAGGTTGAGGTTGAGGTTTAATACTTGGAAATCCAGCTGTCGCTAAGACCATTTCTTGAAAACATGCCACTGAATTACCTATACACCTTTATCAAAAATCAACTGATTATATTTCTGTGAGTCTGTTCCTGGACTATTTTTCCTCTGTTGAATTGTAGGTCTATTCTTTTCCTAATATATTGTCCTAATTAGTGTAGTGTATAGTATGTCTTAAAATCAGGTAGTGCAAATTCTTCAATTTTGACTTTCTATTTCAAAATTATTTTGGCTACTCAAGTTCCTTTATCTTTCCATATAATTTGGGAAATCAGCCTGTCTATATCTAGAAATAATCTTATTTGTATGTGTCTTTGTAATTGCATATTCAAATTCATTCAGAGATAACATTGGAAGTTTATATTTGGAACTCTTTGTTTTTGTTTTTGTTTTTTTTTTGAAGATTTTATTTATTTATAGAGATGCAGAGAGAGAGAGAGGCAGAAACACAGGCAGAGGGAGAAGCAGGCTCCACGCAGAGAGCCTGACGTGGGACTCAATCCAGGGTCTCCAGGATCACACCCTTGGCTGCAGGCGGCGCTAACCCGCTGAGCCACCAGGGCTGCCCTATTTGGAACTCTTTTGTTTTTTTTTTTTTTTTTTTTTTTTTCAATTTTTATTTATTTATGATAGTCACAGAGAGAGAGAGAGAGAGAGAGAGGCAGAGGGAGAAGCAGGCTCCATGCACCGGGAGCCCGACGTGGGATTCGATCCCGGGTCTCCAGGATCGCGCCCTGGGCCAAAGGCAGGCGCCAAACCGCTGCGCCACCCAGGGATCCCTGGAACTCTTTTGAATGTGAATCTTGGCCCCAAATTTGGCACTTCACTTCCCTTTAGGCCCCAGGTCATTCTCCTTGGTCGCTCCACATGCAGTCACCAGGTTCTGTTAATTCATTCTTCCATTAACTGTCTCTCTTCTGTCCACCCTTCCCTGTCACTGTAAAAGGTGTCGCTTAAGAGGGTTCAGTCCCCTTGTGATCTCACCGCTGAATGTGTGCAGTGGGGATTCCCACTGGTCCTTGCTTAGCCCACACTGTTCTTTCTGCATTTTTGCTGAAATCTTTACTTGAAACTCTTCCCTGGCTCCCCTTTGCTTACTGAACCAAATCCAGATTCTTTAGATTAACATTCAAGGTCATTTCATTCTGTCTGTTCCCCACCCCCAGTCTTCTGTCTTCCTCCACCCTTGTGACACCTTTGCCCTGGTTACACTGAGAGGTGTCACCTTCTCCCATGCAGGCCTTGGAGTTTCCTGCCCAGCTGTCCTTGCCCTTGCTATTCATTCTTCCCAGTATGCCCCCTTCCCTACTACTCGTGTCTCATTGTTCATATTCCTCCTGACTATATATTCAACCAATGTAACTTGCTAGGCATTTTACTAAAGATGCCCTGGCAGATGGAAACACATCCCTGTCCTGCAGGACAGGATAGGCACACAAGTAGCTGGAAGTCTAGGTAATTTACACTAAATGCCAGATCACAAAAACTTAGGAATTCAGAGAAGACAAATACTTTGAGCAATAATCACAGAAAATTTCCTTCAAGGAAATTAAGTTAAGTCAAACTTAACTTCCTTACAGAAGTCAACCTACCTCCCAGTAGCCTAAAGAATGATGGTGTGTGTATGTGTGTGTGTGTGTGTGTTAGAGATGTGAGTCAGGGCATCTAAGAACAATTCCTCTAGTTTATAAAGAGAGCTTAGTGAACTCCTTGGTGACCAGTAACACTTCTTCATCTGTTTAATAGCTCATTTAATAAAAAATTCTTATTTTGTAATTCAGAAAAAAGACACTACATTATCTCAGAGTTCAGGAAGTTCAGAGGGGAAAAATGCTACGTGTAGCTCACACAGATTCTGTGACATTAAAAGGCAAGATGTATATGTACTTACTACCTGACTCTAAAAGGGAAAATGATTGAAAGTTTCAGAAATGAAAATCTAGCCCCATGAAGCCTAACTATTGCTACAAGAAATAAAAAGAATGGAATGTAAAAACACTGATGTGTCATCTTTATCTTTGCACTCCCAATTCCTAAACCAGCAGTAGGTACTTGGTAGGGAAGTATTTGGCTCTCTATATTTGTTCATAAGTTACTGAAAAAGTGGAATAGAAAATTTTTTATTTGATTTTGGAACTTGGGAAATATGCACGTGCTGGCTTACTTGGAAGAGAAGCCATATGACTGCAGCACTGACATTTTGTGGCAGCATTGGTAAATTATGGGCTAAATTTCCATGAAGACCTGACTTTTTGAACTTTGAAGTGTTCCTCATAAAGACTGTGATAGCACTTCTCTGACAATTTCTCTCGTTTCCCCCAAGGTCTTATTGCAGGAGGAGTTGTCTTGTCTTGTCTCATGGAGTTGAAGCATGAATCTCGTGAACATGAAAGAGTGAAGTGATAGTTTATTAAGTGAAAGTGAGAACAGAAAGAAAGCTCTCTAGAGTGAGAGGGGTCCCAAATGGGTTGCCCCTGAGGGCTCTGATGGTCAGTCTTTTTCAGAAACCTGACCAGGGAACTTAAATCTTGACATCACTATTGACAGCACCATGATTACTTCTCCTTTGAATATCTCATCTCTGATGTTTAACACAAATGAGGTGGTCTGGTTATGTTTCCTTATCTCTGGTTTCATTATGCCTCAGCACTTCTGGGATATTTGGTGAGCCTGACCCCGTAGCCCCCTATCTATCTCTCCCTATCTGGCCCTACTTGTTCCCTTACTCAGTCTCAACTAGCAGGGTCCCCACTAATGCTTCTAAGATAGGCCATTTCCAAGTTGGTCCTCATAACGCAACTGAGGTCTTCAAACCTCCTTTAAAAATGCAAAAGCCTAGCATTAGGTGTCATCATTTAAGCTTTCAGGGCCCTCTCCAAAATGACTTTCATTCCAGGCTCTAAGACAGGTGTTTTTAAATTAGGATCTGAGGAAATATATAAATTCTTTGAAATTGTTTGTCAAAGTGCATGGACATATGCATATGTGCATCTTTTCTGAGGTGGGGATCCTTAACCTTTGACCAGACTTTCAAAAGGATCTGTGACTCTGAAAAGGTTACAAAATCCCAGCTCTGGGGTGACACAGGGCACACTGACTATTAAAAGGAGGACATGAGCTTATCATCTCAATGAATGAGAGAAACAGAAGACATTACTGAACTTCTGAACATAATGAAAGATTTGATCTCCCTCTTCTTTGCCTCTCTGCTCTTGACACACCCTCTTCAGACCCCACCCCACCCCATACCCCCCAAACTCCCTATTCCCCACCCCCACCATGGGGACTTCAAACTTCACTTGCAGATGAGTGACCATCTGCCCTTCCAAAGGTTTATGAAGGAAAAGGAGAATTTTATAGCCTCCTGGGGAGATAGGTTAATCCAAATTAGCTCGAGGCAAAAGAATCAGGCTATTTAAGATAACACCTTTTTAAAAAACAACCCCCTTATTTGTCTCTGGATCAGGTGCCTGGGCTCTGCATAGGAAGTTGACAAATGATTTAGTTATGTTTTCCATTTGGGGAAAGCGCCTGCTTTTATCTCTGTGATTGCTTCTTTATTTGGCAACTCGCAAACTTATCTGTTTTCCCTAATATAATTGCCTGGCCCCTTTCCAGGGCTCGCAGTAATGTCAGCAGGGCTATCTTTCCATTTTCCTCTAGAGTTTAATATTGTTTAAGCAAACGAATTGGGCTCTATTTCACTTTGCCTATTTTCCTGTACGAGACCTGGTGATCGGCTATTTGGGCTTTGCTTATTTTGTTCCTTCACAAAGTTTCATCTGTGAAGTTCCAAATATTGCTATTGCCCTCTCCCCTTCCTTCTGTAGACATTTCTCTTCCTCCTATGCTGGGACAGGTACAGGTCTAGATGAGGCAGGATTTATGGGATAAATAAGGCTCAGGTCCTGTCCTCAGGGACAAACTACATTTCTGTGGCGGGAGCTACCAGCATGAATCATAAAGATTGTGCACGGGACAAGAGTGCCCTGCCAAGAAGCCAGCAGGACCTGAAATCGCACTGCCACCCTGTCTGCCAAGCCATGCACCCTGGAGCGGAGTCGTGTCTCCGAGGAGGAAGGGATACCTTTTCTTACATGCAAAAAGGCATCCCGTGGGCTAGAAGCAGGCCTTCCCCTCATATACAGTTGTTTTTTGTTTTTGGTTTTGGTTTTAAATAGCATGAAGGCCCATATTAACACTCTGGACATCCAATCAGAAGTCTTGAAACCCGGAGCACCTGGGTGGCTCAGTGGTTAAGCGTCTGCCTTCAGCTCAGGGCATGATCCCTGGGTCCTGGGATCAAGTTCCACATCTGGCTCCCCAGCAGGGAGCCTGCTTCTCCCTCTGCCTGTGTCTCTGCCTCTCTGTGTGTCTCTCATGAATAAATAAATAAAATCTTAAAAAAAATAAAAGCCTTGAAACCCAGAATCTTCTCTCTGAGCCTTGTTTCCCTCCTCTGTATAATGAGGGTGCTGGATTCAAAGATCTATCAGGACCCTTTCACTCCAGACACTCTGACATTTGTCACATTTAACTGAAGTGATTCCATTCATCCATCTATCCCTTCCACACTCCCCGCCTTTCAAGAATAGGGGTCTCCAGGTGGAGAACTGGGATTAGGCCATTCTGGAAAAGAGAGGAGGCCTGGTGAGACCTTTTCCAGGAAGTATACTCTCAGGATCTCGAGGACACGTTTCTACCTTTGCCAAAGATCCCTTCCCTCCCATCTGAGAGTCAAGGTATTCACAGGTCCCACTCCAGAGAGCAGCCATCATGTGATTATCGATGCACTGAATACAATCAGTGCCTGCAGCCAGCCAGGCGGCTCCGAGAGGTTGGAGCGGGCGTGGGCTGATCCACCCACTACCTTGACATGAAATATCATTGCTGCTCTGAAGACTGATGAACTTCTCCTTCCTAGCCCTGACCCCATGAGGGGTGGTGGGTGTTTTTACAATCAAAGCACCAACAGCCCAAATGAGAGGCAACAAGCAATTATAAATATTGTATTAAATTGACCTTGGGTCCCTGGGGAGGGCGTAGAGCCACAGCCAAGCATTAAAGCATGGAGGGTGTAGGTGGCATGCTGAGGCAGGAAGTGAGAGAGAGCTCTGCTGAGGTATTCATTCTTCTGGAAGCTCCAGCCTGGGTATTAGAGCAAGCAGGCCAGGGGGCGTCCATTCCACTGGAACCTTTTGCTTTCATTTGTCTGATTTATTTTCTCTTTCAAACCCAGCCCTCTGCCAAAGAGGATTTGCAGTGGCTAGCAAAACAAAACAAAACAAAACAAAACAAAACAAAACACATCTAAGAGTGAACTTAAAGTGAGGTGGGAAACTTTAAACCCTTACTGTAGGGAGTCATTCATTTCCTCCTACATTGGTCTACTTGCTGAACTAGCAATTCACTATGTCACATCAGCCCTGGGCTGGGTACCCAGTTTGATTCATATAGTACTTGTCATTTAGGAGTTTACCAGATGATTGAGGTGCAGGTTGTATATTAAGAAACTGGGGGAACTGGGCATCCTGGTGTAAAGACTCAGGATGGGCTGAAAGAGAAAAGACCTAGATCTTAGTCCTCCTCACTTCACTGCTTTCTGACTTGGATGGCCCCAGGGCCTCAATTTCCTCAAATATAAAACGGATGGTGGCATTAGGTCAGTAGGCGTTAGAATTTTCTAGGGAACTTGTTAAAGCTGAAGATTCCTGAGATTCCCAGAGATTCTGCTTTCAAATGTCTGCAAAGGAGGCTGGAGTCTATATTCTAACAGCCTCTTACCCCCACCCCTAAGGGAGTTCTGATGTTAAGGTCTCTGGACACATTTTTTAAAATTTTTGTTTAAATTCAATTAACATATAGTATATTATTGGTTTCAGAGGTAGTGGTCAGCAATTTATCAGTCTTATATAATACCCAGTGCTCATTAGATCATGTGTCCTCCTTAATGCCCATCACCCAGTTAGACCATCCCCCCACACCCCTCCCCTCCAGTGACCCTCAGTTTGTTTCCTATGGTTAAGAATCTCCATGGTTTATCTCTCTCTCTGATTTCATCATTTTATTTTTTCCTCTCTTCTTCTATGATCCTCTGTTTTGTTTCTTAAATTCCACATATAAGTGAGATCATGGGATAATTGTCTTTCTCTGATTTCGCTCAACATAATACCCTCGAGTTCCATCCACATCAAGATTTCTTTCTTTCTTTCTTTCTTTCTTTCTTTCTTTCTTTCTTTCTTTCTTTCTATGGCTGAATAGTATGGTCTCTGGACACATTTTGAAAAACTCTGGGCCAAATACTCTAAATAAAGGATATTCTCTGAAAAAGAAAATCAATAGTTCAGTGTTAGGCAGAGGGTGAACAGATGGAAAAATAAAGGAGCCAGGGGAGCTCAGAGAAGGGAGATTTCAGTTGTGGGGTAGACCAAGTGGGGGGAGGGATCCTTAGAGGAGCCAACAGTCAAACCATCCCTTATGTGAGGCTTGGCTCTAGCCTTTCTTCATCTGCTACTGTTAGGATGGGACCAGTTTGTTGGAATTTGGAAAACACAATTATTTAAATACATTACATTTTCATAACATTTAAAAACATTTATCAATTACCCAAACTAGAAGAGCTATAACTAAAACAGGTAGCAGGATAATGCTTAAGAGGTGATCTTTATTTG
Source organism: Canis aureus (assembly GCF_053574225.1). NCBI lineage: Eukaryota > Metazoa > Chordata > Mammalia > Carnivora > Canidae > Canis > Canis aureus. The sequence continues at coordinate 64,542,030 of NC_135617.1, forward strand.
AATAAGTACAATTTTTTTCTTCCCAACTACAAAGCTCAGGGATGACTTTTTTGGTCAGGTTAAGGCACAAACGAAAAGAACTTTTAAAATGGAAAGCACAAGTCCAGTATTCAAAGCAAATACATATTTTATTCTGAAATATGAAATGTTCCAAAAATTCCTTTCACTGACTCAAGCTGAAAGACCAAGAGAAGCCTTGGATTTTTCTGTATGTGACCCTGAAGGCAAGTGTATGTGTGGGCAGTGCTTATGCTAAAACGTGGAGGCCACCCCTTGGATGGCAGTGAGAAGATGAGTGGTAAGTGGGAACCAGAAATAATGTATGATTTTACACCAAGAAACTAAGGACCTAGGTGATGGATTTCCATGAAGTGCTCGAAGGACTTTTATTCCTGGTGAGAGTCTAGGGACTCTTCTCCTGGTCTGGAAGAGCAGGCCCACTGGGAATCTGACAAGGAAAATGGGTGGAGGTCCCTAAGGTGGATGGCCGCAGGTTAGGAGGTGGTCAAGTTGCCCAGGGTGGTGGCATCCTCTTATTGGCAAGATCACACTGGCACTCCTGGGACAGCATCAATTATGTCATCCATCATGGTTCAGGAGAGAAGCTTCTAGAACTGGGTAGAAACTGGTTGACAGCCACAAGTTCCCTTCTAGATCCAGATCTTAAAGATCAAAGGATTCCCCCAGAAAGCAAATCATACTTTGGGAGGTAAGAGTCAGGGCTGCCTTTGTGGGCATGCAGCTTAGACAGGCCCCATGCTTGGTTTAATGTTCTCCAGCTGCCATCTTGAAATTCTTAATAATTTCCTCTTTGAACTTGTTTTGGCTTCATAAACACAGACTTCTGGTGGACCCACAATCTGTGGAAATTGAATGAGGCAAGGGGGTAAACAAGTACAAGGCAAGCGGTGCTTGAGGACTGAGCAGAGCTGCTGACATCCCGGAGAGGCTATGTTTTCCATTAGAGTCAGAACTTGCTTTGAACACAGAAAGAAGATGGTGATGGTCTAAGAAACATGAATGACCAAGGAACTCTGCTGTATCTTTTTTGCTTATGCAACTTCTCTATATTTGCCAACCACTGGACACCTAAAACGATGACACAGAAGGGATGGCAAAGAAACGGTAAAAAGGGTTTCTTTCAGTTCTTCTTACTCCTCAGTAAGTCAAAGGTAGGTTGGTAGAATGAAATTTAAAAGTTTAATTAGTTTTTTTTAAAGATTTTATTTATTTGTTCATGAGAAACACAGAGAGAGGCAGAGACATGGACAGAGGGAGAAGCAGGCTCCCTACAGGGAGCCCGATGTGAGACTCAACCCCAGGACCCTGGGATCATGAATTGAGCCGAAGGCAGACGCTCAACCACTGAACCACCCAGGTGTCCCAAGTTTAGTTATTTTTGTGCAATCTTTCCACTATTCTGATAAGAACTAAACACATACACATGTATAAGCTATAAAATGAGAACTGTGTAGTTCTGGTGACTCTGCATACGTTGTAAAGGCTCTTCTTTTTGCATGTAAAAGTGCCATAGGGTAATATAAAGATGAATGATAAAATCCACACTAATGAAAAAAATCTAATGTTTCTTTACTTAGATTGATGTTAAAAAACAAATGACAAACACCAGGCCACATCAAGAGACCTCAGAAGAAAAGAAAGAGCATGTGTTTTAGTACCTCTAATGGCATTTTCCCATTGAAAAATGCCTTTTGATCAAGGGATCTGAAATTTCATTTTGCATGAAGGCAACAAATAATGTAGTTGGCCCTGGATAGAGGACACCTCCGGTTCTGGAATTCAGAGGATCTCTCTGTAGGAGGACTTGATGATCATGTCTTCCTGGAGTTAGAGTCACATGTGTTGGAGGCCCTGGTGCCTTGGTTTTACTTGTATTGGTTTCTGTCCCCAGCAAGCAGCTTGCCTTTCCCTCTAGCAAAAGCTCTTTCTACAGAGCACCAGCAGTGCACCTGCTGTCACAGACTTTCTGATCAAAAAAAGAACAATTTAGGTTTTATTACATCTCATTCCCTCCTCCCCCTCAATTCATCCTCCTGCTCCTAAATTCTCAGCGTATAAACTTTTACTTCCTCTGAGGCTGAGAACACCTGCTCTCCCTCTCCGTCATGTCCCTGCGGGGCCACGCCTCTCCACCAGCCCGGGTTATTAAGCATTTGGGCTTTGGCTGCAAGACTGTGCATCCATTTCCCAGGTGAGCTTTTTTTTTTTTTTAAAGATTTTATTTATTTATTCATGACAGACAGACAGACAGACAGACACACACACACACACACACAGAGGCAGAGGCAAAGGCAGAGGGAGAAGCAGGTTCCACACAGGGAGCCCTATGAGGGACTCGATCCCCGGTCTCCAGGATCACGCTCTGGGCTGAAGGTGGTGCTAAACCACTGAGCCACCCGGCTGCCCACCCAGGTGAGCTTTGATGGAATGCTGCGTCCTAGGGTCAGTGTCCAGCTTCTCTGTGCTTCCAGCCTATGCCCAGTTGACATCATGTGACTCCGTTTGGATTGGAAATGGACTCTATTGTTAACCATTCTTCCTTTTGATGAGGGATAGCTCCTGCCTATCTCCTTTGACTCTCTTCTCACCCGGGGCCATCAGCTGTTTCAGCCTCCCAGTGTCATTTTTCAGAATGGGAGTTTCATCCTCTTGGTGCAGTAGAGCTTCTTTGGGGACTTTCTGAGATTCTGATACAATTTGATTCATTTACAGAGCTCAGTATTTCATTCATTCCAATCTTCTCCCTAAAAGTTCCATGCTGCTTCAGCCTGAGATTTTATTCTCTTGAACTGAATCCTCACCTTGCTCAGCTTATCTTTATTAGGCTTTCTTTTCACTCTCTGGAAGTTTTCTAAAATCACTGGTAAAAATGTGTGACCTTCCCACAGAGTGCCAGCTTTCCAGTGAATTCTTCATATTTTGCTCTTTTCAGTCCTCTAAGCAGCAAGCACATTTCCTGCGCATCTGAATTATTTCTTCAGGTCATCTGATTATATCTTTAAGCCCAGATACTTCCTTAGGGAGATGCTTTTTTAGGTCTTGATTTCCCTGAAAGATAATCTTTGCTGTGTTGATATTCTGTTCTTAATTGGAAAACCTTTTGTTTTGGAAATTTCACTCCTACAGAAAAATCGAAAGATTAGTGTGATGAACATCGCATGTACTCCTCACCAGGATTCACTGATTGTTAACATTTTGCCATATTTTCTTTTTATGTATGATATATACTTTTTTTTCCTGAATCATCTGGAATCACAGATATCACAGATAGGACATTCTATCTTAAAATATTTCAGTGTAAACTTCCTGTAAATAAGACCGTGTTCACATTTCAGAAAATTAACAGTAATTCCAAAATCTAAACTATGACCTCTGTGAAAATTTCCCTGTTTGTACCAAAAATGAATGGGACAATTTTTCAATCATTTCTTTTAATTCTGCCAAGATGACTGAAAAATACTGTGCCATCTGTTATTTGATCAGTTGATATCTTCTACTCTTTAAAGAAATGAGTGTTCTTCCCCAAAGAAATGGGCAAATGTACCACTCTCAAGAAGGCAGTAAAAATTCTGTGTTCCAAGGGTACATGATAAAAATCCAGCCTGGCCTCGATTCCTCCAATGGAAGGGCCACTTGGCCACTCTTGGCGAAACAAAGTAGGTTTCATCATCTCTGTAGCTCTCAGACATGGTTGCTTTTCTGCATTTATTCTTGGCCATATTCTGAGGCACTGACTGTCCAAGTTCATGTACAATTAAGTTCCCAGACCCTTCTAACATATTTATATATTTTTTAGTCATTTCCATTCTAACAATGGACTCCTCTCCTGGGCAATGCTCCTCATATAATTCCTTTTTATTCTTCCATTCTGAATGGTATCTGGGTTAAGTTGGTCCTCTAGTAGTTTCTTCAGGAAGAGTTGCTAAGACCAATCTTTCCTAAATTCTTGCATGTTCATAAAATATTTAATTTTTTATCTTTTAAATAAAAATAATTTCATTATGATTTTACAGGAAATTTTTATTTTTTTATTTTTATTTTTTTATTTTTTAAAGATTTTATTTATCCATTCATGAAAGACACATAGAGAGAGAGACAGAGACACAGGCAGAGGGAGAAGCAGGCTCCATGCAGGGAGCCCGATGTGGGACTCGATCCCGGGACTCCAGGATCACTCCCCGGGCCAAAGGCAGGCGCTAAACCGCTGAGCCACCCAGGGATTCCCTACAGGAAATTTTTAAATAAAAATTTTAGATCACACTTTCTTTCCTTTGAAAGATTGTTAGGATTTGTTCTATTATCTTCTAGCAATGAGTATTGACTTAGGTCTGAAGTCAGCAAGTCACTAATCTTGGGTTTTTTAATTTGTTTTGTTTAGAGAGCTAGAGAAAGAGAGAGAGAGAGCGAGAGAGAGAATGAACAGGGAGAGGTACAGATGGAGAGGTTGAGAGAGAATCTCAAGCAAGCTCCACATCCAGCAAGGAGCCCAACATGGAGCTTGATCTCACAACCTTTAGATCATGACCTGAGCTGAAATCAGGAGTTGACACTTAACAGACTGAGCCACCCAGGTGCCCTTAATCTCGTTTTTTGTTTTTGTTTTTTAATTTGATTGCCCCAAAGAATCTTTATTTCTGAAGTTCATAATGTCACTAGGATAGATTTTTTTTTTTTTTTTACCACCTAGGACATTTTATTAGCATATGACAATTTACAAGGGTCCCCTGTTGCAACTAGGATATATCCTAATGATAAAAATCATTGTTTTTTTTTAAAATATTTTATTTATTCATGAGACACACACACACACACACACACACACACACAGAGGGGGTGGGTAGAGACATAGGCAGAGGGAGAAGCAGGCTCTCCATGGAGAACCTGATGTGGGACTCAATCCCAGGATCCTGGGATCACACCTGAGCTGAAGGCAGATGCTCAACCACTGAACCACCCTGGTGTCCTGAAGCTGTCCCTTTTCAATAGCTAAATACAAGTCTTTTTTGATTTCTGGGAAGTTTTGATCAATTGTACTCTTAAATATTTGTTATATTCATGATTTCTGGGTTTTTTCCCTTCAAGGGCCATCATTTTTAGTATGTTGTATTTCCTTGACTTTTCTTTTTTTTTCTTTGTCTTATTTTTCTTTTGGTGTGATTATATACAAGAAACCACACATATTTAAGTGTACAATTTGATACATTTTAACATCTATATATACCTGTGAAACCATTTTCACAAAGAATGAGCATATTTATCACCCCCCAAATTTTCCAGTACCCTTGAGAATCCCTCCCTGTCTTTTCCCAACCTTTCCCCATTCTCATGCACCACTGATCTGGTGTCACTTTAGATTAGTTTGCATTTTCTAAAATTGTACACAAATGGTATCATACAGTATATATTCTTCTTGGCTGTTCTAACTCAGTATAATTATTGAGATATCCATGTTGTTGCATATTTCAGTAGAGGTGGTGAGGGCAAACAACCTTGCCTGATCTTAGGTGAGAATCTTTCCTCTAATCCTTTAGCTGGTTCATTCCCCATCCTCCTCAACCCCCACCCACACCACCCCCAAACCCCTCAAGTAGTTTACATGCACTTATCAGAATATAGCTGAAGACTAAGGGTATATCTTCAGTATATCTTCAGTATATCAGTATATCTTCAGTATATCTCAGGAGCAAGCTCTCATTCTCTCTTTCTCTCTCTTGTATTCTTTTCTGAAAACTCTAGTTACCTTAGCCTCTCAGGCCTTCCAGCTCCTTACTGAACTGAGCAACCACCAGCTCTGACTAGGTTTTCCCTCTTTGGGCCATGACCTAAAATCTCTAAGTAGTAACCTGGGGCAATTGTGGGCTTCATCTTGTGAATTTCCCATTTCTTGGAAATAATGAGTGCCACTGTATGATATCCAATATTTTCAACATCTTTGCTTCAAATATTTTGTCTCCTCTTTTAGATTTTTCTTTTTCTTTCTTCAGGCAGAGGGTAAATCTAGTCCTTATGATTCCATCTTGTTCAGAAGCAGAAGTCACTGTTATATAGACTTTTGGATGGATAAACTGAAGGAGGAGTGTTTCTTCTCCATCTGGTACTTGCAAGAGTTCATCCAGGAAGCTAGGTTCCAAATCAATAGGAATTTTCCCTATAAGCCAGGGATGGAAGTTTGGTTTCTACTTCTCTTCACACAGTAGGTACATCCAGCCAGTGGCATGATGCTGAGGAAAACCTCTCCTCTCCCCACTGTCACACTGAGAGTTTCCCCTTCTTCCTTCCTCAGAACCAAGCTAGATGGAGGGAAACTCTGGTTCCTGGTTTGGGCTCCCATTTCTCACTCTTCTAAGCAGAGGATTGAGGTGCTAACGCTTCAGGTGTGCCCCTCACCTCAGGTAAGTGTGCTTGGCAAACTCTCAAAATCTGCAGCCTCCACCTTCTCTGCCCTTCCCTCCCTTTCCCCTGATCTATTTACACATCTGTTGATGTTCTTTCCTTCTATTTTTTTTTTAATTTTTATTTATTTGTGATAGTCACAGAGAGAGAGAGAATGAGGCAGAGACACAGGCAGAGGAGAAGCAGGCTCCATGCACCGGGAGCCCGACGTGGGATTCGATCCCGGGTCTCCAGGATCGCGCCCTGGGCCAAAGGCAGGCGCCAGACCGCTGCGCCACCCAGGGATCCCCGATGTTCTTTCCTTCTACTGAGAGTTTTGACTTTCTTATGGTTTGAACAGAGATAGAGTCAGAATTTGTTTCTTGTATCTCTTTGTTGCTTTTAGGTGACTTCCAGAACAGGGACACATCTAATCTACTTGAGGCTCTCATCTTCCAGCTGGAAGTCAGGGACCATACAGTTATGATGGTTTTTTTGCATCCTTTTTTTTTTTTTTCGTCTTCACTAGCCCCGACACAGTCTCTGATCCTTAACAGGTAGTCAATAAATGTTTGAAGAATGACAGGTGGACAGATATAGCAATCCCCTCATAACTTGAGTCTACATATTGAGACAGACCATTGCTTCCTCTCCATCTGAGATGTCCCAGAATGCATGGACATTTTCCCCCCATGGAGTCTGGAGCTCTCCCAAGCACTGAGAGAGCTGGGGAAAGTCTAAAAACATGAGACTGTCAGGAGTAATCTATTCGATCTCATGGATCCTCAGTTTTCTCAGCTGTAAAATGACATCATTATTACAAACTCCCTCAGAAGACCTTTGTGAAAATCGAATTGGATAAGTATATAAACCACATAACATAGCATCTGGCAAATCACAGGCACTTGCTAAATGAAAGCTATTCTTGTTTTGTCTAGAAGATGTGCCTGATATGGTCTTCCAGAATCAGCCCACTCTCTTCCATGTCCCCCACCTGTCTGTATTACAAGGGCTGGAAGTTTCAAAGGTCAGACTCCCTTGCAGCTAGAGATTTTAGGCTGAGATAAACTCAGGCAAGATTTAGAAGGAGGAAATAAGCAAGATTGGACAGATGTGCTTGCAGCTGCCAGAAGCCAAGTTCAAATTCCTGGTCACCAGGTTTGTGGTTCACATCACAGTGACAGCAGTGGCAGAAACAGCAGTTTCCTGACCTCTGGCTGCTGCTGTGGAGGTATGACCTTGAACCCTTAGCCTTCAAGTGGTCCCTTACTATTTTTCCTCCTGTAGGCACCTATTTGCTTATATTAAGTCTAGTTACTTTGGGTTTGAAAAACGAAGAGTAGTTTCCGTTTCCCACACTAAATCCTGAGTGCTAACAGAAGACTTCACTGAAGGCCACCTCATGATCCTGTCCCGTCTGCATCAGGAAGGCTCTAGTCTAGGAAGAGTCCTTGGGTTCTCCTCAGCAGGCTCTGTCAGAGAGAGACAGAGCCGCATGAGTACAGCTTTCATAATGATACAAGGAGAGAGAGCATCAGCCCTGCCACAGGCCATTTTACTAACTGCACTGGTGCTCTTGCTTTGCATTAAGACCTCGGTGTAGGACAGACAGTTCTGCTAACCGGAATCTTCCATGAGCATCATGTTCTGCCTCTGGATGTTGCACAGACCCGAGCTTGGGCATCTGTCTCTCAGCAGCCAGACTTTATTGCATTGTAATATTTATAGCTAGAAACACTTGGGTGCATTTAAAGAAATAGCTCCTTAAAAACAAAAACAAAAATCACATTTCCCAAAGGAGCACGCAGACCATAAACTCTTCATCATGGGATAGCAACAGCAGCCTTGTATCCTCCCCTGCCCCGCTCCCCACTACAGCCCAGGAGGGGGATATGAGCGATTTATAAAATGCTGCCAGTAAGAACCTCAGACACACTGGTAGGCAGAAGACAGACTGGGTATGACTGCAGAGGGCAGGAATGGCTTTGCAGGGAAGCACTTCCTTAAGCTTTTTAAATAACAGTAGCTTTTACCTTTATCAAGTGCCTATTGTTTATAGTTCACATATGATGTTCTTTAAATCCACACGACAATCCTATGAGGATTATTAGCCCCATTTTACTTAGGAAAAAAACTGATGTTTAGAAAGATTAAGAGATTTCCTCCAGGACACTGGTGAAAGCATGAGTCAAATCTGGAGAGTCTGAGCCCAGAGTAGATTTGTAAACACTGTGCTGTATTGCTAACTATGGGAGAAGGATCAGAGGTGCTATATCAAAACCAGTTTGATAACTAAGAAGTTTCCAAAATTCCAGGTTAATGGAAGTGAAGTAGGTTGGATGTTTTGTCTGGGGTTTTGTTCTGTTTTGTTTTTTGTTTTTGCTGTAGGACTTCTCTGTCTTTAATAAGCCATTGTGACTGATGGGAGAGAGAGCCATTAAAAGACAAGTAGGAAGAAAGAAGAGTCTTGTTTTCAAGGGTTCATAGATACAATCGTTACCTAGGAGGTATTCCACATCCAACCCCAGACAAAATACCATGCAACTAATCAGAGAGATATTCGTGTGTCCAGCAGTAGACAGCTTTTTAGCGTAAGCAAGAATAAACACATACATACAGTGACTAGACTACAAACTGCGAAGAGAAAACTCACTTAAAGTGGTTGTCATTAGGTGAGTTTATGTCAAGGTACCTGTGACTCGTGTTTATTTTTATTTTCTATTCTTAAAATCAAAACATCTGCTGTTTTTACATGACCCGACAAAGCTGGCTAGATAATTTGCAAAATGAAAGTGCAGGGTTCCTCATTCAAAAGGCAAGGAAAAAAATGTTATTAGATACACAAAAAATAGATTTTTTCCTTTCTTTTGGGGTCTCTCAGCTGGTCATGATGTTATTTATTTGCTATGTAAAGTCCTCCTAAGTAAAGAAAAATGAACGTCTTCAAGTATTAGCATGAATTTTATTGTTCTTCCTTAAACTGTGGTAATGCCAGTTTTCACTGCACACTCTCAAGCCAAGAGCAGAGCCCTTGTGAGCACAGGACTCCGTGTGGCTGCCAGGGTCGCATGCCCAGCTGGCCCTGGCTGCAGAACGGGAAGAAACATGACTTTTGTTTTACGTTTTCAAGCAGCTGATATGATGCGCTTCAGATAAATACTATTAGGTTTGTGACATTTACAGTGTTTCTCCTGTGGGAAGTTAACGGCACATTTCTGACAGACAGGGTCCACCTTTGGAAGATGATAATGACAGCTTCATTAGCCAGCGAGAAGAGTCAGCAAGAAAAATGTTTCCCTTGCACTTCTTGAAGCTGTAAATGTCACTGCTCATTGTAAGGAAATGTTTCCAGGGCCAGGGCTGATAAACCAATTAAGTGACTTCAGGTGAAGGCATTCATAAACATGTTTGAAAGGGCTGCTTGAGGCCAGAGGCTGAGAAATGACTTCCTTGGGGGAGAAGGAGAGAACAAAGCACCTGTCTTCCAACTGGAAAGGAGGGGGGTGGTGACCAGGCTGCACTGGGGAGAGCACTGTTCTTTCCAGAGGCTACACTGGACAGAGTGAAGCCTACTGTCTGTCCTTCCTCTCTAGCTCTCCCTGATGCATGTGGTCTGGTGTAATGTGCGCAACGTTGAACTAATGTTCTGCTCACTTGTGCCTCCTTGCTCATTCATAAAACTCGTCCTTAAGATCCTCAGAAGAATGTTGTGAGGCTTGTGTTCATTCTCCTATTTTCCTGATAAATAAATGGAAACTTCAAAGGACGATATGGTTGACAGAGGTCACCCAGCCAGAGTGGGCTGCCCTGAGCCCCAAGGCCAGGCCAAGCCGGCTCCAGAGTGTGCCTCTGCCTTCAGCGTCTGTCTCTGGGTATCATCCTGAGCCCTGGCTTTCTGAAGCTAGGTACCCATTCAGCATCACTGCACTGGCGGTAGGTCTACTATCTGCTGGTCTCACAGGGGTTGAGGATTTTATTAAACACCAAATGTACACACACACACACACACACATACACGCAGGCAAATGTGGTGCATAGTCTAAAAGAGAAATATTCAAAATCAGAGCAAATCCCTCAAATGTCCTTCATGGTAGCAAATGTTTACCTCTGAAAGTATATTTCATTTTTGGAAATGGAAGAAAATCATTTGGAGCCTATGATATTGCGAGAGCCTATACATATCATGATATATATAATGAATATCTGTTCTTGGTCCTCAGTTCCTCATGCAGGCTCCTAAAGCCTTTGCAAATTCCTAAATGATAAGAGCACTAGCAAGCATCTTTTGTTCTAATGAAGTGACTCTGGGCAGGGTCCTGGAGGGCTCCTGGTTGGGGCCTGGTCACCAGAAAGACCAAGCCATAATTGGAATCTTGGCATTTTCAGCAGCCCCTTCCCACTTCTCTGGAGAGGGGAGGGGATTAGAAAAGGAGTCAATAATTTAGTCATGCATATGTGAGAAAATCTTCATAAAATCCCAGTAATATGGGTTCAGGGAGCTTCCAGGTAGGTGGAAACATCCGTGTACCAGCTGAGTGATGCACCCCAACTCCACAAAAATGGAAGTTCTCATGCTTGGGACCCTCCCAACCTCACCCTATTCACCACTTCAGCTGGCTGTTCATCCGTATCCTTTATCATACGCTTTAATAAATGACTAAACGTAAGGAAGTGTCTCCCTGAGTTCTGTGAGTTGTTCTAGCAAATTCAGCCAACCCAAGGAGGAAGGTAATGAGAACCTCTGATCTATAGCCAAGGCAGACAGAAGTTGTGGGTAACCTGGCACCCACTACTTGGGATTGGCATCTAAAGTGGAGGAAAGTCTCGTGGGACAAAGCCCTTAACCTGTGGGATCGGACACTGCCTCTGGGATGGTCAGGGACCGGACTTTACCTGGAGAGAGTGTCAGAATTGAGTTTAATTGTAGAACACCCAGTCACAGAGAATTGCCGACCAGGTGTCACAGAGAAACCCCACACATTTAGTGACCAGAAGTGTCAGAAGTTTTTTGTGTGAAAGTAAAGGGAAAGCCACAGAAGAAATACTTAGGTTCCACCTCTACAGGGCCCTATAGTTCAGTGGATTAAGTGAGCTGTGAATTTATTTAGTGGAAGAAATGATAAAGTGGGTAATTGGGATGGGGAGGGAATGGCAGAGTGAAGGTGAGTACAGATGGATGAAAGGAACACAAAGAGAAAAGAGACTACTAGAGAGAAAGATGACTTTCTCATTTGGCCCCGACAACTGGCTCTGCAGATAATTTTAAACCAATGGATTTGGCAGTGATTTGAGAAAGGGCAGCATCGCGTTAATAGGAGTAAAATTCCCAAGGATACCAGGGTGATGGGGACAGACACCTCATGTGGCTGCTTCTGCATTATTTTTGTTTTCAAGTCAGAGAATTTTCCTAGCCACACCTTAGCTAGCGTTCTTTAGAACCCCAGATTTTGGCACTAGAACAAACCTCGGAGACTTTGCTCAGCACCCTCATTCCAGGGAGGCAAAACTTGGCACCGGAGATGGGGAGTCATGTGCCCAAGTTCACACAATAAATTTGTGCCGGAGCCTTGACTAAACCCTGGGTACTTGATGATGCAGAGGCACAGTGCCTCTTTCCCACATTCCCGTTCCTCACTGATGCATCTCCTTTTTTTCTTTTTCTTTTTTTTAATTATTTATTTGACAGAGAGAGAGAGAGCACAAGCACGGGTAAGGGCAAAGGGAGAAGGAAAAGCAGACTCCCCACTGAGCAGGGAGCCCAATGTGGGCTGGAACCCAGGACCCTGGGATCATGACCTGAGCCGCAGGCAGATGCTAAACCCACTGGGCCACCCAGGTGCCTCCCACCATGCATCTCCTAACAAGAACTTTCTACATGTCAGACACTTTACCTTAGTACGTCTTCCAGGAAAACTTATGGGTAAGAAGTATCATTCCTATTTCAGGGAGAGTAAAACCTGAGAAATTCAATAAGAGGGCCAAGTCACTCCAGAAGTGGAGGCCCTAGGACTTGAATCCAGGGCTGCCGACCTCCAGACTCTGAGTTTGTAACACCCAGCACTGGGTCCTTCTGTCCAAGCCCCTCTCCTCCTTCCTCTTGTGTCCCAGGGGGCCCGGGATCAGGCACTTAAACCCTTGCTCCCTCCCGCTAGTCACTTCCCTTCTTTCCGTGTTGAACAACACAAATAGTCTGTCCTCCTCGCACGTTTGTTTTGCTGGAGGCCTGCCTTATTCCCTGGGAACCCAGAGGAACAATGAGCTGTTACCCAAGCCCTCCGGGGCTCCGCCCCCATCCTGGACCACTTCCTCAGCTTCCCCTGCTCACGCTCACCCCCAGGAGAGAAGACTGCGTGGGGGCCCCTCCAGCTTGTCTACCAAGTGCGTCAATCACTTGTTTACTTGGTTTTCCTGCCTGGCCCGGGGGTTCCGCTGGCTATTTCTTCTCTCTGGAAGTTCTCCTGAGGTGAGCTTTGATCTTCAGAGGGGAAGGGGCAACAGGAAGACGATGAGAGATGCTAGGAGTCTGTCAGCATCTGACTCACTCTGTGGAGGAAAAAAAAAAAAAAAGTCCTCACTTAGAGCAACGCGAGGATGCTGGTGAGAGCTGCATCCCTGCCAAGTGCCTGCATGGAAGGCTTCCTTTTTTTCTGGGATGGATTTGGAAAGGGAATAAAAATTCCGCAAGCCAGGTGCAAATTCTGCTAAGCCTTTCTACACTTAGCTAGCAGTAATATTCACCGAATAATAAACCAACATATAGGGATCTCTGGGTGGCGCAGCGGTTTGGCGCCTGCCTTTGGCCCAGGGCGCGATCCTGGAGACCCCGGATCGAATCCCACGTCGGGCTCCCGGTGCAGGGAGCCTGCTTCTCCCTCTGCCTATGTCTCTGCCTCTCTCTCTCTCTGTGTGACTATCATAAATAAATAAAAATTAAAAAAATAATAAACTAACATATAACCTTTCTGCAAAAAGCCACGGTTGTGGACACTGCCCCCCATCCCCTCCCGCCCCATTGGAGAGCAATGTTTTCCTATGTGCATCTTGCCTTGGATAAGGTTGCTTTTAAAGAAAAAACAAACAAACAAACAGCTGCTTTGGGGTCCTCACAACCCACATTACCATGAAAATGTACCACTCAGTAAGGACAAGTAAATGATATTAAAATAGAGTATCAGTCAGTGTCCCCAGAAGAAACGAAACAGATACTCAAAATGGTTTGACTGAAGAAAATTTCATATGGGACTCTTCAAAGGGGTGTTTGTGGAATTAAGGAAAGAGTAAGGGATGGTGAGGCAGGGAGAGAGAGGGGAAGAATTCCCCTTGACCTCTCTCTTTCCTGCTTTCTGTTCTCTTGATGGTGCTCCCATTGGCAGAACCTGCTAAGGGCCAAAGAACAGAGGCACCTGGGTGCTGTAGTCCATAGAAGTCAGCCTCTTGGGCATAAAGCAAGGTGGACAGGGCAGAGAATGGGTCAGGAGGGGCAAAAGAAAAATACACAGCCTCCTACCTCCTACTCTCTCATTAAAGGCTTAAGAGGTGGTTCTGGATTGCTTTCCTATGCAGAGCTGTCTTTCATGGAATCCAGGATATTACAACAGGATTCCAAGTGCTGTGAAACCAATTTATTAAACTGGCCTGAAAAACCTCAGCATTGTGCTGCTGGTTGTTTATTTTGTTATTCTCACAGCCTCTTGATTAGGGCTCTGAGAGAGGGAGAACCTTGTATTCCTCTTCATAGTACTCTCTGTTCAAGACCCAGAGAGTACCTATGAACTATGATTTCATTACTCCATAGGGTAGCTTTGCTTGGTATGCAAATTTTTATTGGAAAGTATATTATAGAGATGCCTGGGTGGCTCAGTGGTTGAGTGTCTGCTTTGGGCTTGGGTCATGATCCTGGGGTCCTGGGATGGAGTCCCGCATAGGGCTCCCCATAGGGAACCTACTTCTCCCTCTGCCTGTCTCGCTTCTCTCTCTGTGTCTCTCATGAATAAATAAAGCCTTTAAAAAATAAAACAAAAAATAAAATAAAATACTCTTCCATATGTATGGAGTTGTAGATACATGCAGAGTTGAAAATATAGTATATTTGATATCTGTGTGCTTACCACAAAAATTAACAGGACATTAACCAGTACCTCAGAAGTCTTCAAATGTCCTTTACTAAATAAAACCTCCAACTTCTTCCCCAGAGGTAAGCACTATCTTGAATTTTGTGCTAATCATTCTCTTGATTTTCTTTTTTTTTCTCTTGATTTTCTTGATAGGTTAACTACCTAGGTATTTTTTTCTAAACAATGAGCATTCTGTGGAAGCATAAATCTAGCTAAGAATGAAAGGGCAATGTTGGAAGTCATCCAGGAGAGAGATAAGCTAAACAGTCCTTGGGCCAGTCTGGTTTCAGTTTCCTCTTCTGGGGAAGCAGGTGGATAAGGTCATGGATGGGTCTTGGGAAAGCAGAGGTGGACATCTGGTAGGGTTATAGTGGGGCCAGGCACTGGGTATCCAAAAGAAATATGGTCCAGAATGGATTGCTCTGGATTTTCTGCTTTACCACAGCCTACTTTTACCAGTTTCTGAAGTAGATCAAAGCAGAGCACTTCTGTGGGGGTGAAAAGAGCTTGCTCAGCTGATCAGAAAATAAGCTATAGTAATAGGAAAAGCAGTAGCCACATCAGAAATGATTAAGGCAAGTCAGAACATATCATAGGCTCAGCCAGACTCACCCGGGAATTCTGTACTTAGGAGAGAAAAGAAAGAAAGAAAGAAAGAAGAAAAAAAGAAAGAAAGAAAGAAAGAAAGAAAGAAAGAAAGAAGGAAGGAAGGAAGGAAGGAAGGAAGAAAGAAAGAAAGAAAGAAAGAAAGAAAGAAAGAAAGAAGAAAGGAAGGAAGGAAGGAAGAAAGAAAAAGAAAGAAAGAAAGAAAGAAAGAAAGAAAGAAAGAAAGAAAGAAAGAAAGAAAGAGAAAGAAAGAAGATTAATAGCAGTGGGAGTCTTGACGATGACAGCTCTCAACACATCTCTTTTAAGGCACTCTGCTATCATCTGGCCTGGTTGTCCTCTATACCTGGTATCCAGCTGTCAATCTGAGACCATTTACTATCCTCTGGGCACTTTTTTCACCCTGTCCGGTGCTGGAGCACGTGTCTCCTATACTCAATGTCTCTCTTTCTTGGCATACTCTTTTTTTGTGGAGGATATACTCTAGTAACTCCCTGAGGAAAGGCACATGGGGAGAGAAATTTGTTGAGACTGTACAGGTCTAGAAATGTTTTTATTCCATGGTAGTTGACTTATACTTGGGCTGGTTATAGAGTTCCAGGTGGGGGTTACTTTTTTCATCAGTATTTTGAATTTCTCTATTATATTCTTATTTCAAGTGTTCCTGTTGAGAATTCTGAAGTCTTTCTGATTCTATATATTTGATATTATATATATATATATATATATATCTTCTGCTGCTGGTAGCTTGTGGAATTTTTTCTTTGTCCCCAGGGATCTGAAATTTCATTATGATGTATGTGCCTTGTAAGTTTCTTTTTCTTTCTTTCTTTCTTTCTTTCTTTCTTTCTTTCTTTCTTTCTCTTTCTTTCTTTCTTTCTTTCTTCTTTCTTTTCTTTCTTTTTTTCTTTCATTTAGCTGGGTACTTAGTGGGCCCTTTCAATTCATTCTGGGAAATTTCTTGCATTCTTTCTGTAAGAATTTTCTACTCTTCTCCATTTTCTCTATTGTCTCTTTTTTGAAATGCCATTATTCTAAAGTTGGACATTTATGATAGTCCTCTCTTCTTTTTTTTTTTTTTTGATAGTCCTCTCTTCTTAATGGTTTCTCTTATTTTCCTTCTATGTATGTTTGCTCTTTTAGTCAGAAGGTGAGAGTGAGATGAGATTTCCTCAATATTATCTTCCTACCCATTTAATTTTTCATTTCTCCTATCAATTTCTCATTTTCAAGACCTTTTTATTTATTCCTTGAACATTCTTTAAAAATATAGCATCCTGTTCTTGTTTCATAGAAGTTATGTTATTTCTCAAAGTATATTAATCATAAAATTTGGGACACCTGGGTGGCTCCATGGTTGAGCGTCTGCTTTTGGCTCAGATTGTGATCCTTGGGTCCTAAGATCAAGTCCTGCATCAGTCTCCCCACAGGGAGCCTGCTTCTTTCTCTGCCTGTGTCTCTGCCTCTCTCTGTGTGTCTCTCATGAATAAATAAAAAATCTTTTAAAAATCATAAAACTTATTTGGGAAATTTTCTTCCCTGAATAGTTTTTGTTTCTTCCAAATTGCTTTTCCTCTATTTTTGATCTCTGTCTCCCCTAACACGGGCTTTCCTTAGATGTAAACTTGGCTGTATGTTCATGATAATAAACAGGGTAAAAGTAAAAAACTAATTAGAAGTTCTGGGCAAGCTGTGGGGCCTGACAACTTTGAGATTCAAAGTAGGGTGATCTGGCCCAGCTGTTGGTTGGAAGAACACCAAAAATAGGCACTTACTTTTCAGATGGTTGGATTACCCAGGGAATGATCTTCTAGTATCCTGCCATGAGGGTAAGGGGCTAGATGCTAATGTACTGACATCCAGGTGTGGAAATAACATAGACATATAAAGACTTAGTCCTATTGCAGAGTTCTGTTTCCAATGAAGTCCTCAAGAATGGGAAGTGGGAAGGGCACTGTCGGTCCATGCATGCAAAACATGTTGCCACCCTTGTCATACACCAAGCTTGTCATTGCTGTAGTAGAAACTGAGCATCTAAGTGATGGGGTAGGGAATAACAAACATCTGCCAAGTGTTTGTTTTCTTTAAGCCACACAGTAGTAGATACATGCACTTGTGCTCATTTAATATCCACAAGAAGCCTGCATTATAGGCATACAGGAATTATTGACAGTTTGTCCTTTTTATTCCATTTGTTTTGAAGAATTGCCAGTTAAGACTATATTAACTAACTCAAAGTCAGACAGCTATGAGGTGACAAGAGTTAGGATTCACATCTCAGTCCTTTGGTTCCTAGGCTCTGTATTTTTATTTATTTTTTTAAGAAAGATTTTATTTATTTATTCATGAGAGAGAGAGAGGTAGAGACATAGGCAGAGGGAGAAGCAGGCTCCATGAAGGGAGCCCAATGCGGGACTCAATCCTGGGACTCCAAGATCATGCCTTCAGCCAAAGGCAGATGTTCAACTTCTGTGCCACCCAGGTATCTCTTTATTTTTATTTTATTTTAAATGATATTTTTCTGACCAAAGAAATACATGCTACTATAGATATTGTAGAAAACATGTACATTTTCAAATACTTGGGACGCCTGGGTGGCTCAGCAGTTGAGTGTCTGCCTTTGGCTCAGGGCATGATCCTGGGGTCCTGGGATCGAGTCCCACATTGTGCTCTTTGTGTGGAGCCTGCTTCTCCCTCTGCTTGTGTCTCTGCATCTCTCTCTCTCTGTCTGTCATGAATAAATAAACAAAATCTTTAAAAAAAAGAAAACATGGAAATTTTCAAATAATTTAAAAATGTATATATAAGGCCATCACTGTGTAACATTTTTTCACAGGAACATGACATAATTTATAACAGTGTATCATTTATTTGACTGTCTCCTAATTTGAATCATTTAGACAGGTAAACCTATGCTCTTTCCACTACATAGCTTCAGCCAAGGGCAGCAGGCATGGACAGAGGTCAGGATCAGGAAACAGCAGGGTTCCAGGCGGGTCTCTAGGTAGAGAGCTGCTGATTAAGGGTAATTTATATGGATTCGGTTCAGTACCCTGGAGAGCTCCACATAGTCATATTCTATTGAGGATGCAAAAGAACAATGGCTGGAGTTCTCTAGGGTTCTGCACTGCTTCTCCAGAATAGAATACAAAAAACAAAACAAAACAAAACAAAACAAAACAACAGGGTAGCCCGGGTGGCTCAGCGGTTTAGCGCCGCCTTCAGCCCAGGGCCTGATCCTGGAGACCTGGAATCAAGTCCCACATCAGGCTCCCTGCATGGAGCCTGCTTCTCCCTCTGCCTCTCTCTCTCTCTTTCTCTCTCTCTCTGTGTCTCTCATGAATAGATAAATAAAATCTTTAAAAAATTAAAAAAAAAAAAAACAAGCCATAGACACACACACACACACACACACAGCTGGGATTGGGGATCTTTTTGTCCCTGAGGGATTCAACTTCACTACTCTCCAGTTCAAACAGCATTGGGATAGGTCATTTTTCTCACCACTGTTTTTCATGCTGTTCCTTTAGCTGAGAATGCTTGGTTAATTTCGACTCATCCTTTCATGTTCAATTTAATCATTAATTTCTTCAAAAAGCTTTCTGAGCTCTTTTTGCCTTCTTCCTCAAAAAATTTTCCCTTTTCTTCCTCTGCATCCTTATCATTATATATGCTACACTAAATTACAATTGTTTCTTTGTCTGTCCTCTTAGTTAGACATTGAGTTCCTTGAGGGCAGGGACTGAGACTCAGTTATTCTTTGGCCTTAGTAAATACCAATTAATAATATTTAATATTTAATAAATGATACATTATTTGTAGGCAATTTGGAGCTTTTGAAGGTAGTTCTCAACTAGGGGTAATTTTGACCCTAAAGGACATTGGGTGATGTCTGGAAATAGTTGTTGTTGTTGCAACTCAGTGGGGTGGGTGCTACCCAGTGGGGTAGGTAGAAACCATGGATACTTCTCAACATCTTACTATGTACAGGACAGCTTCTACAAAGAATTATCTGCCCTTGAATGCTATTCATACAGAGTTCAGGAAATGCTGTTTTAGAATAATGAAATGGATTCAATCACATTTAAGTCTTCCGAGGGCAGAGAATCCATCTGGCTCATTTTACAGATGAGAAAACTGAGTTAGTTGGTTGTAGGGTTAGGGCAAGAACTTAGACCATGGCACTCTTTCCACACAGTTGCACTGGCTGACATTTCTTTTTAACCATCCATACTCTAAGTAGTGTAGGAACAGAATAGTTTTTTTAAATGCATATTATCCTGGGTACACGAAGCAGGTTTTGGGGAAAAGGATGAGACTGTTCAGACTGGGGAATAAAATACAGTCACAGAACAGGTACAGCCAGCCTCATCCCATCCACCACCCTTCAACATTGGTCTCTCTTTTCTGGAAAGATATACCACCCACAAATCTAGGACTGAGTGAGAAGAAAGATATCTCTCAATGGCTCATTTCTGAACAATTCAATCTGCTCTGGGAAATGAGAGATTAGCTTATGGAAGAGTGAATCATTTTAAGCCACTCTGCATTAGAATCAATTAAAGCTCCAGAGGGCCCTGGCTGCCACAGGAGAATTCACTCTAATTGCCACAAACCAAGGGGATCCACTGTAATTTTCCTCCTATCAACGAATAATAGCAATCTCCAAGGGAAGCTTTGAACCAAATGTGATGGTTATCTCCCCCTTCAAGTGCCTCAGATTTAGAATGCTCCTGATCCCAAAGAGTGCCCCACATGTACTTCTCATGAGCCAAACCTGCCATTTTCCCAGCAGTAATCACAGGCCTGGGCTTCTCCCATTCAGCTCTGTTGACTTAAAAAAGCCAAATGGTTCAGGCACAATACACGATGAATCAGCAAAGGAAGGAAATGTGGAAAAAAGAACCTGTATGGCATCTTGAATAAAAGTGCTTTCCAATAAATTTGGTGAATTGTCTTCAAGGGAATCAGCTGAATGTGTTAATCACTTATTGTATATCATAACTGTCTGGTGCATACGTGATTAGCTGGAAATGATATTTGTGGGTCTACTGAGGCTCTGAAATATGTGCAGGGAAAGCTGGATTTTGTAGAAGGAGCTCAACTAAGGCTAAAGTTTGCCTTGGAGCATAAAAAGCTTTTCCTGTATTGGCTGCTAATGGCATGAGAACGTGAGGAGGCTACAGGAGTGGGGGGAGGTGAGGGGGACAGAAAAGGACAATAAGTATCAGGTTCTGACAAGGAAATGCTATCTTACCACCTCTATTCCTTGTCCTCTTCCTCTTCTCTGCCTTCATACAGCAACCCTCCCACTCACAAACACATACACTGGGGAGTCGTTTACTAATTCAAATTTGGACTCAAATGATCTGAGTTCGAATCCCAGTTCTCCTTTTCTGAGAATGATTCTTCACATATAAATTTGGACCAATCTTTTTTTAAAAGATTTTATTTATTTATTTGAGAGAGAGAGCATGAGTGGGGTGGGGAAAGGCAAAGGGAGAGGGAAAAGCAGACTCCCCATTGAGTAAGGAGCCTGACACAGGGCTCCATCCCAGGACCCCGCTAGAGATCATGACCTAAGCCAAAGGCAGATACCTAATGGACTGAGCCACCTAGGTGCCCCTGGACTAATAACCTTAATATCCCCAGCTTGTCAAGGAAGTTTATATGAGATGATGTATATTAAAGCACATGGCTCATGAAGGCACTAAATAAATGTTCTATTATCACCACTGAGTTCAGTCTCTGCTTGGGTAATTTTATAAGGACAGAAAGTCTGGTCCGGGGGACTAGTGAGATGAGAATCATGGATAGGGATGGTCAAATCTAAGAAAAGAAACCTTGAAGTTTTGAGGTCTAATGATTTTCCAAACCCCCTTACCTGATGTAAAACAGTTGGGTTGGAAGTTAACATAACTTTTAATACAGCTATGTATTTAAGTTTCTAGAGAATGGATTTGTCACTGAGCCAGCTTGGAGAAGATCTAAAACTTTTAGGACATTCCAACAACCTGGGGCTTAGAGTTCAAAGAGAATGTCAAACAAGAATTACCTTGCCAAAGGTCCAAAGAGAGAAAAATGTTGTCACCATGAAAGAAAACAGAGCTCAATTGGTGAATCTGCACTTAAATACAGGGTGATTGTATGTCCCTTAAGTGCAAGGGTGCACACACCCAACTCTTCATCAGAATCACTGAAATAATTTTACAAAAATATATAGATTCCTGAGCCCCACCCTAGAGATTCAAGGGCTATTGAAGGTCTCAAGATCCTGTTCTTTTTTATTAAAGGGCCAAGGTGATTGATTAGTCTGGGAAGTCTGAGAAGAAGGTAGAAACAAGCCATATCAGTCAGGTTTGGAAATAGCTCAGAGGTGGATGGATCAGGTCCATGGGCTCCTGCTTCAGAAGTGACTCATTGAGTATAAGCTTCTCTACTCCATTTCCCTTTGTAAAGACCTGACCCATGTCTCTCCAAAATAATGTGAGATTTAGGAGACGCAACTTGGAGCTGATTTTTACTTAGGAGGCAGTGACTTTGGAGTATGTGCTTGAGAAATGACAATCTCTGACAGTGAAGTTCACTGGCATCATCAGATGTGTTTTTGACACTCAAGTGTCGTACAGTGAGACCCAACCTTCATGATCTCATCTCCTTATATTCCCACCAGGCACACAAAGTATCTCCCAATATACTTTGAACTTCTCTAATATTTTTCACATTTTCCTCCACAATCTGCAATGAACTCAACTTCACTAATAGAAGCAATATGACCTACTGATTAAGAGCCTGGCTTTGGAACTAAGGCAGGCTGGAATTTTGGCATGGTAGTGAGCCACTTGTATGATACTGGTCAATGCCCTCGAGATGGCAGAGCAACAAAACAGAAGAAGCCTGGGTCACTGCCCAATGGTACTCTCAAGTGATACCTAGAAGGAAAACATAAATTTTTATCTTGTTCGAGCTACAATTATTTTTGCTCTTCATTCAAAAATCTTAAACTATATCCTACTAACTAGTAAACAAACCATTGTAATACAGGTCATAAAGGCTGCTATAGAGGATCTGGTTGGTTCTAGGTGAACATATTGAGGGAACCAAGTACCAGCTGAAGAATGAGGCCTTCGACAATTTCTAGAGAAGGAGATGTTTTGGGGTTTTTCCTCTTATTTATTTATTTATTTATTTATTTACTTTAAATATTTATTTATTTATTTATTTATTTATTTATTTATTCATAAGAGACAGAGAGAGAGAGAGAGAGGCAGAGACATAGGCAGAGAGAGAAGCAGGCTCCATGCAGGGAGCCTGATGTTGGACTCGATCCCAGAACTCCAGGATCTTGCCCTGGGCTGAAGGCAGGTGCTCAATGGCTGAGCCACCCAGGAGGTGTCCCTATTTATTTTATTTTAAAACAGATTTTATCTATTATTTGATGACAGAGAGAGAGAGAGAGAGAGAGAGAGAGAGAGAGAGAACAAACAGGGGGAGCTGTAGAGGGAGAAAGAAAAGCAGGCTCCTCACCGAGCAGAGAGCCCAACATGGGGCTCGATCCCAGGACCCAGAGATCATGACCTGAGCAGAAGGTAGATATTTAATCAACTGACCTACCCAGGTGCCTTGAGAAGATGTTTAAGTCAATTATGTAAGATAAATGGCACTTTAATATAGGAAGGGAGAAAAAGGTGCCCCAGATAAAAAGGGAAAATGTGGGCAAAGATATTGAGGTAGGATATATTGAGTATAGGATGTTTGAGAAATTACAAATTATCATAGAAGATAAGTAGGGTTTTGATGGGCAATGGGAAGTAATGGGCTCAAATGTGGGAGTGGATTTGTGTGAGGGGAAAAAAGAGAGTGTGGTGGCATGATAAAAATTCTAAGCAGAGAATCCCTCACTATGGAATTTCTCCATGTCTTGAGTGGCTCCTGGCAAGGAAGGAGACTGAAAGCCAACAATAAGTGCTTTATGGTTTCCCCTATTTTCAGCTTGCTAATGGAAATCCCAGATTCACAGAGGGCTCAGTCTGATGTCCTTGCCAGCCGAATTGCTTGAGAGGCGGACAGGAATCCGCAGTGGCTCCTACACTGTGGGAGGCTGGTTGACTGATAGGCCTAGCAATACACCACAAATCAATCTCAATGTGAGGCCAATGGTTGAGTAATTTACCCCTTACCTATTAAGGTACTGGGAAGAAGAGGTTTATTTTAGTTCTAACAAGTTCTGGAGAGAGATAGGAGTCTGGGAGAAGGCAGAAACAGAAGCCATATGTCAGTTTTTCGACATGGAAAAAATTTGAACTCAACCATCTCAGATGAATAGTATCTTCCTTAGTCAAAAACCTACCAACATACCAATTCTCCACATGCATTCCAATTTGTCTGGCTTAGGAAGATGCTCTTTTCTTCCCTCTGTTTCTTCCCAGGCCTTTGGTTACCCCTAGTATAGATCATGCTGGTTTCCTACTCTCTTAGCTTTGCATGTTTCCATGTTGACTAAGCATCTACAATGATCCAGGTACCGCCGGATACCTCCTATTGGCGCAGCTCATCTTGATATCCTCCTGTGAAGTATCATCCTTCCATTTATAGATAAAGAAACAAAGGGACAATTGCTTTGTCTAAGGCAAAATAAAAATTAGAGCTGGCGGTTTCTGTTTGTTTGATTTTTACAACTCAGTGGATTACCATAGTGATTACTCAGGGAACCACCACTTAAGTCAAGAGAGAATTTTGTTAACGTCCCTCTCCCCTCAAATCACAACCTTCTCCCTCTTCACCTCTGAGGCCTCTCCTGGTTCCAAATTTCTGCTTTCTCCCCCACTCCATGCCACTTCTGTAAGCCTCTCTCATTATAGTAAAGGAAATGGAGCAATAAAGAGGATAAGAACTTTCCTAGGATTATAGAGATAATGTCAGTGCTAGGACTTGAATCCATGTGTTTAAAGTCCTCTCTGTACCTTGGTTGGTTCCCTCCTCTCAGCTTACTTAAGTCCTTCATGTCTTTCCAGGCCAATCAAATGCCATCCTCCTCCATGGAGCCTTTTAGACCACCCTGGCCTCTCTGGTCTTTTCCTCCACCTGGTAAGTTCCTGCTGTGTATTCCACTGACAGAACACTTAGCAGATAGTGCCAGGCATTACTTATCTTTTCACTTTCTTATTTCATCTTCCCAGAGAGTTTGTAAATTTTTTGAAGACTGGGGATCACAATTCATACCTGTTTGTATGCGTAGAACCTTGAAAGTGGTCTGCGCAGAGAAATAGCAGAAATCAAGTGGATTCCTGGGCTCTGGAGTCAGACTCAGGTTCAAATTGTGGCCCTGCTGGTTGCTCACTTATGTCTTAGTGAATTAATCCCAACCAAGTGCATTCCTGAAGGGTTGTTAAGAAAATTAAAGAGCATAATAATTTGCATAATAGCACAGTGCCTGGCACACGTGAGTCACTCCACAAAGATCCACTATTATTTGAGCCAAACAAGTATCCATCATTGATAGGGAATTACTCAACTGGTCCTCAAAGTTAAAGAAAAGGTTTTCTGTTTGTTTAAAGAAGAATTCAGACAGAAAATCTGTCTGTAGGATATAAATCTAGAAAAGTAACACACAAGTTGGAAGGAGGCCAAATATTTTAAGAATTGCCTCACTTCACCTCCATCCTGTCCACCTTACTACAGGAGCAATAATGGCTCCCCAGGGTGCAGGGCACTAAAATGACTAAGAGCTGAGTAGGTGACAACCAAGCAGAGTCAGGCGCCCTGGCGGTATTCCCGCTGCTAAGTCATGCAGAAGGGGCCAGCTTTCCCTCTAAGCCTTAGCAGCAGCTAATGCCATTAGGATGAAAGATGGGCCCATTTGGGCCCCAAACCTCTGTGCTCAGGCCAAACTCTGGAAGGTCAACGGCTAGAGAGAAATGGAGGAGTTACCAGGGAAGAGACTAAGCAGCCAATTTTGTCAAGAATCAGGAAATATACCACTCTGGGTGCATGTGTATATATTTTAGCAAAACAGCCCCTTTCTTCGAAGGACTTTAAAGGGCAAAAGCTTGCCTTCCTCCCAACTTTATTCCCATACATAACCAGTGAGGAACAAGCTCACCTGAAGCACAATGCCTACTGCGTTATGCTTTATGTGCATCCTCAACTTGCAAAGAGTTTCTCCTCCAAACACTTACAGATAATTTTAAGGAGAGTCTGGGGATGGGATTTACATATAGATTATCTTTGCTATAATTCTGTGGCCTTTGTCTGATCACTGTCCTACAACCCACAAGAGGCATTTCTCTGAGCATTAGAGATAAGAGCTAAGCACAATGGGACTCAAAACAACAATAGGGACGCCTGGGGAGCTCAGTAGTTGAGCGGCTACCTTTGGCTCAGGTAGTGATCCTGGGGTCCTGGGATGGAGTCCCACATTGGGCTCCCCACAGGGAGCCTGCTTCTCCCTCTGCCTGTGTCTCTGCCTCTTTGTCTGTGTCTCATGAATAAATAAATAAAATATTTTTTAAAAAACCAGAACAATGTCAGGTTAAAGCAGAAGAGGGTAATAATGAGGAAGGTTCAGATAATGGGATTAGGCAGGACTAGGGGCAGGAGGTGGGGGGGAAATAAATACCCTCATCAGCTTGCCTTTGCTGGTGTCGGTTTCCCCATATTGAAATAAAAGGAAGTCATATTACTCCTCAGCCTGAGTTAGTGACTCTCCTCTGCTCCCTCAGACCTTCAGGTGTAATTGTCTTTTAATGAGCCTGCCTCTCCAACTAGACCTTAAACTCCTAAGGGCTGGGACTGTATTTTATGCCTCTCTGCATCCTCAAAGCCTGGCACAGGGCCTGGCCTGTAGCAAGATTTTAGTCAACAACATTTGCTGACTGAATGGTCTCTGAAGTCCTTGGAGGACTGAATCATAGAATGACTGGATTCTGTCCTCTGCAGTGCTCAACGTAACACGTGGGCCAACTCATCTTCCCAGAAGCTGGCCCAGGCTGCTTCGCTTGAGGCACTGTGGCCATCCCTCCTCTTCTTTTCTCTTTCTTATTCCCATCTCCAAATATCATTCTGTTTAGACTGTCCAAGTCTGAAGCCCTGTTTTTGGGGACGCCTGGCTGGCTCAGTGGTTGAACATCTGCCTTTGGCTCAGGGTGTGATCCTGGGTCTTGGGATTCTTCTCCCTCTGCCTATGCCCCTGCCTCTCTCTCTGTCTCTCTCATGAATAAATAAACAAAATCTCTCTAAAAAAAAGAAAAATAAATGAAGCCCCGTTTGCTTGCTTCCAACTTCAAGACAGGGGTCTAGTGAATGTGAACTACCAACTAGCCCCCCTGGCTTACTTCCCTTTCTGTCTTGCTTAGGTCTTACATGGGTCTTGCCTTAGATTCTCTTGGAAGAAGATCCTGAGATAATGATTTGAATGGAAGAAGCTTACTGGGGAAGTGAGTCCTGGGAGCACTGCCAGCGGAGCAGGGAAGTGAGACAGGAAAGAGAAGAAAAGTGATATAGGATGCTTTCATTAGCAGATACTGCTGTGGGCAACTGAGGCTTGCTCTACCCGGTAATCGGGAGACTCTATGGAACACACCTCAAAGTCATCCCCCATGAGGGGTGAGGGAGCTGGGGTATTCATCGGCCAACTCCCACCCAAAATTGGTTGGAGGCTATTTGAGGGGTGTGGGGAATAACCGCCCACTGCCGCTAGTCTGCCTCATGCACTAGTTGAAAGTACTTGAGCAGCCACAGTAAGCCCACAGGTGTTACAGAAGAACTCATCAGCCAGTGCAGCCATAGTGTGATCTGAGGAGATAGGGACAGCAGTGCCAACACCTTATATGACATATTCTTAGCCTAATGCCCTACAAGTCTTCCATTCTCTCCTCCTGGTTTGTTCTACTTACATTAACATGAAGTTCTCAACATTCCTGAGAGGTGGCTGGTCAGCTTCTGATTGAATACTGCCAATATTGGGGAGCTCACTGCTCTGAGGCAGCCCATGCTAGTGCTGGAATAATTGAGTTGCTGAAAAATCTTTTTTTTTTTTTTTTTTTTTTAAGGTTCCACATGTTCCTTGTAATTTCTGACTGTTGACCTTAAGTCTGCCTTTTGGATCCCCACAGAATGATTCTCTTCCTCCATTTACAATAGCTCTTTTAATAGTTTCTAAAAGTAACTAGTGTATTTTCACTATGATTCCTCTTCTCTGTTCCAAATCATCCATTGCCTTTACCACTCTTAATATAATATGGTCTCTAGACCAGTTATTCTTAGCCCAGGGCAAATTTATTTATCTAGTTATTTCTAGACATGTGACACTGTCTAGAAGCATTTTTGGCTCTTACAACTAGCAGGGAATGCTACTGGCAACAATGGGTTGTGGCCTGGGATGTTGCTAAGTATCCTAGGAGGCAGGGCACCTGGGTGGCTCAGTGGTTGAGCATCTGCCTTTGGCTCAGGTCATGATCCCGGGGTCCTGGAATCGAGTTCTGCATCAGGATCCCCACAGGGAGCCTGCTTCTCCCTCTCCTATGTCTCTCCCTCTCTCTCTGTCTTTCATGAATACATAAATAAAATCTAAAAAAAAAAAAATCGAAAAACAAAACCCTAGCTTACAGTTATTTATCTGATTTAGAAAGCACCAGGACAGGGACGCCTGGGTGGCTCAGCAGTTGGGCGCCTGCCTTCGACTCAGGGTGTGATCCCGGGATCTGGGATCAAGTCTTGCATCAGGCTCTGGGCAAAGATCCTGCTTCTCCCTCTGCCTGTGCCTCTGCCTCTCTCTCTCAGTCTGTGTCTCTCATGAATAAATAAATAAATCTTTTTAAAAAAGAAGAAAAAGAAAACACCAGGTCTAGATGGTTTTACTACTAAGTCCTATCAAACATTCAAGAAAGTTAATTCCTATTTTATTCAAACCGTTCTAGAAAAGGGGTGTGTGTGCAAAGATGGAGGTGTACTTTAGCTTATTTCATAAAAGTCTGTAAAATAACCACTAAGCTGAATCGAGCTTTGAATTCTATATTTTATAAAGTGACTGGGTTATTCCAGGAATGTAGGATGTTTTAAGAGAAAATCTATTAATGTAACTCATTACATTAATAGATTGAGGAGGTGGCAAGGAGTCAGGAATGGACCACAAGCACACAGAGAAATCTTCTTTTTGAGTAAGTTTTTCTGCGTCACAAAACCCACAAAAATTCTGTGACATAAAATAAGCATTTGTTTTTTATACATCTTGGGGGAAGCTAGGGTCAGTTATTTGAGGCTGGGCTCAGCTGGGCACCCCAGCTTTAAACGGCAGGTCTGTGGGTCAGCTGGGTGACTATATCCACATGACTCATTATTCTTGGACCGGCTGGCTAGCTGATGCAAGTTCATCTCGTGGCAGTGTGGAGTATTGAGAGGGTGCAAAGCCGCAACGGGACAAAGATGCTTTGAGCCCCTGCTTGCATAATGTCTGCCATTATCCTATTGGTCAAAGCAACCTGCATGGCTGAGTTCAAAGTCAAGGAATGGGAAACTATACTGCGCCTTTTATGGCACAGATATAAGGAGTGAAGAATCGAGGCCAAAGATTTAATATATCACAGGGCATGTGAATATTTTATTTTTAACTTACAAATATGATAATTTTATGTACACGTACAGGTTTGCCCCAGGTGTGTATATGTATATGTATATATGCATATATGTTCATATATATATATAAACTTGGTATGTGCAAACTAGTTCATAAGAAATGTAAATTTCACACATTAGGTACACTTCAGGACCTTTCTTATTTACCAGCCTCATTATCTTATTCAAAAAGGAAATGAAGGGGCGCCTGGGTGGCTCAGTGGTTTAGCCCCTGCCTTTGGCTCAGGTCATGACCCCGGGGTCCTGGGATCAAGTCCCACATCACGCTCCCCGCAGGGAGCCTGCTTCTCCCTCTGCCTATGTCTCCGCCTCTCTGTGTCTCTCAGGAATAAATAAATCAAATCAAATCTTAAAAACATAATAAAAAAATTTAAAAACAAAACAAAAAAAGAACAAAAAGGAAATGAAGTTTGGCAGTTGTTTTTCTTCTTTTTCATCTTTACTTTTTTTTTTTCATTCTTTCAACCTCTCCCAAGAAGGATTTAAAGAGGTTTACAAAACACTGAGACAAAATAAATGTATAATAAATCAGAAAATAAGGCAAAGGGAAAATAAGGTTTCCAAAGCAAGATGGGGCTGGAATGGCATTAGTGCTTGGCTGGACAGTCTTCATTTCCTCCTCCTGATCCTCTTTCCCTCCTTCCTACTGGTCTGTCCTCCTTTAAGGGCTTCCCTGTCTTGGGCTTTTCCTATACTATACAGGTCTCACAGGGTCTGACAATCACCGTCTCCTCTTGCTGCTTCATCCTAGAGGCTGGTAACACCTCCTACAAGCCATCCCCAACTGGCTCCCTTAATCCCGCCACATCTTTGTAATAACTCCTTCATGAAACTCATCTTAACCTGTTCGAAAGTGTCATTTTTCCTGCTAGGGACCCTGATTACAAGAGCCCACAAATCACATGCCTTAAGTGTAAATACGCACTAGAAGTAGACCATAAACACAGCTCTCAGGTCTCAGTGTGATTACCAAGTGGGAAACACAATCGATAAAAGAACCTTTAGTCCCTTGAGAGAAGTAGACCTACTCCTCCCCGCCCCCTCCCCCCTCCCCACGCACACCCAAGAGAGGCAATTTTCTCTGCCCTTTTTTCTCTAAGAGGTCATTGTGGTGTAATGACCCCATTCTTTTCTGTCTTACAAACCATCTCTCTCCTGGGCTCGGTCCTCCAATATCTTCCCTCCTTATCTGCACTCACCCTCTAATTGATCTCATCTAGTTTTATGGCTTTAAATATCACACACATGCTGATGATTCCCAATATGCATCTCCAGTCCTGCCTTTTCCCTGAACTCATTTTCACCACCCAGTTGCTTACACTGAGTATCCCATAGGTATCTCGGACTCCTGGCATGTCCGAAACAAAACTCTCCATGCTCATGCCATACCCCTCTCTTCCTAGTCTTCCCTCATTTCATTAGATGGCCCCAGCAACCAAAAGGACCAAAGGAGCACCACCCGGGAGCCCCTGGCTGGCTCAGTCAGTGAAGCACGCAACCCTTGATCTCTGGGTCACGAGTTTGAGCCGTACGTTGAAGAGATGACTTTAACACGTTTTTTACTTGGTTACTCAGAGTGTGTGTCTGAGGGCGAAAGAGGATGGCAGAAATCTATCACGCTCCATTCTTTTTTCCACACATTCTGCATCCAATCCATCCACACATCATGTGGCTCAGATCTTCAAAATATATTCAGAATCTGACCACTGTCATCACCACTACTCTAGCCCAAACAGCCATAGTCTTTCTTGTCCTACTGTGCTTCCAACTGGTTTTCCTTCTTCTACTCTTGCACTCTTCTGGGGGTCCCAGCTGAAGCAGCCAGTGTGATCCTTTAAAAATATATCATATCCTGTTGTCTCCTATTCAAAATCTTCCAAGAAGTTATCATCACACTCTGAATGCAGTATAAAGTCTTCACCATGCCTATAAGGCCTTATGTCTGGATATCTGTGACTCTTTATTTTCTTCAATTCTCTCCCTCCCTCTGCTCTGGTTATGCCAGCCTCTCTGATGTTCTAGGAGCAAGTCAAGCATATACTTAAGGTCTCAGGACCTTTGCACCTGGTGTTTCTTACAACTGAAACACTCTTTTCCAGATACCTACATGGTGCACTCATTTCATTTAGGTCTCTGGGGGAAACAGCTACTCCTCCGAGAAGACTTCCTTGGTCATTAACTCTAACTAGTCCTGCCGTCTTTAATCCTTACTTTATTTTTCTTCACAGCACAGATCAGTACTGACATCACATTAAATATAAATATGTAGTTATGCATTTGTCTATTTAGAATGTAAGTGCCAATAAAATGGGTTTATTTCATTCACTCCAGCATTTCTGGTGCCAAGTACAATACTTGACACACAGCAGGGTCTTGATAAATATCTGCTAAGTGAACGCAAGGCTCCATTCTCCTTTGTCTAGTTTCTTGACTCCAACTCAGCAAGCTCCAAGAGATATTTGAGTCTCATTTATGTGAGTGGCACTTAGCTAGATGCTTAGGGCTTTAAACGTCTATTTAACATCTCTCTGTGTGTCCCTCATGAATAAATAAATAAAATCTTTAAGCAAAATCTATTTAACAGACACCTGGATTGTGAACTTCTGGGCGAGTAGTGACTGGGAGAAGGCCCAAGGGAGCCCTCAAGGTACCAGCAGGTTCTTTTTCTAGGCGGTGCTTATACAGGTGCATTCGTAATCACAAACCTATTGAGCCCTACTCTTAAGATTCGTGTGTGTTAAATTGCACCCTAAGAAAAGGTTTCTGGTTTTAAGTTTCTGAGCCATCCAGGCCCATGGAGAGGCAGTTTGCAATGAAGAGGTCTGCGCGGCCCGCGGCCCGGCGGGCGGGAAGGTCACCCGGCAGGTGCTAAGGAGGCCGGCGTCCTTCTAAAAGGCAGAAGGGGAGGCTGTATGCGGGCACCCCATAGGAGTGCCCAACTGCTACAGGCACCTGCACCTGCTGGGAGCGGACCCCGAGCTGGATGGACACGGTGCAGCTGCCCTCAGGAGAGCCCCGCAGCAGGTCCGCGGTGTCTTCACGCTTTAGATTTTTTTTTTTTAAGTTTTTATTTACTCACGTAATCTCTACACCCAACAGGGGCTCGATCTCGTAGCCCGAGATCAAGAGTCCGAGGCTCTTCCGACTGGGCCCGGCAGGCGCTCCGGCGCCTCGACCCCTAAGCACCGCCCCCGAGAGGCTGGCGACGCGGCCGCGCGCACCGAGGAGGGACCGACGGCCCCGCGTCCCGCCGCACCAGCGTCACAAAGCCCGCGCTCGGGGGCCGGCCCGGAGCCGCCAGCGCGCAGGCGCGGCCCGGAGCCGCCGCTGCGCAGGCGCACTGCAGCCGGACGCCCGGCACCGCGGAGAGCCGGGGCCCCGCGAGCGGGAGCGCGCTCCCGAGGCGCGCGCCATGGAACAGCGGTTAGCCGAGTTCCGGGCGGCCAGGAAACGGGCCGGGCTGGCGGCGGAACCCAGCACGCGGAGCCACAGTGCGCAAACCGCAGGAGAGAAGGCGGAAGCGGCCGCGACTCCCAAGGCAGCCCCAGGCTGGCTGACACGGTTCCTCGTGTGGAAACCGAGGCCCGCCAGCACCCGGGCCCGGCCCAGCCTCGCTCAGGTGAGAGGGAGGCCTCGCCCCCGGGACCTGGCTTCCGGGACGCCGTCTGCGCCTCCGGGCAAGCCTCGGTCGGCGCCCCGCCCGCGCCCCGCCCGCGCCCCGCCCGCGCCCCGCCCACGCCCCGCCCACGCCCGCGCCCCGCCCACGCCCGCCGCCTGGTGCCCCGCGGGCCCCGCCCCCGCCGAGGAGCAGGCCCCGCCCCTCCGGCGGCTCCCACCGCGGCTGGCGGCGCTGGGCTGCTGCGCGGCGGCAGTGCCCGGGCGTCTCCGGACACTCGTGTCAGCGCTGATCCGTGGCTTTGACATTTTTTTTTTCCCCCAGCCTGCGACCCACGCAGCTCCTGTTTGCAATCGGGAAACGAGGGGTCTAGGGCCCTGGAAAAACGCACCTCTGCCCTCGAGTTCCTCACAGCGAGTGGTTGTGATGCCCTGCGGCTTCGGGGAAGCCTCTCCTCCACCACTTGCAGCCTCAGCCCTCCGCTAATAGGGCGTAAAGGGTCTAATTGGATACTGCTAAGAAGTGGCAGTAGCGAAGTATTTCTCTGACTTCGCACCTCGGCCGCATGCAGCCCGGACAGCCTCTGCTCTAGACATGGCATTTGAACACAAAACTTGCAAAAAGTGGTCCCTCTAACTGCGAGAGGTGGCCGTAGCTTGTGCACGCTTGTGCACCGCTGTTGAACTAGGGAAACGTACTCAAGTGCAACAGTAAATGTTCAGGTGAAAACAGTATTTCGATGAGTATTACAGACTTGTCACCCTTTAATTCTTGGTATCCTCGTGTTTTGCAGATGAGCTTGATGCCCATCTGTATTTTCGTTTCGTTTTCACTCAGGAGTGATGCGGCAAGGGGCCTTGCAGGTGTGAGATTGGATTATCTGTGTTGGAATACAGGACACGACACCGAGGGAAATTCGGTGCTTTGAGACAATCTGTGACAAAGTCTTTGTATCTCAAAAGTGTAGTGAGAGCCAAAAACCCCTTTTGAAAATGAAAAATGTACCGAAGCAGAAGTGTACTTACTCCTCTTAAAATTGTTTCTCTTAGTTCATTTATTATTGCACAAAATCTGGTTTTAGGCAATTTTTTTTTTTAAACCAACGAGAACTCATTGTTACTCGATTTTGATTAGATATTATTCTCCATGACATGCAGGGTTCCATCAGACTTAGAGAAAGAGTTCAGCAGGGTCCAAACAATCCCATTTCCTTGCATGCAGTTTGTCTCAGGGTAACTTTATTGTTGATTAGAACTCACTGAGCATAATCGCTTAAGATTTTAGAATCTACTTCCCTTACCCTTTTTCCTCTCTGCAGTTAAAAAACAATGTCTAACCCACACAATGAGGATTTGCCTGTAATGTCTCATTTCCAAAGGACTATGAGATCATTGAATTGGACCCAGAGAAGCTGAGCTTGAGAAAGTTTCCATTAAAAACCCAAAAGCTGATGTCCTGACACAAGGATGACAGGACATGCTGGACTCACAGTTGGTTCTTATTAATTACTCTGTTTTTCATAAGGAATTCTGTCTTAAGCACATTTTCATTGATTCTGTTATCATTCCTGGGTTTGCTCTGGTGTGAAAATTCTCATTAAATTGTTTTTTTTTTCCCCTCCCAATTTACCATCCATCTCTCTTAATAATTTTGCTGACGGAAGGTGGCTTGTCAGAAATTTCTTTAGCCTTCTATTTGTAATTGCTTCTTGGTTGTCATTGATAAGGAAGCATCCATATCCTCCGTCTGCCACTCTTGAATTTAGCTTGAAGAAAACAGTCCCCAAGATAAAATATTTCTTTCTGTGACAAGTTTCTACCACAGTAAGCCCAGAATGCTTATGACTTTCAATTCTGCAGAACCACCCCCCTCTGCCCCGTCTCCCTCACCAGGCATACCCCCACAGCAGCCCCAAGTGCCCACACATCCTGTGACTTCTCACCCCAAGCCTTGGCTCAGGTTGACCACTGCTCAAATGCTCTCCTTCTTTGGAGTCACCTGGCTAAGCACAGCCTTTGCATCACTCCCTTGGATCTAGGAATCCTCTTTTAATATCTTCCTTTCCCTCGCCATCATTCATTTATTCAGCAAAATTATATCCTGTGCCCACTCTGTTCCAGCTGCTGTCCTTAATCCGAGGAAACAGGGTGATAAAGGTCGATGAAGCCCTGTTCTCGCAGAACACACATTTGCTTTGGGGGCCACAGACAATAAACAAAAGAGTGGAATAATGAATGCTATGAAAGGGGAAAAAACAGGATAGTGTGATAGTGAGTTGGGGGGGTGAGAGATGCAGAACACCTTTAGATCGAGTGGGCAAGGAGGACCTCATTGAGGAGGTGACATTTCATAAGGAGGAGCCACTTTTGGAAAAACCCAAGACAAGGCCAAGGGCACATGTGGTAACATTTTTTCTGAGGTTTGTAGGCGAAGAGGGAGCCAGCCAGGTGGTATGAAGGCAAGTGGGCATTCGGCTCAAAAAACCACAGGTGCAAAGGCCCTGAGGTGGGAAGCAGCTTGGTATTTAAGAAATGGAAGTATTTTCCCTAAAGGATGCCCCCATGTGCTGTGACCACCACAAACACTTCCATACACAGCTTTTATAGCAGAAGCCACACTGGTACTAACCACACTGGTACTAAAGCCAGTGCCAAATAAGGTAAAGGAATTTCTGTATCTCCCTTCTTGTTTCTTTTGCTAGTTGGTTTGCGGCTTCTACCCTCCTCCATCTCCTTCTAGGTCTAACCCTTCCTCTTGCCATCTCCCATAAAGGCCCCTTAATTAAAGTACAAAGGGCTTTGGAAGGAGACCATCCTAGGATTCTAGACTAACCTCATCTCTGCCTATCACTAGCTGTGTGACTTTAGGGGAGTAACTTAACATCTCAGTGTTTCCTTATCAGTAAGTTGGGATTAATAGTGCCTGTCTCCTGGATTACAGGATATCTTGAAGGCACCCAATAAGTGGTGGCCATAAGCATTATTCTTTCTATACTCCCTCAATAATAAATTCAGTCTACTATGAATTTCAAGTCGTATACATTCCAAGTATATTCTGTATCCCTCAGTCCATCATTTCTCTCTGACTTCTCCATCACCCCCCTACTTATGCCTGGTCCTCCTGCATGAGCTGCTCACAATTTACCTGCTTTTGCTCTTGTAGCCCATTCTCTGCTTGGCAGCCAGAGTATAGTTTTAAATATAAATCAGATTATATTAGTTCCCTACTGCGACTTTCAGTGATTTCCCTATTGTTGCACACTGGTCAAATTGGAAAGGGACATTTATTTACTTAACAAATGTGTGTGTGTGTGTGTGTGTGTGTGTGTGTGTGTGTCAGAAGGGGGTGTGTTGCTGATAGCATGTTAAAGGCTTTTCCAATCTCCCTGAAAAAGTGTAATAATTACAACATTGACACGAAAAAAGGTTCTAACAAAATGGAATTTCTGAAGCAACGTAAATCAGATGACCTCCGTTTTTTTATTGAGACCAAATGATGTTTGTGATCCCCTTTTAAATTATCACAGAATGGGGGGATATAATTGAAGAAATGAACTAGAAGTTATGCTCTGTATTGAGAAACTGTGTGTGAGGTGCTGTGTTTGGGTCTAGAGATGCCAAAAGATAATGAATGGCAGTCCATTGGCCTCCTGGTAGCAATCTAGGGACCTGTGTGACCTGCATTAAAAGAAAAACAACTGGCAGATAGTTTGGTGCTTAGTGAGAAAGAGAAGCAGTTAGTGCTCTGGGAGGCTGAGGAGGCACCCTCTCTCTGTTGATGGCCGAGGTCAAGCATACACATTTCTTTTTTTTTTTTTTAATTTATTTTTTATTGGTGTTCAATTTACCAACATACAGAATAACCCCCAGTGCCCGTCACCCATTCACTCCCACCACCCCCCCGCCCCGCCCTCCTCCCCTTCTACCACCCCTAGTTCGTTTCCCAGAGTTAGGAGTCTTTACGTTCTGTCTCCCTTTCTGATATTTCCCACATATTTCTTCTCCCTTCCCTTATATTCCCTTTCACTATTATTTATATTCCCCAAATGAATGAGAACATATAATGTTTGTCCTTCTCCGACTGACTTACTTCACTCAGCATACATATTTCACCAGTCATGCTGGCCTCGAAAGAAGGCAGAGGGCTGAGGAATGGGTAGGAAGTGGAGCCTGTCCCAGGCTACAGGTGGGCAGTGTCTTTGGGTAGTAACACCTGTTGAACTGTGGTAGAAATCCATTGATAGAGCAGTGGATTGTGGATTGTGTTGTACACGGAATTTTTTTTAGGCCGTTGTTTTTCAGACTGCAAACCGTGACCTATTGGTGGTGAAATCAATTTAGAGGATCTAGTTCTCTGTTAAAAATACTTAAAAATGGAACAGAAAATGAGGATTTCATATGTGGTGAAGGTATTTATTGGTTTGTGAAACTTTTTCTACATATATAGCTGGGCAACGGTACAAAATGTATTTCTTATTATGGTCCATACCCAAAAATGTTGAAAAAATACTGGACTAGGGCAGCCCCAGTGGCGCAGCGGTTTAGCGCCGCCTGCAGCCCAGGGCATGATCCTGGAGACCCTGGATTGAGTCCCATGTCAGGCTCTCTGCATGGAGCCTGCTTCTCCCTCTGCCTGTGTCTCTGCCCCTCTCTCTCTCTCTCTCTCTGTGTCTCTATGAATAAATAAATAAAATCTTAAAAAAAAAATACTGGACTAGAGCTCAGGCCTCTCTAAAGCTGCCTAAATATCTGTGTCTCCTGTTAGCACCCAACACAGGGGTCCGTGTACTGGCACTTTTCTGTTGAATGAATGGAAGGCCTTGCTTGGATTCCGGCCCAAGGAGTTTGAATTTTAAACTTCAGGCAGTAAAATTTGTTGAAGGTTTGTGAATAAGAGATTGATGGGTATTTTAGGAAATTCACTTAGCAGCTTTATGTAGGATGGTTTGGAGAGGGAAGAAATTGGAGGCAGGGAGTCCAGTTAGGAGAGACTGCCTGGACCTGGGGGTGTGTAGGACCGTCCTGGGATGGAAAGGTTGTGGCTATACTGATGATTTGTTTTTAATAAGTGGAAGGGATTTTTATTTCCTGTTTCTGGTATACTTCTCAGTTTAGAATCATGTCACTCACAAAACTATAGCTCATCTAATCAAGTCAATAAACATTAATTCTGTGTGTAAGCATTAGGTGTGGTTGTTGCATTATCAATTACTGGGGAGTTTCTGTATGGGGCACAAGTTAGCCCTTTATAGCAGAAGACTAATCTGAGGAAGTGACTCCCATGAATGGGAATCCATCTAAATGCTGTAAAGTTTTTTTTTTTTTTTTTTTTTATCAAGTCACACACATCTCAGTAAGTGCAGATCAGTTTCGATTCAGTCGGAACAGGGCATGTGAGTTCTTTGGAGATGATTGTTTTAGAGAGCAGGGCAAGAAAATAGAAATCAATGAACCGGAGGCCTTCTCAGGGCAATGAGAACTCTCTCTCCAAATTGGTTTTGATCTCTGAGCCCATTACTCTTTGTTTGTTTCTGTGTCCTAGGAAGTGGCTCAGCCTGGGAGCAGCACATCACAGCCACCACGGAATACAGCCATTCCTCTGTCATCGCCCCGGGACCAGTCTGTCCTGACCAGCATCACTTTCCTGAAGGTTCTTCTCTGGTTGGTCCTGCTGGGACTGTTTGTGGAACTGGAATTTGGCCTGGCCTATTTTGTCCTGTCCTTGTTCTACTGGATGTACGTCGGGACACGAGGCCCAGAAGAGAGGAAAGAGGGAGAGAAGAGTGCCTACTCTGTATTTAACCCAGGCTGCGAAGCCATCCAGGGCACCCTGACTGCAGAGCAGTTGGAGCACGAGTTACAGTTTAGACCCCTGGTGGGGAGATAGACCAACTCTGTTGTCATGCAGCTAGCCTCACATGTAGTCCTCAGAGCCCTTCTGTGTGGGCTTGCGGGTTTGACTTCAGGTGCCCAAGAATAAGGACAGCTTGCAGGTTAGTTCTGGGACGCTGAAGTGCTACATTCTTTCCCAGATCTTTTGCTGCAGTTTTATCTTTGAACTTTTCTTTGGTTTTAGTGAAACCCTGTGAAAGATACCACTGTGGATCTGATGCAATTTATAAAAATTACCTACTCAGGAAAGTGATCTGTTTGTCTCATTATTTGAGAGAGATGGTTTTCAGAGCATTAGAAGGGCACTGAGGAGGTAACTTTAAAATACCCAGCTGTTTAGGGACGCCTGAGTGGCTCATTTGAGCATCTGCCTTTGGCTCAGGTCATGATCCTGGGGTCCTGGGATCGAGCTCCATATCAGGGCTCCCTGCTCAGCCGGGAGCCTGCTTCTCCCTCTCCCACTATCTGATGCTCCCCTTGCTTGTGCCCTCTGTCTCTGTCAAATAAATAAAGTCTTAAAAAAAAAAAGTACCCAGCTATTTGAAGGAATGGGGCAGTACATCAGAACTGTGTATTAAAATAAGTTTTCTTTAAGTCTTTTCATATTTATAGCATTTTTTTTTCCTGGAAAGTTTAAGCTGCAAGTTTTAGTTTTTGTTTTTTGGGATTTTTGTTGTTGATATTGTTTGTTTTTTGTTTTGTTTTGTTTTGTTTTTGTTTTTCCTTCCTGCTTTAAATCTTGCTTTTTTTCTTTTTGGTCATTAATGGTATTGAAAAAATATCTTTTTTTTCTTAATGAGAAATTGTTTTTTAAAGATTTTATTTATTCATGAGAGATGCAGAGAGAAGGCAGAGACACAGGCAGAGGGAGAAGCAGGCTCCCTGCAGGGAGCCCGATGTGGGACTCGATCCTGGGACTCCAGGATTATGACCTGAGCCAAAGGCAATGTTCACTGCTGAGACACCCAGGCGTCCTGAAAAAATGTCTTTCAAACATCTACTTTTCAACAAAAGATCCCCGTTGCCCATCACCATTTTTCACTCTCCTCAGTTATTCTGCTTCTACTCAATGAAGGAAGATGAGACAAAGTCCTAAGTGACAGGTGTGAGGAGGGATTTCACAAAGTCAGTGTTGATAGATTTAGTAACTGGCTATTGATGAATTCAACAAGAAAATAATTCTTGAGTGTATTCAAATGAGAACTATGGAAGTGGAACTCCAGACTTACTGGCAACTTGGTTTGTTTCTTATATTCTGAGGGCTCTAGAATAAGCAGCCCTGTCACCTGTGGCCTCTGGTAAGAAATTATGTAAATGGTGGTAAACAGACATGATTTCAGTTGTCCTTCCAGTACAAAGTTAGAGTTTGGGTTCATTAAATTTGGGCAAAGTAAACCACTAAATACCTTTTTTATGAGATCACACTGATGAGTAAGTAGAGTCTGGTTTTAAAGCAATAGTTTTTTCTAAACTTAAGATTTTAAGAAATTAATGATTCCTCCATAAGTTTTCATAACTTCAGAATGCAGTTATTCTTACATAATGACAATAACTTTAATACTTATGAGATGTCATTAAATAATAGATGCTTGTTGCTGAATTCTTTTTTCATTCTTGTCTGATTTGCTTCATACAGCACAACCTTAGCTCAATTTAAATTTAACTCCTATTCATTGAGTGCCAGTACTCTGGCTGGCGTTTGAGATATGATAGTGAAGAAAGCAGACATATTCTTTTTTTTTTTTTTTAAGATTTTATTTATTTATTCATGAGAGACAGAGAGAGAGAGAGGCAGAGACACAGCAGAGGGAGAAGCAGGCTCCATGCAGGGAGCCTGACATGGGACTCAATCCCAGGTCTCCAGGATCACGCTCTGGGCTGAAGGTGGTGCTAAACCGCTGAGCCACCTGGGCTGCTCAAGCAGACATATTCTTACTGCTCTGAGCATACAGTTCAGCTGGGACGGTGGTAGACAAAGTAAAACAAGCAATATCAATAATAGAGTGAGACAGGGCGCCTTGCTGGCTCAGTTGGAAGGGCATGTGACTCTTGATCTTGGGGTCATGAGTTCTAGCCCCATGTTGGGCATAGAGATTAAGTAAATAATTTTAAAAAATAATAGAGTGAGGGAAGTTTCAGTTGTAGGAAGAATACAGAGGGTATACTCTCATGATCACACTTTGAGGCTAACTAACTGCCTTTGTTGAAAATTCTTCTCACCTGCTTAGAATCTCTCTCCAGCCC
Source organism: Canis aureus (assembly GCF_053574225.1). Classification (NCBI taxonomy): domain Eukaryota; kingdom Metazoa; phylum Chordata; class Mammalia; order Carnivora; family Canidae; genus Canis; species Canis aureus. Next base: position 64,582,526 of record NC_135617.1, read on the forward strand.
TTTGCTGATTGGGAGTTTAGCTGTCGCTCAGATGTCAGTTCATCTCTTGAGCTGAATTCTCTTTACCTCATAAAGAAGTCTTCTGCAGGTTCTGTCTAACTGGGCCCCTAGAAAGTGTGGGAAACAGATGAATCCCTATTAAGCAGGCAAGTTTTGATTGTATTTAAGATACATGATTTCATTTCCTGATTTATTTTCTTAAGCCTTTCTTCATTTCCCTGCTATTTTACTTGGGCTTTTACATTTCATACAAGCCAAATACAAGGAAGAAATATCCCTGATCAAAGACTCACTACAATGCCCAGTTCAGTAAGCATTGTTCTAGGAAAGAATTTTCATTTCAAAAATGTGTAAATCAAACTTTTACCTAAAGCAAAGGGCCTATAACTCTGAACTGGGAACATGTGATCCAATTAGCAGTCTCAGCAGAGACTTTGTTTAAGCATAGGAGAGACTCGACTTAGCAGTGGACACCTCACTAGCATTCTTTGAAAATGTAGCTGTGTATAATGAGGTGGAGCTTGATTGCCTTAAGCTCATCTTTCAAGGGATTTTCTGTGCACAATCTATCACCTCTCCTAGCTCACCTCTTGCCAAAGGTTGCATATAATGACAGCATTAACTTCTAGGAAAAATGGGGTGTGAACCAATTAAATGCATGGCAGGGAGGAGAGAAAAGGACAGTATGTATTTGCTGTTCTTATCAGACCATTAGGCTTTAGGTGCAGTCTTGATTTCCTGAATTTAGAAAGGCCTATTGATCACAGAATTTCCACTCAGGGCCCTACCATTAGCTCAGCAAGCAGCTTCCATTAAAGGCTGCTTCTGTCACCAGGGAACTTGAAATCCCAGAGATGCATTCAGTCCCTATGATTGCTGTGTGCACGGGTTGAGGTCATTTCTGTCTGAACCTTACAAGTACATTGGTTTTTGCTTTTATTCACATTATCCTATCTTGTCTATTCATAGACACTGTTAAACGAACCTCTGCTTGTAGAGCTGGAAGGGACCCCAAAGTACCATCAAATGCATCCCCCTCACCTTGGGCACGTTTATTCCTGGCCAAATATTTTTTTTTCCTAGTGACCCCTAAAGAAGAATCCAGGTACAAGATGTAGGCACTTTTTAGGAAATTCTTTACTGAGACACTTGAGCCACCCTCAGTGCCACTCCATGTTATTTCTTATCTAATCTCAGGGGACATGGAAAATCCTCCAGACTGGTGAAATGTTACTCTGTTCTCTCTCAGTCCTCTCTGTTCTGCAGGCTAAATCACCCAAATTGTACCTCTGGGACAATCATTTCCAAGTTAGCCTTGACCCATTCTGAAGGTTCTGGGTCAGGGCAGGGTGAATGTCCCCGTTGGTAGGTGCAGTGACTTTTCTCAAAAACTCTAGAGTTTTGCTGGTGATGATTTAGGTATATATATTTTATGCTATTAGGGTTGTGCTTTGAGTTGAGGTCTTCCACATTTGCCTTTGACTGATCTCTTCCTTAAGATTAGGCTCATAAACTGTGCTAAAATTTAAAAAAAAAGTTACACAATTGACAGAATGATGATCCTCAGCTGGGCAGAAGAAAGTAACATTCTAACTGCATGTTTTCCTGCCCCTCTCACTGTTGACTGTTTACCAGCAAATTTGTATTTAGGCTTGGCGCTGCTGGGGACCGGTAAGTGAGCTTGTGCTGTCAGTGCACACTGTTCCACTGTGAGAGCCGGGATACCTGGTGGGGCTGGGATGCCATGGAGCATCTTGCCACCAGGGGGTAGCACGGAGCTGCTGCTATACATCCCCAGCCCTTCTCCCTACACTTGATAATTTATGTGATGTGGAAAACCCACCGGGCTGTTTATCTGAACCACTTGTGCTACTTTTTTGGGAATTCTTTTTCACTCTAAAATTCACAGAGGAAAGGGCTCATCAGAGGTCCTGGGAAAGGCACAGAAAACTACCAGAAGTGATTTATACTGATATTTTAAAATAAAACAACAGCCCGTCTCTAGACTTAGCAGGCAGTACTGTGCTTTGAAGGGGTTGGCACTGTGCTTGTCTATATCAGCTTTGTTGGAGGCGGCCTGGGGGGGAAGGGGGATACTAGAAACTTGTACAGCCGGTGGAGAAACTTGATCCCTAAGCCCAAGAAAGTAAAATTTGAACTGTGTGCTCTGGTCTTTTGTCACCTACTTTTTTATTTTGCAGCATTGGAGCATTGGGTTAGACAAAGATTTGGATCTCTCAAAAAGCTGAGAGAGAAGACAAAGTACACAGAGAACCACATTATAAAGGCTTGTAACACAATACAGATGTTTATAAAGGTCTAAGCAGTGTGTGTGTGTGTGTGTGTGTGTGTGTGTGTGTTAGGGGAGGAGTCAGCAGGAGAGATCACTTTCTTTTTTTTATTTTTTTTATTTTTTTTTATTTTTTATTTTTTGAGATCACTTTCAAATCTAAATTCTATACTGAGTAGGATTGTCATTTTTAAATGAACAATTCTGAGTTTCCTTAAGTCATAGATGAATATTTTGAAAAGTGTGGACTATGGGCCACCTGCATTAGAATCTCTTGTAGTGATGTTAAAATTCAGATTCCAGGGCCCCACCTAGACCTGCTGCTGGAGAATGTCTGGGCCTAGCACCCTGAGAATCTGTATTTTAGCAGCCTCCTTCGGGCAGTCTCATAAGCCAAAGTTCACCAAAGAACAAGAACCACTGATATCACAAATGTTTAAATAGGAAGGAAACTTAGCATATATTAGATCTAAGCAAAGAAAGATAAGTGTTTTGTAAAGGGGCAACAAGGTTCACCATTTTTCGAACTGTTCATTTGGAACACATGGAGAAGAACACATGCATGGCTTTAAAATGCTGAGGAACTAACTCCAAAGACTATAAGGTAATTAAAGATGCATTATTTTTGAAGTTTTCTTTAAAAACAATTATTGCAGGGGCACCTGGGTGGTTGAGCATCTGCCTTTGGCTCAGGTTGTGATCCTGGGGTCCTGGGATCAAGTCCCATATGGGGCTTCCCCTGCAGGGAGCCTGCTATTCCCTCTGCCTATATCTCTACCTCTCTTTCTGTGTCCCTCATGAGTAAATAAATCTTTAAAAAAATTATAAAAACAATTACAAAAAGAAACACAAACTCGTTTTAAAACATTGGAATCATAAAAAAGAATATTTTATTTTTGTACTTGCATACAGGAGTTCAGGAGGCATGTAAGTTTTACAGGGGTAGAGTCTCCCTCCCCCATGTCACACTATTCTCTGTCCAGCCCACAAACAGTAGCACACTATGCACACTATTCTGCTCATTGCTTTCTTTTTTCTCTTTTAGGTTTTGGGCTTTATTTACACACACTTAATATTTTTATGTAAGAGAATGACACAATCTAATTTTAATTTTTTTATGTATTTTTAAGTAAATCTTAAATATTTATTTAATAATTAAATATTAATTTATCTTAATGTTTATTTGATAGGGAGTACAAACAGCAGGAGCAGCAGGCAGAGGGAGAGGGAGAAGCAGACTCCCTGCTGAGCAGGGACCACAATGGGGAGCTGGATCCCAGGACCCTGGGATCACCACCTGAGCTGAAGGCAGATGCTTGACCGACTGAGTCACCCAGGCACCTCCCCCAATTTTCATTCTTAAGAGATCACCTGCGCTATCACATGGAGAGTGGATTCTCTGTGTCCTTCATCTGGCCACCCACCCACCCATCCATTCACTTATGGAGCACCTGACCTTTTTGTTCCCATTGGTGAAACTGTTTACATTACTTTTTATTCAACTATCTTTTAAGATTTTTTTTTAACAGATTGAGAATATGGCAAAACTATTGGATTATGAAGTATATTTATACATTCTATTTTTTGTGTTACAGTAGAAGGTTTTAATTTGGGGAAACCAATAATATTAATGATAATGATAATAAAAAAACTAAATCGGAATATCCTAAAAGTCAACACAACAAAAATCACAAATATTTTAGAAAAGGAACCAAATAAAATCTGTTACCATTTATTTCCAAAAAAGATACATTTGTGCATTCGTTAGTTTAATAGCATTCTACTGAATAAATTTTTTTTTACTGAATTCTTTCATTGGTGAAAGAATTACAATTCATAAATGTGACCAAATGAGACATAATAATCTATAAATAGCACCTGCTTTTTTAAACTTCTCTGAATACATATCTCTCCCTATCTATCTGCCCATCTTTATCCATTGATCTGTCTGTCTTCAGGCTTGAGTTATTTCTTATGAAGAGAATCAGAAGCCTAATGGACTATCTAACATGGAGGTTGATGGAGGAACTAATCTTTGCCAGGCCTGGTGCTGGGCTCTTTTCTCGAGTTCACAGTCAAATGGGAGAGGCAGCTGATAATCAGATAGTTACAGGATAATGTGGTAAGCGCTCTGACAGTGTGATGTCTGAATGCAGGCTCTGGTTGGAAGGGGCCAGCCTCCTGAAGATGACCTTGTACTGAGTTTGAACAAGTGTCAGCTACTTTCTGGAAAAACAGGCGGGGGCAAAGATAGCCTTTTAGTCACCTGAAACCACCTAGGAAAAAGGTGACAAACAGAGGGAGACTAGCGTGCTTGGGAAAAAGTGTGTATTCTGAGGACTTATGTTACTTCTTCCAACTGGTTGTGTGTATATATATATATATATATATATATAGCCACCCACCCACCCATCCATTCACTTATGGAGCACCTGACCTTTTATACATACATAGATGTCATATATATATATGAAAGCTCTTGATTTTGGTATATTTGTTATAACTCTTGTCCTTTGTTGAATTTTCTTACTAAGTATAATGGTGTTTCACTCGCTTGCCTGGATTTTCCACATAGATAATTATTTTCTTTTCCAATAATGTAAAATTTGACTCCTCTTTTCCCAGCTTTTACACCTCTTGGTTTTTTCTCTTTATCTAATAACATTGACTAGAGCATCCAGAAAAATGTTAAATCAGAATGATAGTCAATGATGTCTTTGTCTTGTTCTTGACCTTATGAACAGGTTTTAGTATTTTCCCATTAAGCATGCTGCTGGCTCTAGGGTAAGTGGATAGATAATTATCATCTGTATTTATGTTATTAAAAGGTTTTTTCTTCTTAAATTAAGAATGGATGTTACATTTCACAAAATCTCTTTCAGTGTAGTGGAGATTGATTATGTGATTTTTCTCTTTGACCAATTAATGTAATAAGTTTAAATATTTATTCATATTAAACCATCATTTTATTCCTGGAATAAATGACCCTTTATTTTATTTTATTTTATTTTATTTTATTTTATTTTATTTTATTTTATTTATTTATTTTTTAAGATTATCTATCTATCTATCTATCTATCTATCCATCCATCCATGAGAGACAGAGAGAGAGAAAGGCAGAGACACAGAGGGAGAAGCAGGCTCCATTCAGGGAGCCCGATGTGGGACTTGATCCCGGGACCCCAGGATCATGCCCTGGGCCAAAGGCAGGCGCTCAACCGCTGATCCTGACCCTTGATTTTAATGTATTGTTCTTTTAGTGGATGATAGACTCTGTTAATATTTTTAATCAATAATTTTCATGAGATTATAGAATTTTTTTGTATTTTTTAGGTTTTGGAGTACATAAAAAGCCTACTTTTAAGTCTTCGTTACAGGTTGTCCCCTCTCATCATTATAAAAAGCCATGTTTGTATTCTTTGATGCTTTTTGCCCTGAATTCATCCTTATCTGATATTAAAATTGGGACCTTTGCTTGCTTTTGTTTGCATTTGCCAAGCATGACTCTGTGTACACTGTGGTTTTCAGCCTGAGTCATTTTTATCAGGTATGTTACTTGTATACAGAGAATAGTTGAATTTTACTTTGTAATACAGTATGAGACTATTTTCTTTTTTTCTTTTAATAGGTAACTTTAGCTCATTTATATTTATTGAAGTCTTGTTTATCTCATCACATGTTTGCTTTCTTTTTAACTTACAGTACTTAATCCTTTGGGTTTTTAGGCACTATTAATATCATGTAAAAAAGAAATGTAAGAAGTTAGTATTTCCACCTTCTCCCAGCTTCACTCCTCAATACTCAGTCCTCAATCCTATTGACTGTTAGTTGATTTTACATTTTAAATATAATTACTTGATTTATTAGCTTTAAATTACATATTGTTACCTGTGGCTATGAAAGATGTGGAAGTCAATATAACTACACTGCTTTACACTCCCTATCCATTTTTCTTTCCTCATTTTATTAGTCATATCATCACTATATTGTTTAGATTAATAAGAGCCACATTCTGTTCTTTGATTATCACTTATACATTTGTTTTAGTCTTAGTCTTGCCTATAATTGATATTTTTTCACCTAATGATAAGCTACGAATAAATTCTCACGTCCTTCTACAGTATTGATTTTGCCAGCCGCTAATATTTCTATTTAGATAAATGTATCATTATTTATTTAGCCAATCCTTCATTATTAACCTTTAAGTTGTAGCCAGCATTCACTAGTATGAATAGTATAAATAGGCTAACCTCTTTGACATGTAAAACTATATTTCAAACTCTTAGAAAAGAGTAATTGGAGACCAATCAGGATAGTGATCTCAAATGCTAGTGACCATTCAAATCTTCTGGGGATTGTTAAAATGATTCTCATTCTGGGGCACCTGGGTGGCTCAGTTGGTTAAGTTTCTGCCTTCGTCTCCGGTCATAATTCCAGGGTCCTGGGATTGAGTCCCACATTGGGCTTCCTGCTCAGCGGGGAGTCTGCTTCTCCCTCTGCCCTTCCCCCTTGCTCATGATCTGTCTCTCTTTCTCTCTCTCTCTCACTCTCTCTCTCAAATAAATAAATAGAATCTTTAAAAAAAATTCTGATTCTGTAGGTCTGGTCCAAGGCCTAAGATTCTACATTTCAAATAAGCTCCAACATGATGCTGATGCTACAGGTCTTCAGACCATACTTTGAGTAGCAAGGTACTTGAATATGTATTGTGTCTGGAATTTTGCTCAAATGAAAAACAAAAAGCTAGAAAATGTAGTTGTAGCAGTGGTTCTCATTGTGTCTTTGTGATGCATTTAATATATTAGGAAATTATTATTATTTGTGAATGTTTGTTTTGCCATTTTATTAATGCACCTGCAAGGTGACTCCATGTTATACATCTGCTTGCTTGCCTGGGTCTATCAGGGGTGTGTTCATGGGAGTCTATCAGATGTACATTTTTTAAAAAGGTTTTTAAAATTTATTTATTCATGAGAGACACAGAAAGAGACAGAGATATAGGCAGAGGGAGGAGCAGACTTCCTGCAAGGAGCCTAATGTGGGATTCAATCCCAGACCCCAGGATCATCTCCTGAGCCACCCAGGTGTCCCTCAGATGTGCATGTTGCTGCCATACAAGAAAAGGCTGAGAACCAGAGGACCAGCAAAAGCTGAGTTCAGACAGGCACACTGAAGTGAGCTGGTGAAAGGAAGCCTTATAAATGATGTCTGCACCCCTAATCCTTGGAGATGCATCTTTCATTTGGTGGTTGGTTGGTTGGTTGTTTTTTTATTGGTTTTAGCTTACCAGGACCTACCAGGTCCTGTTCTACCAAGTGATCTGGCCCCTGCTTGCCTCTCCCTGTTATATTCACTTCCTTCATGTTCATCATATACAAGGGTTTAGCAAAAAAAATAAATAAATAAAATAAAAAGGTTTTGCCTTTTTCTGTAAAGGGCCAGACAATAGTTTTGTTGGCTGTACTGTCTCTGCATTACTCTGCTATTACTTTGCTATTGTAGAGCAAAAGCAGCCTTGTGTGACAATATGTGAACAAATGACGATGCCAACAAAATTTTGTATATAAAACCAAGCAGTGAACCATAGTTTGCTGACCCTTCTTCTAACACACAACATGAGCTTCTGCTTTTGAGTCTTTGCACTATTTGTTTCCTTTGCTTAGAACTTACTTCCCCAGATGATCCTAGGAGTTGTTTCCTTATTCTAGCCAGGTCTCTCTGATGTCATATCATCTGAAAGGCCTTCATTGATCCCCTAATAAAGATAGCACACTTCCTCTACAGGCCCATGTCTTTTTTTTTTTTTTAACCTCTCTCCTATGGTTAATACTTCATCTCGTTGCTTTACTAATAATATTGATTGTATTTTGATAATTCCTAGAGAAAAATGTATGCATTTATAGGCAGAGTATTTTTTTTTTCAGAGTATTTTTTTTATACATTTACCAGTTCATTTACAGTGGACCATCTCTATGGACACAAATGGATTTGTTTTGCAGAGTTTGTTTTAATCATGTTCCTTCTAATGACTTTTCCCCTGAGATTTAGATTGACTTCGGCAGTGCTACTCATATCATACAGTGAAATGACACAGAATGATAGGAAAGAATTGCTTTGTTCTAGATTTTCATCAGTGAAAAAGTAATGTCTTTAACTATTCTGGCTCTTGGTTATGGGTTACACCAGGTTCTGCCCCTATCTGTGGTTTTCAAATAACTATTTAAGGAAAGAGGAGAATTTTCTAACATTTGTACATTTCCCAGAAGCAGAGGAAGCCTCATGCCTAATAAAAGGCTGGTGAATGCAGGGTGAGTAGGGCAATTGGGAGGACATTTCCTAAGGAGAGATGATGAAATGAGAAATTCATGTTAGGACATGACAGCTTTGGAGGATCCATCCCGAAGGAGGAGAGAGACATCAGATTCCAAAAAGTCTACACAGGGTATGCATGATCTTGTTGCTGCAGCCTTTGGAAGTCTACATCAGGGCACCATTTTGAGTGCAAGTGAAGAAAGTTGGTTCACAGGTGCTGCTGCTACACAGAGTGCATGAGCCCCACATGCCGTTATCAACATGACTTCAGTTTAGGGGCATTTCTGGGTTTCAGGTGGCTTGGCATACCCTCAGCGGCTCTGCACCATGGATGCAGAATATCTCAAGTGGCTGCATTTCTTATGTGAGGAATGATGCCAAGACTAACCCAGTGAATGAAACTGAGAGGCAAAGGACACTTGCTGCTAGAAGGGCTGAATCTGAGAAGCAGGCAGAGTTCCAGGCTGGGAGAATTTGAGAGAATGTGGTTGCAGCTGATGCCAAGACTCGATGAATGTGGCATCTTTTCTGACTTGTGGCCCCAACCTGCTTTGGTTGGCAGCCTTACTGATCTTTACTGGTTTCTGAGAGAAGGTGTTTTAGTAAATACCTTATGTAAAATGTGGTGTTACGGAAATTTCTTTTGATTGCTAAGAAGATTCCAACATACTTTGGAATATTTTGTATTCTTTGTATACTTTGTAAGGTAACCTATTCTTTTATATAATATGAATGTACATATCTTGTTCTTTTTTTTAATTTTTTTTAATTTTTATTTATTTATGATAGTCACAGAGAGAGAGAGAGGCGCAGAGACACAGGCAGAGGGAGAAGCAGGCTCCATGCACCAGGAGCCCGATGTGGGATTCGATCCCGGGTCTCCAGGATTGCGCCCTGGGCCAAAGGCAGGCGCCAAACCGCTGCGCCACCCAGGGATCCCTATCTTGTTCTTTTTTAAAAAATTATTTTTTTAAGTAGGTTCCACACCCAACATGGGACTTGAACTCACAACCTTGAGGTCAAGAGTTGCATGCTCTACTGACTAAGCCAGCCAGGCACCCCAGTGCAAGTGTCTTTTCATCTGATGTTTTACTCTACTTTTCAAAAGGATACTGTTAGAAGGACATTGGCTTAGCTCCATCAGAGTGATATGTCTTTACATTATAGAATGTGTCTCCTGCATTTCGGCCCTCCAGCTTTCACTGCCCTTACCTGAACTTGAAAAATGAAAGAGCTTAAGAGTGGCTTCATTGTAAAGGTGATATCAAATTGGTGGATTCCGGTGTGGGGTTCAATACAACTGTAAATTTCATTTCCTAGGTATTTTTAAAGTTCTGAAGCTTTCTGGAGAACAAAATAAATGGTGGTCAAACACCTGTCTCTATAAGCCAGAAATGTACATAAATGGTTATAGATTGTCAAAGATTGGCCCTATTAGGTATAGTAACTGTGGCCTTTTTGTTGTGGCTATTAAATTTGTTGTGGTTAAAATGCCCATGTCCTGAGCCATGTTTCTAAGTCTGCCTTAGGTCATTGGACCTGAAAAGTCTTCTGTAAACATTATTTATTATTTCAAGTCCTTGCTCTTTCACCCTAGAGATATGGAAAGTTAAAAAAAAAAAAAGTTTCTTGTAAATCCCCACCAGGTGTTACCTGCCTGCTTCAGCCCCAGAGAGTCCATCTCATGGCTTGGGACTGCTCAGTGTTTATAATTCTCAGCTATTGATTTTATTCTGGGAGGTTGCAACACATAAATCCTGAGGTCTATTGGTCCTACATGAGGAGGAGCCACAATAATTCATTCTAACACCCTGTATCTGTGGGAGAAAAAAAATGTTGGATTTACTCTAGGCTGTGATCTTTTTCTCTTTCTAAAATCATTATGTTAGTTAAAAAGAGCCCTAGGACCAAAGAGAAGAATGTATCACAGTTTAGGATTAGAGAACTCTTCAGGGAAAGAGCTCAGATTTATAGAAGGAGTTAATAACACCGGCTGGAGATAGGGCTTCTAACTTGGCTCCCTACCGCTCATCACTGGTAATTCCCATTTTTTTCCCCACCTCTGCAATTTCCTCTCATGTCTTACTACAGCTATTTCCCACATTTACACAGTCTGTTGTTTTTCTTTATTTGCTTTTCTGTTCTAGCCTCATCATCTCTCCCACCTACTCTTCCCACCTTTGGGGGTACTCAGTGTCTACTTCTTCCTTGTCCAGTATTAGTTCTGTTTTTCCATCTTCTCCAACATTCTGCCTACATTGTTTTCTGTTCCAGTTTGCACTGCTGGGGTTTTCTCCCTACTATTTCTGGTAAGGGAGACTCCATTGTTTTCAGTATTCTGTTTGTTGTGTGTGCACAGATGCGTGTGTGAGAGAAAGACAGAAGGGGAGAGGGAGGGATAGAAAGACACTGAAATGTTTAAGGCATAGGCTTTTGAAGGGATGGCAAGGGATTTGGCAGGGAAGGGGGAGAAATCTCAACCCTTGGGAATGCTGCCAAACAAGGCATAGGAGGGAGATTCTTCACCAGTGCTATGTGGGCCTCAGTTATCCCTATCTGTGGGGCATCAGTCACTGGACTGTGGCTCCATATTGCACTTGAACATGAGTGAGCCTGGAGAACACAAATTTTCATTTATTTCCTCCAGCAGAACAGGGAAGCTGCCCCTACCCCTTGTTCAGGCTGAGGTGGAGACCTATTAGGCCAGCATGTAATCTCCTTTCCTGAGGTTGCATCTGTCTGGATTCCTGGAACCCTGTCTGTGCATGGAGAGGAAGCACATCCTACAAATGTGCTGGTCAGTATTGGTTTGGGCAGGTGTTTCCCTGGGGTTGGGGCAGGAAGAGAAAGCTCTGAGCTCCATCTTACTTCCACTGCTGAGTGGCGGAGTAAAGACAGAGGTGAGAACATCACAGGAGAGTGAGTGAAGTCAAAAGCAAGGTTGGTGCAGATCAGCCATGATGCAGACACCATGTCAGATACCAGCTGTTGGATATAGTTGTCATTTGCTCTCACGGGTAAGAATTATTATTAAGTTTGAAAGAGACAATCCCCAAGGCTCATCTAAAAGAGAGGTGCATCTAGAGAAACCTTCAGATGAGCACATGGATCTTCAAATAGGTGTAGCTGCAACGGTGGAGGGACTAGAAGAATCTGCAATTCCTCTGCTCTTCTAGAAGTGAGTTGCAAACCCGGAAAGTGAGGGATTATCTACATTGGAGGAAAGTTTATTTTTCTGAAGGTGAGTCTCTAAACAGCAGCTCCATTCAAATTCTGTGGCTGCTCGGCAAACAAGGTTTGTGCTTTTATGGCATTTTTGAAAAAAAAATGGATTTAATGGACTGAGTTCATTTAGACAGGGGAGATCAAATGAATGAGTGGAATTAGAATACACGTCCATTTGGCCACCAGTCATTGTTGAAGCCACTCGACCACCCAACTTCTCTAATTAAATGGCAGTGCATTCCCTGTATAAAGGCTGTGATGGATAAATTAGTACTTGGTAAGTGCTTTGAAGATGAAAATCACGACACGAGTAATGAACAAGGGTTTTTTTTTTTTTTTCCTTTGGGCTGGAAATGGCATCTTTTGTGTTTTCCCGCTCACCACGAGTCACCTGGGTTGACATTGCAGAACGCCTCCTCTCCCACAGGAACAGCAAGAGAGACACAGTAATGACAAGCCTTTATTTGACGTTTACAAGGCAAATTAGGGAAAAGCCTGAATCCATTTCACGTCTGTGCAAGGAATTACACACCATCCATGTATAGACGCAGCTAGTATTTTACATGAATTTATACATTAAGAAATCGCATGAAAATTATCTTGTTTAAACATTCATGAAGAGCAAACATCCCCTGAGAGCACTGAAGACAAATCTAGCTCCTGAGAGCATGGCTCACCTCTCTCAGCACATTCAAAGCTCTACATCTGACCCTCTCCGAAACCAATGGGATGTTGAGGTTTATCTGCTTTGAGGATGTGATTAGTTTTAGGGGGAGGAGCTTAGACCTGCAGACTTGGAAGTAAAGTGTGAGCCATTTGGCAAGGTCCAGCCCCTGCCTGGGGTTACTCTTGCTTCTGTCTGACATCCCTCCCTCACCGGCTCCCCTGCATAGAAGCCAAGACCCTAACTTGTTATATATGTTCCAAACTTTGGGAGCTTTTTGCTCACCACATTCAAGCATTCTCATTTATATATGTTTTCCTTCTCCCAGATTGCTCTGACACAGTGGCAATTAGTCATGCTAGATTGTCCGGGTTGACTAATTACTGGTAGTTTTGACAGGCCCCATCAGAAAGGTTGCAAAACCCCAATGTAAGTTAGGATCCAAGCCGCTGGCTGCCATGCTTCTCACTGTGCCAGAGTATGGAATGTGGTGCATCGTTTCAGCCCTGGCAGTGCCTCACTCTCAGCTGCACCCCCAAATTGGTCACAGCTGAGAGAGCAGCATTCCTAACGTGGCTAGATGGGGGAGGAGTGTAGGGAAGCTCATTGTGAGGATGGGGGGGACGGTGAGGGAGGTATTGTGGGGGTGGGGAGGAACATGGGTGCATCAGAGAGAAAATGCACCGCTAGATAAGGTCCTGAGAAACTGACTAAAATGGCCAAAGGGGAGAAGCAAAAACTCTCCTCTCTGATAGATTCAGATGTAGGCGAAGTGCAAGAGATTTGGGTCATTAATGGGAAAACAATAATGTTTATCTGCTTCCTGCCAATCTGTATCCACTGATAGAGCACAAGTAATTATAGATACTGTAGACACACTGTGGCATTAAGTGTTTGAATTACACTGCTTAACAACACTTCCTGATGTGGCCCTCCAGGCATGGCCAGAGAGCTGGTTTGAGCCAGCAAGTAACACTGTAGGGACATGGCAATGTTGTTTGCACAAGTTTCTCACATTTTCTTTCCCCCAAAAAACTCACTGCAAGCAATGAAAAGGAAAACAAGTTCGAGTTGATACTCATTTGGTTTCTGTTGAATACTTAGCATGTCATTCACATAGCTGTCTTATTAGCAGAGGACACCGACATATTTTATTTGAGAGTTTTTATAGAGTGTGGCTCCTCGTAGGAGCCAAAAGCAGGGTCAGCACCGTAGATTAGAATCAATTCAGTGGAGGGAAAATAAACCTCTGGAATATATTTTACCTTCCCTGAGCACGTCGCAGACATTAGCAATAATGGAACCCTGTCTGTGCATGGAGAGGAAGCATCTACAGCTCAGGCTCCTGCCCATCTTCGTCCTGGACTGTGTGGTCCCATGACCTTCACAGTGGGTGGGATGATTCCCAATTCATCATCTCCTAACTTTATGCTGCTGTGCACAGGACACACACACACACACACACACACACACACACACAGACCCTCAGGGTGTTCTTTCTTTGTGGAGATGGGAGCTGCTGAAAGATGGCCCACACTGAGGTGGTGACTGAGCCTTTCAGGGTGTGGATGTGAGCTGACTCTATCCGCCCTTGATGGTGGCTGTGCCATTCCTGCCAGGCTAAAGCTGCTCAGTTTGCTAGTCTTCTCCAACTTCAGGGAGGCTAGAGAGCCAGAGAAGCTTAGGACCTTTAGTTCACTTTGTCTGTGTGGTTAGCAGAACAATTTGTCAAATAAGCACAGATGCATCAGAAAACCATTAAGCCAGCTCATTAAAAGAGCGCTGGATTCGCTGTTCAAAATGGCTCACTTGCTGTTTCCATGTGTGTTCTCCTGCATTTCAGTTTCTTAATTTTAAGACAAGATGAGTGAAGTACTACAGCAGAGATAGTAAAGCGCAGCATTCCCCTCCTCTCTGCAGTATAAGTCCCTGAGGAGATGGCATCTCCACGAGCTAACTTGTCTACCTTTGCTGCTGCATTTCCTCTTTTTTTTTTTTTTTTTAGATTTTTATTTATTTATTCATGAAAGACACACAGAGAGAAGCAGAGACGTAGGCAGAGGGAGAAGCAGACTTTCTGCGGGGAACCCAATGTGGGACTTAATCCCAGGACCCCAGGATCACACCCTGAGCCAAAGGCAGACACTCAACCGCTGAGTGTGCATTCCTGCATTTCCTTTTTTAACAGAAACTCCAGACACACATGACCAACTTTTACTAAGCTGATCTTGAATGGCTGTTTATATTTCTTACCTATCCTTCCTCCCAGAGTCCTCACTGGACTTGGAGGCCCAGCCCAACCACCATCTAGCAAGTCACCTCTGCAAGCCTCCCTCCTCACTTCTCTGGATCTGGGTGGGGTCTTTCCCTGCTCCGAGTCCTAAAGAATGGTGCTGGTGTGGGCTTCGTCGGGGACTGCATTGAGGCAACTGAAAATCATGTGGGCAATCTGGAGAGTCATCTTGAAGTAGCTTTGCAGTGTAAGGGGTTTGCTTCAGTTCTGTGATTTAGCTGTTCTAAGGTAAAGAGGAGGCCCCACGACTTAAGCCCCTAACAAGGGGAGCTGGCCAGAGTGCTGAACTCAGGCTCGATTCACAATAGTCCCAGACCCTGCTAGCTGCACAGCTGACACATACGCACACACATCATCCACACGTGCTGGTCAGCAATCGTGCCCCCCACCCCCCACTCCAGGACAGACGCAGATAAGAGTGTGTGCAGCAAGCTCCACACTTAGGGCATCACACACGTAAACAGCTAGTGGAATTTGGGGAGTACACTGCATGTGATCGTTCCCAGACCTATTCGAGTTATATTTAGTTTAGGAGAGCTTGAGAATAGTTTGGTGGCAGTGCACTGCCAATCAAATGAATATTAATAGTGTGGGTCTTGGAGCAAAGAAAATGTTTCTTCAGGATCTGATACGTATCTATGAAGGAAAACAGTTCCTCAGTGTTACAAGGCTTGGAGCATGGGGATGTGATGAGCCTTCTGAGAACAGGAATCACCACTACCAGGGAGGAAGAGAACTCTACTCACAGTTTAAATCAAACTGAGCTTCCCTGGTGCTGCCGAACTGAACACTTTCTCCCAACAATTCCTCCTCCCCCTCAACCAGTTATTTCTCTCAGGTTGTATCAATCTCGTTCTTTCTTTGCTGCTGTGCCGTGTATTAATGATTCTCGGAATCTTCCTGTTTATCCCAAACTGAAACACTTGCACCAGAGCTGTCCGCCGCCATCAACTCACTGGCACTCATCTTCCCCCTTCCTGCTCTCCCCTCCAAAGAGAAAGTCAAGGAGTGGGGCCTGCTGGAAAATCCTCTCTTATTCTGGGGAAGCAGGGGTGCCCCCATCCTCCACCTCTCTACATTTTCTCCAGGAGCCATTCTGCATACTTCGCCTTTAGCCTGAGGTTCAGCTTCCCCATTAACAAAGACACAACACTTCACTGAAGCTGAAGTATAAGAAATTTTCTGCTTGATGTGTTTTATGTCCCATTATTATTTTCCCCGTACATCACATGCCTCTCTGAGAAGCACAGGAAAATGTGTCTGGTGCAAGGCTCTGGGGAGGGTCCCCCACCACTTAAAAAGAAGGAGGGAGGGATGGATCCATAAAGAAATTCACCCAAAGCCTCTCCCTCTGCCTTCCCAGGAGGTCTGGACTCCTCTAAGAGTTCTCTCCTACTTGGGAAACTTCCTTTGCATCCACAAACTTCACTGCCAGCCTCCCTGGGATGGCTCTTTCCCTTTTGTCTGGGTTTCTGTAGTGTTGCTACATGTCTGCCCTCTCCTGGTGGTGGGGGCAGGACTGAGAGGTTTTCCCTGTGTAGCCTCTCTGCTGGTCATTATTTATGGGATGAAACTGGAGGCAGGGAAAACACCGATTGGCTCAACATGTGGCTGAGTCAATTCAGTTACTACCTCACTCCCCTCAACAACATCACAATCACAATGGTTTCGTTCTTTTTTTTCCATCAGGTGGGAGAAATCAGAGTCACACATTTGCACATGCAGACCATTCACAGCAATAAAGAAAAATGAATAAAGTATATACAGGCTCCCAAGTTGCGGACTTTCATGGTAAAGAAACCAGGGACAAGGGGAAGACAGCCTCCGAGGTAACAGGGGCGACTGGTAGTTTCCCCCAGAGGTCCCTTTTTGGTCACAGCTCTTAGAGGGCACACCCAAACTCCCATGCAAGGTACATAATCTGGTCATAAAAAGCCTTTCCCCAGGGAGGTGGAAATAAAGCTTCAGCCTTGCTGGGTTCCCAACGGTTGCAGGTACGCTATACCTCCCAGCGCGAGCATTTCCTAGAGTTCCCGAGTTGAATCCCAGAGGACTCTAGAACATCTCTAGAATAGAATTCAGAGCTCACATGGAGAGCTGGGCTCCTCGGCACTAGGCCTGCCCTGGTTCCCCGGGCAGAGTGGCGGCAGGCAGCATACCGAGGCAGGTCAAATACCCACGGGAGAAGTGGGCACACCAGCAAAGGAAACTGTTGGGCACATTCTCAGCGTTCATTCTCAACACTATCCACAGCCGTTTCTAGAAAGAGCTGCGGTGGTGCCCAAACAAAGCCCCCACAGAGAAGCTGGGTGGTGAGATATGGGGGCAAGATGAACAAGTGACAAACAGGAACAGTGTCCCTTAATGAGGAGGCAGTAGGGGTGGTGACCCTACTGGAGGCAAGCAGAGTTGGCTCACCTTCCCTAAGCTCTGCTTGGCTGAGGCTACACAGGCCTCTTCCTGAACCACCTCCTCTTGCAAACCGCCATCCCGCTAATAAGCCATTGACCTTGAGTGTGAATGTGGGGCTGATTTGCTGCTCTGTCTTGGGGAACCCCAGGGGCCTGGTGGCTTAACGGCAAGAAATCCTCCTTGTCATAGCAGCCATCGGTTTTTCTCTTCTCCTGCCGCCGTGATCAAATTAGCAAGCTGCTTCTCTTCAGAGGAAATGTGGCCATGGGTCCCAGGAGGCACTGCCCATTTGCCTGTCTGATGGGTTTGGGAAGGGAAAGCAGGGATGTAGGTGAGCGCGTCCCTCCCCGCCCAGCCCCACAGGGCCTCTCCCACCTTGGACAGCCAGCCGGCCCGCAGCGGGACCACAGGGAGGGGGTGCTGGGGTCTTAGCTGCAGGAGGCCTGGCAGCTGGCCGCGTACACACTGCTGCCCACCGTGCCCCCGCTGCTCAGGCTGCTGGTGGGGCACTTCAGGGGCCTCATGCTGCTGTCTCTCTGCACGTGCAAGTGCTCGAGCCGCCAGCGCTCCCAGCTCCTCCGAAACTCCATCTGGACCTTCCGTGGGAAAAGGAGGGGAACAAAAGCCATCATGCAAACCAACTGCCCACAAAATGGCCCCGTTATTACATTAGTAGGGAAGGGGAAAAAAAAATCCACTGCATTATATTAAGAGACACGAGTCAAGGCCTTCGGGCGCCTAAATTAATATCCCAATAAAATTGTTTATCGTTGTCTCCTATTTTCTGCCTCTCCTCAGGAGAGAGATGAGGTTGATGATCTAATTGGTCGCTTCCATCTCTAAACTCCGTGACTCAGCTAAGTACCTTTCACAATCCATCACGGTATTATTTAACGGAAGAGAACGAGAGCGAGAGCAATGCGGGAGAGCAGAGCGGAGAGATGGGAGGGAGAGAACGAGGAGGAGGGGGAGCCTGACTTCAGGGCAGCGTGGAGCGGAGATGGCCCGAGCCTGCCTGCGGGGATGGCCCTGGGGTCCTGGGCCACGTCACCGGACCTGGGCGTGGGTGCAGGAGGGAGGACAGCAGACACCGCCTAGGGCCACCCAGCCCCGTGCCACCTCACTGCCCCGCTGAACGTGGGTGGTGGGTGTGCTGATGGGGGTGGAGGGGTGGGGAGAGGGGGGGGACAACGGGACACCCGAGGCTGAGGGGGGCTTCTGCTCAGGTGGCAGCACGGAGACCAATCTTGTCTCACAGCCCTTAACTGTGGCAGGTGGGGAGAAAAGTGGTAAACTGAGGCACATCTGTGGGAAGCCACCATGGGGACTGAAGTGGTTTCATGGACACCGGCAGGAAAAGGGACTCTGTTATGTACCCTCGCCCCCCCCACCCATGACAACTGATATTAAAAGCCACCAATTGGGGCGCCTGGGTGGCTCAGTTGGTTAAGCGTCTGCCTTCAGCTCAGGTCATGATCCCAGGGTCCTGGGATGGAGCCCTGCGTCAGGATCCCTGCTTAGTGGGGAGTCTGCTTCTCCTTCTGCCCCTCACCCTGCTCGTGCTCTCTCTCTCTCTCTCTCACTCTCTCTGTGTCTCTCAAATCAATCAATCAATCAATCAATCTTTAAAATAAAAGCCACCATTTATTGGCCACTTACTACATGCCGAGCACTCCCCGGAGATTATTTTAGTTAACTTTCTCGGCAACCCTGTGAAGCAGCTCCTGTTATTCTTGCCCGCTGCAAGGTGGAGAAACTGAGGGGCAGAGTACTTCAGAATTTCCCTTGGGTCTCAGCCAGGATCCAAACCTAGATCTGGGCTGACCTCAAAGCTGGCATCCTAAGCACTGGCCTCCTGGCTTCCAGGACTGTCTAGGTCATGCTGGTTTCTGGCATGTGTCCTGCCCACTCAGCTGGGAGCACCTCAAGGGCCGGGACCCCATCTTCCTCATCTGGGATCCCTTGGACCCAGCCCAGTGCCTGGCAAACAGCAGGCCTTCCCTACGTGCTTTGTAAATGACCCGAAGGAAGGAGAGAGTGACAAAATGAGCATCTGACTCTGGGCTCTTTTGGCTACGAAACAGCAGAGGGGACACCGTGAATCTGACTCCCGTCCTAGTACTTAGGGCGGAGCACTTCCTCACACTAAGCCTACCTGACTCCCTGCCTCTGGCTAGGCCCTGGCTCTGGGATTTGGGAAGACTGGGTTAAGCTCTTTCATTTTTGTTTACACTTGGGGGGAGAGGCAAAGTCACTGCCCCATGTCCCACAGCTGGGTAGTGGCAGATCTGGGACCAGCACTCAGGCTCCTGAGTCAGATCCCTGGTGAGAGGACACGAACCACAGCAGAACCATCCCCAGGCCTCCCCTCCCTGTGCCCACTCTCCTGGCAGCTGAGGCAGGACCAACGTCCAGGCCATCTTTTCTCTTCCGGTCAAAAGTACCTAGCATTGCCATGGCAACCCCCAGGTCTGGAGAACAGCTTTTGTGGACAGAGATCTCAGCCCAGGAGCCACGTGTGTTTTTGTGGCCCAGTGAAGGTGACGTTCTGTTCTTGTGCTGGGAGGAGCCAGGCCCTGAAGTGTCCATGGAGAACTGGGCAGTGCACTTGAACAAGGCAAATGTGGAGCAGGTCTCCTGGACCCCACAGCAGGAGCCTGGGAGAGCCCCAGGGGAGAGGCCAGCGGGGGATCTGGTGATCCTGGGGTCCTTAGTTGCCAAGGGCCCAGGGGGATGTGTGCCCACCCCTCCCTCCTGACAAAGCTGGGCCAGCTTTGGGGCCAAATGAAGCGGGGAGGTGATGGGTGACAGGCTTTGAGGGATGGAGTCAGGAGACTACTCAGCCTCGGCCTGGGACTCTCCGCAGCAGTGGTGGGGAGGCCTCGCAGGGGTGTGTGTTGGGGTGGGGGGCATGTGTTGCAGCTGGCGTGGCTCGGAGGAAAAGGAGGGAGAAGTGGGAAATGGGAACCTCATGGGGTCGAGAAGGGGCAGAAGGGAACTTCACTCTCTCGGCCCGCACAGGGACACCGTCCACCCTGCCCCTGTCCCTGGGAGATCAAGCAGCAGAGGTCAGGGCCAGGTAGCACATCGCCCCTCTGGCTGAGAACCATTAGCCACCACACAGAGCTTGTGGTTCCTCATAACTCAACATTTTCTTCAGTTCTTTAGGAAGTTCTTTGCGAGGGCTCAGATGTTGGGGAGGACCAGGGCTGGAGCATCCTGCTGCTCCCGTGCATCAGGGGCCTGTAGGACAAGGCCCCTGTGAGTGTTCTCTACACCGACCTCCTCTCCTTCCCTGGCCCACCCCACCCTGAGCCCGGGCAGCTGCCTGAGACCGGCCCCTAGGGATGGCCAGAAGGTATTCAGGGGCCACTCTGTGCCAGGCGCCGCCTCCCCCTCCCAGCCCCTGCAGCCCTGAAGCATTAGTGGGGACCCCTCCCCATGTACCGGCTCTATCACCTTTTAGCTGTTGAACTGTGGCTGTTCTTTTCACTAAGTCTTAATTTTCTCACCTGTAAACTGAGAGAGCACCTGCTACATCGATGAGATTTGATACAGAATAAACACTCAGGAAGTGTTTCCCTCCCGTTTAGAGACCCACATGCTCTGAGCATCATTAACACCATTTTGCAGAAGAGGAAATGGGTATCAAACTGCGGGCATGTGACTTCCCCAAAGTCACACAGCTCATCAAGTGACATTGCCTGGATGGGAGCAAAGGCCTGACGCCAAAGCCTGCGTCCCGCATCTTCCCACTGCATCACCTTGCTCTTTAGAGCCATCTCACGACCCCCTGGAATACCACGGTCCCCACCCGCGGCCACCCCCATGTCCCCTGCACCCAGAGCACAAGTAAAATTAATGTATGAATGCAGACTCTTACGATCTCTCAATTCCGGAGTATCAGACTCAGGGACAGAGCCATAGAAAGAGCCCCAGTTCTTGGCGGAGCAGTGTCCACGGCTCACCTGAACCCCAGCCTCACTGATGGAAATCCTCAGCTGGGCCTACACAGTTAACACAGTCCTCAGTTTGCCCTCCAGACTCTGGAATGGGAGATTTCCCCCCTCTCTTCCCTGCTGGGGTTAATGCTCTTGGGGCTACATCTCCAGGTGACCCTGGTGCCACATGCAGTACTCTGCTTTGTTTCCCCTCTGGAAGGAATGGGAGGTGGTGCTGTGGCTTTTGTGATGTCCAGTCTGACGGTGTGGGTTTGCTTCTGACCTGCTCCAGTGCAAAGCTGGGTACCTGGGTGGAAGGGGCCCTTGCCAGGCACCAGAGGACAGATAACCCCTCCTCCCAGGGGCCCAGAGTCTTGGAGAGGGGAGAGCTATGGTCCAGGAGGGTCTGCAGCGGAGGGTGCAGGTCAGCGACAGCCCCCTTCTGCACCGCAGCAACCGGAAAGCCACTGGAGGAGTGCACCCCTTTGCTATGGTGGGCCGGGGCTCTCACCTGCACAGAGTGTGGGTGCTTACCTCCCTCCCTTAGGATGCACTTGAATCCCAGCTCTGCCCCCACTCCCAGGCCAAGCCTGGGCCATGCTTCCGAATTCTCTCTGATATTCAATGATCTTGTGTGAAATATTGGAATATTCAAACCATAATTTTAGCAGGGATTTTTTTGGGGGGCGGGTGGAAACAGTGCCAATGAAATAAGATAGTGATGATTAAAGACCCAGGTGACTTGGGCACGTCTGCTGGTGAATCATCTTGTAACCACCACCTGTTCACTAAGGACCCCCTTAACACAAGGCCGGATCTCCCCCAGGTTCACGTCCATTAGGGTATGCTTGTGCACGTGTGTGCGTATGTGTGTGTGTTAGAGAGACGCCCATGCACAGAAAACAATACATCGACAAGATGCCTCCTCAGCTCTAGTGACTAGTGGGATGGGTAGGGCGTTTCAGCTGGAAAGACTGATGGGAGTCCCCACTGACAACTCCAGAGCAACCCATAAATATAGGAGCAGCCCAAGGGGCCCCACTGTCCCCCCCCCTTGGGCCTTACCTCATTGTTGACAAAGCAGTACAATATGGCCACCAGCAGCCCCTGGAAACAAGAGTCATGTCAGCAGGGAGGAAGCAGGAGGGAGGCTGCCCTGCAGGTAGGCCCTGACGCTCCTCGGGGCTCCAGCCCCAACATCCCCCTCCTCAGGCTGGGCAGCCCCAGAGCACTGGGTTCCTTCTCCTTCCCTTTCTAGAGAAACTCAAAGCCCTTGCTTAGATCCTGCAGAAGCTCTTCAATCACCCTCTCCTTGAGGCGCTCTGGCCCGAGAAAGTACACCACCTCGGGTCACAGGCCATCTTTCCTACCATGCCTCTATCTGCTCACTCAGTGCTCCCGAGCTGTGATCTGCATATGGCCGTGTGAATGCACACATGTGAAGGGCACGTGCATGGGCCTAGGTGTGTGGCCCTCCCACAAGCCTCCCGAGGGGCCGGGACCAGGTTCTCCTATATCGACAGCCCCAGTGATGCTCACACACCCTCAGCATTATCTAATACTAGCGGAGAGGATGAATTCTTGGCTTTGGAAACTATGTGGCCTGGCAAATCTTGTTTTAACATCTCCAAGCATCAGTTTCATCCTCTGTAAAACCAGATGACCCCACACAACCTCCTGGGATGCCATGAGGATAAACGCACAATGTGTGCAAAGCCCTGGCAGGGTGTTTGCCACCCAGTAGCAGCCCAGTAGATGGCAGCTGTGATTGATGCCAGGCTGGATTGCCCATGGCTACCTCTGCAAAGGCTTCTTGTCCCATGGTCCCATGCGCTTACAGAGGAGACCGGCCTAGGTGCCCGATGCCAATCTAGCCCTGGCTCTGCTCCAGCCACAGAACTCTGGGCACCTCCCGCTTTCCTCCCAGGCCCCAGATGCCCATGTGCATGGTGCAGGCCATGTGCATGGTGCGTGGTCTCCAGCCCACTCCCACCCAAGGACTTGGCAAGTGAGGACCCCCAGCCATGAGGTCACCTGGAAGGAGGTGAAGGAGAGCTCTGTGAACAGCTTGATGAAGCGCAGCATCCCCCGGGCGTGTTCATCCATCACGAAGGCAAAGATGACCTCGTGGGTCCCCAGCAGGGGGATAAGCGTCAGTGTGGACTTGGCAAGTCTGGGGGTGGGGTGAAGACATGGTTCTGGATCCCTCCCAGTGGATTCTTTTCCCCTTTCCATGCCCTGACCCCGTGTCTTAGGTGACAGAAACTCTCCCACCCCAAACACACTGGTATGGGCTGCCTGGCGGTGGGGGGGGTCAAGACCCCCAGAAGCCTGGGAGCTGCCCAGGTCCAGGGCCAAGAACAAGGCTCGGGGACCCAGATAGGGCTGGGGCAGGGAGAAGGTCATGCAGGGTCCTGAGCTCAGCATCCCAGGATCTGTCTCTTCAGGAAGCAAGGGCCGAGGGCGCCCAGCAAAGCCTGCTCAGGCACATCACCTGCACTTGATGTCTGTCTTGCACATGAGATTGGCTTTCAGTTTGGACACCACGATGCAGATGACCCGGATAAAGATGAGGAAGTTCACCTGCAGGGGGGTGGGGAGGGTAGCTGAAGGCCCTCTCTAAACACCCACCATCTCCCCACCTTCCCCCAGTGACACCTGGTGGGACTGCCACTCCCACCCTGACACCGTCACTCACCCCAATGGCAAAGAGGATGGGCAGCCGGATGATGAGCCAGTAATTCATGTTCGAGTTCCTGGTCCAGCAGCTGGAGAGGAAGGCAGACACAGAGGCACCTCATGGGATGCACAGGGCCCCCCAGCTCACAGTGTAGGCACAGGGGCACACGGCCACACATGGCCATGCAAAGTGACACACACAGAGCCACACAAACACTGCCACCATGAGTCCCAACAACCAGTCCCATGGATTCATGCAGAATCCTTCAAGCCACACACACACACACCCCGAGTCCTAAATACATGGTCATTCACACCTACACACACACACACACACACACACACAGAGTCTTAAATACTTGGTCACACAGAGAGTTTCACACGACCCCTTCATGAACTTAAAAAGGCTCATGTGTGTACCTAGCATCATACACCAAATAGCAGAAATATTTCATGGTTATTACAGAAAAACCATTGCATACCCAGGGATCCAGCCCCGTTCGTTATCACACAGTCCCGGGGAGGGACAGGGAAGGGGTACTAGAGAACGAAATTTGTAGATTAAGCTCCTGGTCCCTCAGTTTATCCTCCCAACAGGTAGTAGGCACATACCCCAGGGGCCAAGGATTCCTGTGGGGTCTGAGAACAGGGACCTCGGCACACATGTGCCCAGGAGCAGGACACTCACCCCTCATCCTCATAGAGGTACTTGACAATGCCCCAAGGGATAACAAACAGCAGGGGAACACCTAAAAGGAGAATGGGAAAAGAGAGGGGAGAGAGGCTGGCAGGCCCGAGCTTACCAGGGGCACACTCAGGCCTCGCTTACCCAGGCCTCTCCCACCTCCGGCCCCTCCCCTTCGCCTGGCTACGAAGCCACTTTCTAGCAGGTGTGGAACCAGGCTGATCTGGGAGCGTGGGGGGGGGGGCGGGGGGGCCGAACACCCTCCCACCCCTGGCCAACTCCCTGGACTCTTTCTCAGAGAGAGGATCCCACACGTTACGGCGTATCTCTACTCACCAGGCCCCCACCCCCACCTCCCAGGCACATCATCGGGGCTTGCCCCCAAATCCTGGCTGAGACATGAGGATGTAGACACCCACGTAATGGAGGGACAAGGCCACGGAGGGGGAGAACATGCTGGATGAGGTGGGAACAGGCCAACCCTGTGATGCCCTTCTCCTCCTGCCGTGGTCCCCACGTCCATCTCAGCCAACTCCTCGGGCACCGGAAGCCCCTCCAGCCGCCCGTTCCCTACCCTCCCTACCCTCACGCTGCAGGTGGCTGAGCAGAAGCCTGGAGTAGAGACAGGGGCCTGTCCCTGACGCCAACAGCCCAACCAACGGCGCAGGGGCCCACGGTAACAGCAGCTCCAACACGACACTTTCCAGTCGGCTGAGACTCAACTAGTGTGGCAGCAGCCTCCAGGAAGGCCCCCGACCCCCACGTCCCGGTATTCGCACCAGGGTGTAGCCTACGCTGTATCGGGATTGCTCTGCGTGACCAGTCACATACACAGAGGTGACGGCACGTCACTTCTGAGGTTAGGTTATAAAAGACTGTTTTAAAAGGTGATAAAAGGCTTGCCCTGGGTTCTCTCTCTCAATCTGATCACTTGCTCTGGGGGACACCAGTTGCCAGGTCATGAGGGCGCTCAGGTAGCCTGTGGAGGCCCCTGTGGCAAGGAGCAGAGGCTCCAGCCAACAGCAGCAAGGTGCTGTGCTTTCTGACAACCCTGGGGGTTTGCGAGGGATTCTCCAACCCCAGTGAAGACCTGTGGGGACAGCAACCCAGGGGGACATCCTGACAGCATCTCTGTTAGAGACCTTCAACCAGAGGCGTGCTGCTGAATTGAACCCAGATTCCTGTCCATAGAAACTGCAATAAGAATTGCTGCTCCCCGGGCAGCCCGGGTGGCTCAGCAGTTTAGCGCCGAGATCCTGGAGACCCGGGATCGAGTCCCACGTCAGGCTCCCCGCATGGAGGCTGTTTCTCCCTCTGCCTGTGTGTGTGTCTCTCTCTCTCATGAATAAATAAATAAAATCTTAAAAAAAAAAAAAAAAAAGAATTGCTGCTCCCAGTAGCTACGCCGTGGGGTCTTCCATTCCACAGCAGAAGATAACTCATTCATCTGGTTTCCAGTCCCATCAGGGTTGAGCCTCAGTGCCTGGCGCACCCTGAGGGCTCAGCACAGTTGCTGACTTCATACGGACTGCCCGTGCTCACAGACGGAGATGAATCAGGAGCTCAGGAGGGTACAGGTGGGACCGGAATGCAGGGCTGCTGTCCCACGCCCAAGCCACCTTCGCTGGCTTTTTGCACCAACTCTCCACGCCTGTCCCTATGGGTTCCTCTCCCAGGTGGGAGACGTGGGCGTCAGAGATAGGCAAGAGTGTGAGGATTAAGGTGTGTGGACACAGATGTGAGTGTGTGTGGTGTGTGTGTAGGGGGCGGGGCCTGTGCATAGGCATGTGTGGCTTTAGGGGGTCTCCTCCAAGAGCCCATTTCCAGGGCAGAGCCCACTTGACAGCCCTTCCCATCACCATGATCCATGTCCTCAAGAGCAGCTCCTGAGCAGCTGGAATGCCCGGAACTACCGTGTGACAGTGCAGACAGAGATGGAGGAAGCAGAGCAGCTCGCAGCCGACCAGCGTTCTTCATCGGGTATTTTTCTCCTTGGCCATCTATTCTTATACAAACCAGACCTCTGAGCATCTACGATGCTTCAGTAACAGGCCTTCATGAGAGTGTACAAGGGATGGGGGGCTTCCAAAGGCCTCCGAACATGGCATGGAGCCTGCCACATGGAAGATGCTCAGAGAGGATGGAAGGAAGGAATAATGAGTGGCTCCATACATCAGTGAGAGAAGGGCAACTCTCCAGGCAGGAACATGGCAATTCCCTGAGCTACGGACACACATGGAAACGTCCTTCTTGGGCATCCCCAGCCACCTGCTGTCCTTAACACTCTGAGACTCCACTCACTCATGTTAGCAGTAAGACCTGGTGAACTTCACTCGTTCACCAGCCTCTCCTTAACAAAGCCTTTTTAAAAATGCAGGCATAGCTCTGCTACATGCAAACATTACACACACCCTGCTGGGTGCGTCTCTCCACTATTTAGAAAGTCAACAACACAGGCTGGAGAAAAAAGATCAAATTAAGACACACAGAACTGGCCCTGAGAAGTGATGATTCCCTGGTCCATCACTTGCCCCCCTCCCGGGCAGCCTCTTTGTGGTGGGTTACAGGGGCACCCAGCTGCTGGTGGATGGCATAGAAGGTGACAGGTCTTTGGGGGAGTCCCCAACTGTGTCAGGGTTTTAATTTTGATTCTTCTGTTTGCTTGCGAAGCTAAAGGTTGCTTCCAAGCACCGCAACGTGGGCTCGGTTTCCTGGCCTGCAACAGAGTTCTTGGTGAATCTCTGTCCTGTCTTTGCCCTTTTGTCTCTGTACCTCCCCATCCCAATTCCTCAAGATAAGGGTGCTCTCATCTGGAGGGAGGTCCCCCTCAGGCCCTGAGCCCATGAGGTGGTGGGAAAGGATGGGCGCCATTCCCCACTCAGAAACCTCCAGGATGCCATGTGTCTCCACCAACCCTCCAACCACCCCCACTCCTCTGCACACATCACACTGTCCCTCCGATTGTTCTTGCCCTTGGGTCGCCATGGAGACAGGCACTAACAGCGCTGATGCTATTTCCCAGAAGGGACAGACGCAGTCTCCCACCCTAAGGAGAGCCTTCCCAGAGCTGCCCTCAGTGACCTAACCACCCCCTCGCCCCGCCCCAGTTAGCTGCAGGGCTCTCCAGCTGCCCACTGCCTAGGGTGATTGCCCTAGCCTGGGGGGGAGGAAGGCAGGGCTGGAAGGGGGGGGGCCCTGGGTGGGGGGAAGAGACAGGGTGGGAGCGGGGAGCTGTACACTGAGGCCAGGCCCACCTGCCCAACAACTGTGCAGAGGCCTGAGCTTGCTCGACAGGGTCTTCTGGGGAATAAAGAAGCAGCGGGGGACAAGAACCTTCCACGACAGGTGGCAGGGGCCCAGGGCCTGGTGCCTGCTCTGTCTGTAAGGCCCTGCCCTCTCTGGGCCTCAGTGCCTTCCAGATACCAATCGCCCCCTTTAGAAGCACCCTTCTACAATGGGGCCACATGGAGCCAAGTGGCTGAGGGACACCAGCCTTAAGGAATGCAGGGGGAGGACAGGGGTAGGGAGGCTGAGAGGGCCAGAGAGAGCACAGAGCCAGAGGGCCAGACAACCTGTGGAGGCTTCTGAGGCTGCTGAGGACAGCCTTGCAAAGGCTCCAGGGCAGGAGCCAGTTTGGGAGGGGGATGTCATTTTGCTTTGACTGAGGTGGTACGTCCCCCGAGGAGGTCGGGGTGGCAGTGGTCAGAGCAACCTGAGGCAGGGGAGGGAATGGATGACAGTAGTGAATAGATGACTGGCAAGCTCGTGGTGGAGCGCAGGGGCCTGTGGCGGGGGCAGGGGCCCTGACAGATGAGGAAGGGCCAGAAGGCAGAGCCTGGTCTCTGGCCCCGCCCCATGGGGGCCCCCGTGGGCCCCCCCAGATTAAGCACTGTTGCATCTGTTTTCCCTGTCGTGGGGTGGGGGCTGGGGGGCTGCTGCTGGTGGGTGTCTCAGCCCCTGTCCTCATCAGAATCCCACACGGCGAGAGGCAGAAGCACAACCAGAAATGTTCCAGCAAAAAAAAAGATACAATGGTTCTCCGCAAACTTTTTTGGCTAGAACATTTCCAGCTGGGCTCCAGGCACATCCGCGGTCCACCCTTTCCTCAGTGGGCCTCTGGCTGGCCAGCCCCGCCCTGCCAGCCTCCTCTGGGTCCTCCTCTTCATCAGTGATCCGAGGACAGAGCCACAGCCCCTCAGCACTCACCCCAACCCTTACCCTGAGGCCCAGACCTCTCCATTTCCCTCAGGGCCTGGGGACCAAGGATTGGTCATGAGGCTCCATCCCCAAGGGTCTTAGGAGTAGAGGTACTGGAGGAGCAGTGCCATGGCCGCCACTGGGGTGTGCGGTGCATCTGGCCAGGTAGGATGGAGGCCTCTGCTTCCATAAAGTGGGTAGGGTTATGCAGAGAGGGGAGTGTAACCTGCAGCGCCCCCTGCAGTGAGTCCTGGGCCAGGGTGTGGGGGAGGAGGGGGGAAGAATTACCCAGTGGGCCCTGCCCCCTTAGCCCAGCAGCCTGTTCTGAGCACCAAGCTGGCTTCCCGGGGAGGGGGTGCAGGCTGCAGGTGGTGGTTCCAGGAGAGGTCAGGGTCTCCCACCTCCCGTGCCATAGGATGGGATGGGGGGCACGTAAGACGAATGACAGTGGGCCTTACCCCAGCCTACGCTCAGATAGAGCTGGAACATGCGCTGCTCACAGAAGACAGAGAAGGCCAGCAGCGTGTACAGGTACATGCCCTCCACCAGGAGCCAGTAGTAATTGGCTGCCACGCAGTACTGCATGAGCAGGAACACCAGGCGGCAGCCCAGAGAATCCTGGGGGCAGAGGAAGGGTCCCCAGGGGGCAACAGCTCTGCCTCCTGCCTCTCTTGACTCCCCCACCCGTCCCCACCCGCCCCGGCCATGCCCCTACCCCCCTGAATGCAGGCTGAGAGGGCTAAGGCTAACCAGGGCCAGTGCTTCAGCTCACTGCATCACTGTCGGGGGTGGAGGAAACTAATATTAGCCCCAGACAGGGGAGAAAACCGAGGTTGGGAGAAGTTAGGTGACTTGCCCCAAACTCTGCAGCTCGCAGAGCAGGGAGTCAGGCCTGGGTCCATTTCCAAAGAGCACTCCCTGTGTCAGACGGAACTCGTTAGGGGCAGGGAGAGCGTCCACCTCCTTAGACTGGGGGACCCTACAGACCAGGCGTAGGCAGCTCTTGCCTTCCGTTGTGTCAGACCCAGGTGAGGCTGGGGGGGAGCTGGCCTTCACTTGGGCATCCCTCCCCAGGTCCTTCCTGGACACACCACACACCTGGTAGGAGAGGAGCCCATCCCACTGGTGCTGCTGGGGGGCCGTGCTGTACATCCACTTGAGGACCGCGTCCCTGATGAAGACGGACAGCGCTCGGAGGATGAAGGACGCAAACAGGTTCAGGTGGATGTAGTTCCGGGTGCAGTGCAGGTGTCTGTGGGAGAAAGCACGGCTCCTTCCTGGCAAGATGGCCAAAAGGCCTGCCTCACAAGCCTCAGTTCTCAAGCTAACGTAACACCTCAGGCATGCTTCTGCGTCTGGGATGGTGCTCCTGTCTTTTCTTCCTCTGAACATGCCCTTCTTCCTCGTGCACCTGAAAATCCTTTGGGTCCAGTGTAAGTCCTGCATCTCCATGAAGGCTTCAGGTGTGTGGTCATTACCACCTGGCATCCACACTACCCTCCTCTCTACAGCATCGGCTTTTCTAGAGTCACGTGTAAGCCAAGTGGTTTATGTGTGAGGACTTTTCCCAATGGAGACTTTGCTTCACTTCTTGAGGAAAGGACCTATCTCTCACATGCCTCAAGGTTGCCTTACAGGGGCAGATGAGGGCTGAGCACATGGTAGGAATTCAGAAAATATAAGACACAATTTCAATATCCTTTCAGGTAAAAACGCACAGCCAACCTGCAAATGCAAGGGCATTTCTTAACCTGATAAGTGCTATCTACCCAAACTGGAGCAAACATCATTCTCCACTGAGAAATTTTATAAGCATTTCCTCCAAACCCAAGAAAATAAGGATTGCCTCGCCTTACAAAGCTATCATCACATCCATTCAACATTGTAGTACAGATCCTGACCACTGTAAGAGAGCAAGGGAAAAAAATGTGTAAGAATTGGAAATAAAGGAACAAAATTGTCATTATTTGTAGATGGTAGGGTATCTTCGCAGAGAATCCAAGATAATCTACACCCAAATTATCAGAACTGATTGGAGAGTTCATCCAGCAAGTTTGCTGATGTGCGTTTATGTATATCAGCAACAAACCATTAAAAGTGAATTTTAAAAATTCACTTATAGTTTTTTAGTTGGCTACATAGAAAAAAAAAAACTAACAGAAGACGGGCAAGAGCTCTACAGAGAATATAATAAAACTTGCTGAAAATTGTTAGAAAAGACTTAAAATCACACATTCATGGATAGAAAGACTACTTTGAAGGTGTCAGTTCTCGCCAGAGTAATTGATAAATTCAGTAAGACCATGCCAAAAATTCCAACAGGATTGATTTTTTGTTTTCCTGGAACTCTCAAAACATATAAAGAACCAAGAATAAATTGTCCAGACACTCCTAAAGAGCCATAGAGTAGAAGTCTTCACTATAAGCGAACTGAAGTTTTCAATGAATTTATAGTATTTAAAGCCCTGTGGTATTGACAATCAGATAGATAAATAGGAAAAAGGGCAAGAATACAGATGACAAAAACCAACCCAGGCAAAGATAACTCTTGCTGCATGGCACAGTAAGCACTGTAAACCCAAAGGGGAGAGGATGAGCTATCACAAGTGGTACTGAACCAATTAACTGTATATATATATATATACATATATATATATCAAATAAATTAAATCTCTTAATTTCACCATAGACAAAAATTAAGTAAGTAAGTAAGTAATGGATTAAAGAAACAAAAGGGAGGTCCAAAACTTATGACCCCAGGGTGAGGAAAGACTTCTCAAACAAGACCATAAAGGAATTTGGTCTTTGGAAAAAATTGATATTTTTTTACTAATTGGCAAAATTAATCTTTATCAATTAATAACATTTATTGATAAATTTTATCAGTAGAAATGGGGACTTCAATGCATAAAGGTCACCATCAAGAAAGCGAAAAAATAGGGGCGCCTGGGTGGCTCAGTGGTTGAACGTCTGCCTTAGGCTCAGGTTGTGATCCCGGGGTCCTGGGATCGAGTCCTGAATCGGGCTCCCTGCATGGAGCCTGCTTCTCCCTCTGCCTGTGTCTCTGCCTCTCTCTCTGTGTCTCTCATGAATAAATAAATAAAATCTTTTTTTTAAAAAAAGAGAGTGAAAAAATAAACTGCAGATTAAGGGAGGGTATACCCTGGATTAGGATTGAGAATATATAATGAAAGCCAAAAAAAAAAAAAAAAAAAGCCAAAATAATAAAGAAGCAGCCAAACAAGCCAATAAAAAAGTAAGCAAAGGATATGAATAAGTGATTCACAAAATGAAATATACATAAATGCTTGATCTCCCTAAGAATCCAGGATATGCAAATTAAAATCACAAGATATTTCACATGCTTCAGATTAGCAACGATGAGGTGAAAATACTAAATATTGGTGAGGATGTTAAGCAAAGGGAGCCCTCATTTATTACTGGCAAGGGGGCAAACTGGTATGACCACTTTGGAGAGCAAATTCACCTAATAAATTAACAAAAGCACGTGGTATTCAGACCAGGCAATTCTACTCAGAGGTATGTGCCCCTGGAGAAATGCACAGGGGGGTCATAAGTAAGAATGTTCCTTGTAGCAAGCTTTGTAAATCAGAGAAGGAAAAAAAAAAAAAAAGGAAAAACTCCAATACCCATTAAAGTGACAACAAATAAATTGTAACATGTTATATACATCAGAGTCTGGAGTGACAGTGAAAATAAATGAAACAGAACTACCTGTATTAACATGAATGAATCTCACAAGAACTACCAGGCCAAAGATATCACTGCGAAAGAATATGTACAACATGCCATTAAAAATATGGGGATCCCTGGGTGGCTCAGCGGTTTAGCGCCTGCCTTCGGCCCTGGGCGTGATCCTAGAGTCAAGGGATCAAGTCCCGCATCAGGTTCCCTGCAGGGAGCCTGCTTCTCCCTCTGCTTGTGTCTTCGCCTCTCTCTCTCTCTCTCTCATAAATAAAGTCTTTAAAAAAAATATGCAAAACTCGCCGCTACATATTTTTATAGGTATTACAGTGGCAAAAGTACAGAGACGTATGGGGATTATAAGTAGCCTCTTTGGGGGTTCCCTCTGGTTGGGAGTCCCCCCAGGGCCGCGTGACTGCGCTGACTGTGTGGTAGGCATTAGCTCTTAGGCTGGGTATTGAGTGCACCAGTGATCAGGATCAGCCGCTGTGTTTTCAGATCTCTGAACTACTTCATAACACAGGGGGAGAATATTCACTGAGCGAGTGCGTGTATCGAGCACTGACTGTGCGCCCAGCACTCCCTGTGCCAGGTGGCATGGGGGCAGCAGGAGGAAGGAGGCCTGTCCTACTTCTGCTGGCTGGTAGCCTGAGGTCCCTGCACTCAGAATCCCTCCTGACCTTGAACCCAGCCCGCCCTACCCAGCCCACCCCCACCAAGTGTGGAAGGAGTGAGAAGAACGTGGTTCTCTGGAAGGTTAGATTTAAGGGAAGACCTTTTCCAAGGGGCTCATAAGCTCCAAAGAGAAGAGTCTCTAAACCCTTGAGATCTTATCCAAAATTGTACTGAATTCCTGATGATTTAAGCTTTGCATGCTCCCTGGAGAGGATTTCTCCGAATCCTACCACCCGCTATCATGGTTTGGGGAAGCGTGCCTCGTGCATTCCTCGTGTGGTGTTTGCTTTTTCTTTTCTGCAGTATTCTATGCCTGCTTTTACAGAGCTCAGACCAAGTACACAGTGTCCTCTCCTGTGTTTTCAGCCTCATATGCAGGGAGGGGACAGGTTCTCTAGAGATGTCTCAAGAAGAAGCTGCTGCTCTGTGACTTCAGTTTGGTGCTCCCTCATCTACCCGGGACAGAGCAGAGGGTTGGGATGACATGGCCCCTCCGGGCCCCCATGCTTCTTACCTGAAGCTCAGGAGGATGGCCGAGGCGATGACCAGAGCAGAGAAGGAGAGTGTATAGCCCACCGTGTAGATGATGGAAAAGGACAGGAGCTGCTCCTCTGGGGAGCTCTGTGTGCACATGGGGGACACAGTGCCCATGAGGCAGGCCACACCCTCCTCTCCCACGTCCTTCTTTCCCACAGGCCAGGGACAGAAGCAGGGCCCCAAAACAGGATGCACTGGGAACCCCAGAACTAAGAAAGAAAATGACCTGTGGCCATGAACCTTGGACTTCTAGGGCCTTATCCCGAGACCAGTGGGGTGAACACAGGTCATCTCTGCCCCGCAGGCATGGTGTGCAAAGCCCACAGATGGCTGCAGACTGGCCCACCGGGTGCCCAGGGTCCCTGCTCCAGTGAGGCTGGGACCTTGCCACCCCTCGCTGATGCAGAGCCCCCATCTTCAACTCACTCTCTCCCCTCGCTTGGACTCCTCGCACTCGGACAGGTTCCTCCAGGGCAAGCTGGAGTTGTGCTGGCGCAGCCACAGGCCCTCAGCCGTGCAGAATCGGTACACATGGCCCTGCAGCACTGGGGCGGAAAGACACAGGAGCTGAGCCTTGGCTCAGTGCCTCCTGCCCCTCGTTCCTCCCCATCCTGAGGGTCACCCCAGCGCCCCCAGAATTGACCTTCTGGAGTCAGCAACACCTCTTACACACACACATGCACATGTGCACATACATACGCAGGCCCTCCTCCGTTGCCATTTGCCCATTTGGCCCAGGACAGGACAGGCAGTCACTAAGGGCCGCCCCAGCTCCCCCTTCAGCCTTTCCTCTTGGCCACCCTGGGATGCAGTTTGATGAAACTACATTTTTGAGATGAGACAACTCTAACCCATTTCCATGTCCTGCCTCCAACCTCAAGTCACAGTACTGACAGGTCTGGCGCTGACCACCTGACAGCTCCACAGACACACGTTGCGACTTCTGATTTTCAGGACTCAGCCTCTACCTCCCTCCGACACTCGACAGACAGAAGAGACCCTGGACAGATGCGCCCACAGCTCCTGAGAGGAAGGAAGAGACACAGCCCTGTCCTCAGGGAGCCCCAGTCTGAGGGAGGAGACATAGTCCTGCCTTTAGGAAGTCCTAATCTGATAGAAATGACACTATCTTATCCTCAAGGATGGCCTGATTAAAGAGAATACAATGTCGATGATAGAGGCACAGTCCTTGGAGACCCTCCTTCCAAAGGGGGAAGATCCAGTCCTCCCTTCAAATAGCCCCACTCAGATGTTAGGGGATAGAGACTGCTCTTGGAGACCTTCCAGTCTGAGAGGAGGGAGAGGTCCAGCCCGTTCCTCAGAAAGCACCCAGTCTGAAGGCAGAAGCACAGTGCCCAGCTTCAGGTAATGCGGACTCACAGGAGAAACGGTCCTCAGAAAGTAATAGCATAAATGCAAACTAAGAGGGACGCCTGGGTGGCTCAGCAGTTGGATGCCTGCCTTCGGTCCAGGCATGATCCCGCCGTCCCAGGGTCGAGTCCTGTATCGGGCTCCCTGCTTTTCTCTCTCCTTGTGTTTCTGCCTCGCTCTCTCTCTCTCTTTCATGAATAAATAAATAAAATCTTAAAAAAAAAAAAAAAGCAAACTAAGAGAGATCAAACATAGGCCCAACAGCACCGAGGGTAGGATGTTTCCCGTGCCCCTTCACGTTAAGGCCACCATGCCCCACTGTCCCCTATCCAGGGAGGTGGGTGGCTTGGGGTCCCTGGTTCACTGTGAGCTCATGAGAGGGACGGAGGGGCTTACTTGTGCCTGGGAGGAAACGCCTCATTACCTCTCTGGAGGAGAGTGTAAGTCTGACCCCAGGGCCAGGAAACCAGGGTCAAGAACAGGGTTAGGGTTAGTTAGAACAGGGAGACCAAGGAGGAAAACCGGAGCCAGGACAAAATTGAAAAGATTCAGAAATTCTAAAGGACTAAAAGATTTTAAGGACCAGCTATGGGACGAAGGTGCAGTGGGAGGGAGAGAGGGAGCATGGAGAAGCATCACAGGCCCTGGCCAGAAGTTTCCAGGTGGAGAGGTTGCAGTAAGTCCAGTGTATGGGGAGAGGCTCATCGACATGTGTGCATGATGGGAGCATGATGGGAGCATGATGGGAGCATGAGCGGAGCATGAAGGGAGCACTCCAACCCCCAAGGCCTGCCCCGGAAGGGCCCACCCAGCAGGGACACAGCCATCTAGCCCAGGGGTCTGACAGTTCCCAAACACCCAATCTGCCCACTGTTGGTGTGTGTGTCAGACCCTCATCCTCCCTTACCCCCGGGCCCCCCATCACTCGGTGCAGCCTCCTATTCACTCTTCTCCTTTCTCCCCCTTCTCTTTCATAAACAAGCCCTGAACCAAGGCCCCCATCAGGAGACAGAAGTATCTGGTAATACTGTAGGGTAAATCTCCTTGCAGCATCACTGCTTCTAGAAGAACCTGTATTCTAAGAGACTTTACCTGGAAGAGAAACACAAACCTGAAAATCTAATGGTGGGACTTCTAGCTGTGAGAAGAGCCAAGTCCCAATGCCCCTCAAATGAGTTTATGAACAAAATCAGGCCAAGACAAAGGCAGAGAAGGGGAGGCATGTGGTCTGATTGAGCAACTGGAAGGGCTCCTTCAGGACCCCAGTGCCTCTCTCATCTGCTGCAGGGGTTGAGTCATGTTAAATGAGACCAAGCTGGTCGTAAGTGGCAGTGACGGGGATTTGGGCTGACCCCAGAGGGAGGGAGACTCAGGCCAGAGCCCTCACTGGCAGCCCCCTATGATGACAGCAAGGGGGGAGGAAGAAGGAGGCGGAGGGACCAGGAGAAGGGAGAGGACATGGCAATGCGGCACAAACCACCCAACTGCCCACTCACCCAGGCCTCAGCCCACAGCAGTGTGACCCCAGGGATACCCTAATAATACCACCTAGCACAGGAGCACCCACAGTTGCTATTCTTCCCCTACACACATCTTCTACGCCTTCCCTGCAAGCTACACACTCACAGTACATACTACACACCTGTGCGTGCCTGGCACCTTTGGACATCACAACCACATTACAAGGTAGGTGCAGTTAACCCCACTTTATGGGTGAAGAAACTGAGCCTCGGAATGGCCAGGCGACTTGCCCAAGACCATCCAGTGGGGAAGTAGCAGAGTCCGGATTTAGACCCCCAGCTCTTTGCCTTCAGAGGTCGCAAGTTAGCAGCCAAGCTCACTGCTAACCCTCAGCAGTGGCCACGTGCATTTCACCTGTGCCCTTCTTCTGGGCTTGGGTTTGCTGATATTCCCCACGTCCTCCCAGCAGATCCTGTGGCCAGTGCGGATCCCGGCAGCCTGCCCCATTCCTGGGCCCTCTGTCTGGGGCCAGCTGGGAAGATGGGGAGGGGATACATGCACAGACGTGTTGTTACTGGCACAGGGTCAAGGGATCACTGTGTCCCCGAGAAGCTCAGGGAGCCCATGAGGGTGTGTCTGTCAATTATCCTTCATTAGCGGCCAGTATTAAAAGCCAGGGCTCATTCTTGGCCAGGCCCGTGGTCCCCAGATGCCCATCTCGGCTGGAGGTGGGGTGGGTCCGGGCCCAGCCCTGCTTATCAGCTCAGCTTTATCTGGCCCAGGAGCCGCTGGTAAATCACAGCCAGGGGCTTGGCTCTGGTCTTGTCAACACCAGGAGGCAGCCGGCCGCATGCCAGGAGGCCCAGGGATATTTCATTAAGCCGGACCCTGGTGCTGGAAATAAAACCCCCAATTAAACACTTCCCCTCCCGGAAACTGCAGCGGCGTCTGTAATCAAGCTAACAGCCGCCCTTCCACGTGGATGCAGGCTCTCAGGGCCGTGGAGAGCTGCTCATGAATCCATTAGCTTCTGCACCCTGGCAACAGCGGCGGCCGGGACTCCTGGGCCCAGCTGACGGCCCGGGAAGCTAAGATTCGGAGAGGGTAGTCCCAGGCTCCCCGCAGTGTGGTGGAATGAGGGTCAAAGGCAGGGCTGGGACCGAAGGCACCAGCTTGGGGCAGGATGGGGTGCCGGGGGGCAGGGGCAGCGCGTCCATCACGGCCCAGGAGAAGGACTCAGGTTCTGAACTACGGAGGCCCCCGTTCAAATCCCGGTTCTGCCCCCAGCCAGCTATGGGACCTCGGGCGGACCTCCCTGGCTCCGTTTCCTCATCTGTAAGATGGGAACCGTGATGGCATCCCAGGTCTGTGGTGTGAGGATGAGGAGATAAAGCACGGGAAATGCCTGGAGCACAGGAGGCCTTCAAGACACGGTTACATCGAAAGCCCTGCTGCTGCCCCCCACCCCAATTTCTCCAGAAGGTGCTCCCTCGTGGAGGCGAGGGCTGGAGCAGGACAGCACCCCATCAGCCACAACTGCTCCAGGGCCAAGCTCTGGACCCGGTCTCCTTGGGGCAACACCGGCCCGCTGTGAAAGCTCGTGGGCTTGACGAGACTCGAGGGAAGCACCTGTCAGAGTTTCTGAGAATTGTGAGTTATAGGCCATTTTAAAAGCATTTTACGACTCTCCTATAATGAGAACTAAACCAACAAGCAGGTACAGATCAGGAGGGGGTGCAGCTAATGAGACCGGAATGATTTGTAAGGAGCAGATCAGCTGTTTGTGGGTAAATGAGGCTGCTGGATGGCCCTTGGGCAGCAATAGGCTCTCGGCAGCCACTCAAGCCTTCTGGTACAAAGTCTCATTGATGCCAGGCATCACCTTGAACACGTTCCTTCCTTGACTCATCTGCTTCTGCCCTCTGGAGTCCCGAATTCTGAATTAGAGGGCTCGGAAGTCAAGGGTTTGGCTGGCGTCCCCTCCCTGGGATGTTGTGTGGCTCTGAGGCCTGAGGCCTGGCCCCAACTCCAAGGAGTTGCCTGGCTGTCCTCCCCTCCTCGAGGGCCCTCCTTCCCTCTTCTCCATCTCTCTGTTCTCTCAGGCCTGGCGCTGATGTCACCTCTCTCTGGAAGCCTTCCTGATATCACACCCCAGGCAAAAGAGGTGGCTCTGACCTTCCTTTGGGGCTTCCTGGGCCTCTGAGCCAACCTCTTCAGCCCTGTGGTGAGGGGTCACCCCTTCTCCCCAACGCACGCTCACACACTCCTGAGACACAAGCAAAAGGTAGGAGGGCCCCTCTGTGGCCACAGCCCTACTGGCTGGCCTCTCCATCACCATGACCTCCAGGTGTCAGGGGAGCCCCGTAGCCCCGTGTCTGCTCCACTCCAGTCTAGGATGCTAAAGCTCCCCCCTTAAGAGTACTTGGTGCTTTACACACCTCAGTGGCCCCTTAGCCCTGCCCCACCTCTGTAAGTGGCCCCTCCAGTAAAGTCTCTTCCAATTCCCAGCTGAGTGTGTTTCTGCAGGACCCTGCCTACGGCACCCTGGTCCTTCACTCCACCCTAACTGTAAAGATTCTCCATAGGCTCTTCCCTTGACCAGCCCAAAAAAGCTCCAGTTACTGTCCTCTTCCTGCCTCCACATGCCCTAGTGGGTGTTAGGGAGGCCCCTGGTGCCCCCCTCTGCTGAAGTGACTACCAGGACAAGCCAGAAACAGCAATTATGCTGTGGGAGCCCACGGTGGGTGTCTCTGCAGGTCCGTAACTCAGGACAGGAGAGAGAAAGGCAGGCTCCGTGATTGGGAGTGTCAGAAAAGGGAGTGAATTAGCTTGGTGCGTCAGGGGAGGGGGTGGAGGCTGGCAGGGGGCCTGTGCGGCAGCCAATATCTTCATGGAGAAAGCAATAAAACTGTGTTCGCTCATAAACGGGCACCACCAGGACCTATTTCCTGCTCAAATAAAATTAAACGTGATGGATGGAGCTGCAAGTGGCAGGCAGAGCTGGGGGCAGCTAAGTGCTGAGTGATGGGCCCTGTCCTGGGCCTGGCTCCCTGGGGTCTAGAGGCCCGACCCAGGCTGGCCAAGCAGCCGGTCCCAAACCTCCGGGAGGCAAGGGAAGTCTGTGGATTTGGGGCAGTGAGCCCGATAAATAGGGTGGGTGAAAAAGATGAACAGCAACCATTTCTCAAGGACCTGCAATCCTCCCAATACCCTCGTCACCTGGCTTTATCCCATATCCTAGATGAACAAGCTGAGGCACAAAGGGGTCTGGGAATCTGCTGAAGTTCACAAAGCTGCTCAGAGCATTGGCAAGCAGAGCCATCAGATTGTAGGATTCAACTTTTTCATTGGTAGGGAGAGGGCAGGCAGCTTGCTGCCCTCCCTTGGAATGCTCCCAGCCTGCAGAGGCCCAGGCCACTCACCTGTCTGCATGCCCAGAGCCCCCCCACAGGAACATACCCACATGCACACACAGGTGTGTACCTGCACACTCAAGGGAGCCTCATGGAGCAGTTAAACACACTCTAAACCAGACTCCGGAACTGATTCCTGGGTCTGCTACTCGCAAGCTTGTGAGCTTGGAAAAGGCACTTAGCATCTCCGTGACTCAGTTTCCTCCTCTGTGAAATGAGAGCATGATCAGAGTACTTACTCATGGCGTTCTTGTGAGGGGTGAGTGTAGGTGTGTAAAGTGCTAACAACAGGTCCCAGAAGTGCTGTGTGAGGGGCCACGGATCCATGCTGCTTCTTACCAGGTGTGTGCCTCTCTCCAAGCCCAGGCTCTCCTGGCACACCCTGGGGTGAGGGAGGTGTACTGGGAGCCTCCTTAGCACCCCTGCCTGGGCTTCATCTGACTTTAGTCCTTCGTTCTAAGGTGAAGTCAATGCCAGGCCTTGCCAGGTGCCCTGATGTTCCACTAAGGGGCCGCCTCCTCCAGAAAGACTGCTGCCTTCCCATACCTCATTCTCAGGCTTGCTTTGGGGCCAGGTTCTGCTTGAAGGCCCCTTCAAGGCACAGTGGTTGAGTGCAGTCTGGGTTCAAATCCTGGCTCTGCCATTTACCACATCATCTGGAGCAAGTGGCTTAAGCTTTCTGGGACCTCAATTTCCTCATCTGTACAAGCATAACGAGGGGATAGTTGTAAAGAGTAAACAAATACTCTGCTTTTAGGGCAAGACTTGGGACATAGATAGGCAGTAAACACTAGCTGCTATTATTATTAATGAAAGTGTCTTTTCTCCTCTTACTGAAACTGTGAGCTCCTTGAGGCAAGGGTGCTTGTCTCCTGTTAAACTCTCTGGTGCCTGGGACAGATGGGTAGCCGTGGGGGTGCATGAGCTACTCCTCCAGTCAGAGCTACTCTGCCCTGCAGCCTCTGTAAGTCCCTGCCTTCCAAAGACTCTCAGACCTGCCCAGACACATCTTTTCCAGGGCAGAGTGTCCCCTACAGGCAGGAGTGAGCTAGGGAGGGAACCCACTGGGGCCAGACAACCCTACCAATGCCCTGATCACTCATGCCATCTGCGTTCATCTGACCAGTGAACCTCCCTAGTCAGGAGGTGGCAGGTAGCCGTACGAGGTAGGGGGCACCTACACATAAACACACACGCACATATACACACGCCCAGAGCAATGGTGCTTCTAGGTAATACCCCAACCCTCGGATCTGTTCCTACCTGGCCCCTTTCCTGGATGGAAGGGGCTTAAGTCAAACCCCACACTCCAGGGCAGCCCGGGTAGCTCAGCTATTTAGCACCGCCTTCAGCCCAGGGAGTGATCCTGGAGACCTGGGATCGAGTCCCACGTCGGGCTCCCTGCATGGAGCCTGCTTCTCCCTCTGCCTGTGTCTCTGCCTCTCTCTCTGTATCTCTCTCTCTCATGAATAAATAAATAAATAATCTTAAGAAAAAAAAAAAAAACCCACACTCCAGCACTCTCCTCGCCTGCCAGCACAGGCCCTAGCCTATGTTATACCTGATACTCTTCACTCCCCCTCCCGGGGAAAGTCAGGCACCCATTAGGAGGCCTAAAGACCTTCTGGGTGGGGGAAGGGGAGGGCTGGGTCTGGGCAGAAAGGCAGCAGAGTGCACCCTGCTCTGACTCCGCCCCCACCCCCAGCCTCTGGACACAGGGGGAAATGGCGAGGACTTACCACTGCTGGCCCAGGGCAGGTACCAGGGGCAGCTGACATTCACAAAGGAGCCCGGCAGCCCAT
Source organism: Canis aureus (assembly GCF_053574225.1). Lineage (NCBI taxonomy): Eukaryota > Metazoa > Chordata > Mammalia > Carnivora > Canidae > Canis > Canis aureus. Next base: position 64,624,188 of record NC_135617.1, read on the forward strand.
CCGGCCAGCAGGCATACTCATCGAAGGTCCGATTGCAAAACAGGCCTGGGTGCGGGAGGAAGAGTCTCTGAGTCCCCGCCTGGACTGGTACTGGCATCTCCCCTCCGCTCCCACCACAGAGGCTGGCAGGGGAGACCCCCCATGCCCTGCTAAGCTCTGCTGAGCCCTTACCATCTGCCACGCACTTCCCCCAGCCAGCAGGTACGGGGCAAGGGGACCCAGGCACTTAGCAGCAGTGGAGCTTTGAGCAAGTTATTTAATGTCTATTTTCTCATCCGTAAAATGGGGTCAATCCTGAGCCCACAGGGCCTTTTGGGGACAAACGATGTGTGTTACATGGATACCTGAGCTCAATAAACAATCCCTACAGGCCTATCCTTCAAGGATCCATTGCAGACGAGGGGGAAATGGTAGCTCATGAGAAGATAACCTCCCTGTGGCCACTGTGCTATGACTGCGGGGTCTGGATTGGAACCTAGGCCTACCTGCCTCCAGTCTCTGCTCTTTACACCAGCCTGTAAACTCCTCTGAAACATTTATTCTATAAATATGCTGCTTGGGCCTCCAGCCCCGGCACAGGCCAGGAAGTGCGAAGGAAGGCAGAGGATGGCAAGGCCAGGTCACTGCTCCTAAGAGGCTCAAGCTGGAAGTGGGAGGGAATAACATGGCACCCCAAGCTAGAGGCATCCTGGAGAGGCAAGGGATGCCCAAGCATGGCTTGGGGTGGGGATGCGGTTGGGGTGGAGGTGGGGCTTCAAAGTCTCCAGGGAATTGGTTGGGTGAGGGCCCCACCTGGACTCACCTGTGGCTGGAGGTGGAGTCTCAGTCAGGAAGCGCTGGCACTGGTGTCGGTATTCTCGCCATTTCTGCACTGTCTCGGAGAGGGACACAGTGGCACCCTGTGGGGGGGGATAAGGAGAAATGGAATGCTCCTGGGTCCAGCCAACCTCTCTTTTACCTCCTGCTGCCACAGGCTTGGTTTCTTCATCTCCAGGGGACCTTAGAGCCCCAAACTCCACCAGGCATTGGCTATCTCTGAGAGAGGCGCAGAGCAAGTTATTGCTTCACTTGCTTCAGCAAGTTATTGTGTCGCTACCACACAGGGGCTCCAGGGGGATGTTTTGACATCTTTATGCCTCCCGTAGACAGGTGCGTAGCTTGATGCGTAATAAGTGGCCAACAAATGTCTACTGAAATGATGCGTTTTGGGCAGTGAGTGGGTGAAAGGGGAAGGGTGTGTGTCTCATTCATGGTCTCCTCTGGCCTCACCTAGGAGGCAGAGTTCCTGTGGGCTCAAGGCTTCACTATTGCCACAGATTCCTTTCCCGGGGTCCAGTCAGCCTGCCTGCAAGGTTCCTGCACTTTCGACCATTCTCTAAGCGGACATGTAGGCCCAGGGTGGGAGAGAGACTCAGCCGATGTCACGCAGTGTCCCAAGGAGCAGAGAGGGCTAAGGCTAGGACTCTGAGTCGCCCGGAGCAATGACGGTGATGAAGTACGCGAGGCATGTGGTGTGGTGGGGTTCAATGCCGCGGAGCCTGGTAACGCTACATCATTAGCATCTCTCCTGGAACATGCAGTCGTTTTCTGGGAGGCCAAAAGGATCCCCCACTGTCCCGTTCTAAGAGAACAGTAGAGATCAAATATTCGGTCCAGCTTCTGTCAACTGAAGAATTCCTGAGGACATGGGGTCAGAAAAGTTCCAGAACAGGGAGATCAGCTTGCAATGGGGTGGCTCCCATTATCTGTGAGTAAGGGGATATGAACCTCCACTTTTAGATAAGGTAAACACAACAGGCTTTTTAGCATAGAGACCTAAACAGACCCACCCGCGTGAGAAACGTCCCTTCTGAACATTTTTGTTCACTTTCGATTCTGTCTTGGGACGTGTTTCTTTTTTCTTTGCATTTTTTTCCTAAACAGGCATAAGATTATAAATATTCCTCATTTGGAGACTGTAGATGCTACAATGACCAGGGAGCCCCTTGTACAAAATTTAGGGCCTATACATAATTTAAAACAGAATTTCAAGTTTTGAAATCACAAAAATCTACATGTGTGCTGAAATTAAAATAGCTTATTTTTAGAAGCTTGCACCCTTGACTTGGTGCCATGAGCACATGCTGGATCTGGTTTGGGGTCATCCTGCCCTGGTTTCAGCTGAGTCATGGTTTGTAAGACACCTCCCATAAAGACACAGGTTGTCATGTGCTCATCTCTGCCCACATAGGAAGCCTCTGGAAGGGAACAAACTTGATTGAGCCCCAGCCATGCTCCGCTCTCACTCTGCTCTCTGAGCTAGTGTGCTAAGGCCCAGGTGGTGCCACCTGAAGGAGCTCTTCTGGGGGCAAAGTTCAAGTGATTTGTTTAAAAACCAAACAAATATAAGAACAAGGAATAAAATACAACAGTAGTGAAGGCAGTGTCTTGATTTTAGCTACAAGTGAAGGGTCAACAGAATTTTTCACTGGAGCCAGTCCTGGTGGATCAACCCCACTCCTCACCTCAGCCCTCTTCCTTCTATACCCGCCCTCAACACCCCAACACCCCTCCCCCCCCATGCAGCAGCTGCGGGTAAAAGGACAGAAAGCAGAAAGGCAAGGGAGAAATCTTCATCTCTCTTTCTAGAAGGAAAGCAGTAAGGAAGAAGGTCACGGTCACAGCTGGGAACTAGGGCAGAAGGTGTATCTGTGGCAGGGAGTGGGGGAAAGGAAGCCTGTGGAAACCAGAAGTCTCGGGGCGTGCATAGGTGTGAGGTTAAAGGCTAAGGACAGCACTGTGATGGCCAACCTGGCCACAAACACGCCAGGGAGGTTCAAGGCAGAGGCAGTCCTGTCACCTGCTCTGAACAGAGCTGCTGATAGAAAACTATCTTCAGGGCGCCTGGGTGGCACAAGGGAGTCTCTGCCTTCTGCTCAGGTCATGATCCTGGGGTCCTGGAATCGAGCCCCTTGTCAGGCTCCCTGCTCAGCAGGGAGGGCGCTGCTTCTCCCTCTCCCTCTGCCCACCCCCGCTCTCTTTCTCCCTCAAATAAATAAATAAAATCTTTAAAAAAAAAAAAAAAACTATCTTCAGACTAGAACTCCCTGGGGGCAGGACTGTGTCTCCTCTCAGACTGGGGCTCCCTGAGGGCAAGGAATATTTCTCCCCCGAGACAGAGAGCTTCCGGACAATCGGGGTCCTTTGTCTTCTTCCAGCACCAGCTCAAGGTCTCCACAAACTTCTCACTGCACCATCCCCGCCCCTCAACTCACACACACAAGCAGCACGAACTACCGGGACCCCTTGCTTCTCCCTCACCTGGTGTTTATGGGAGCCACAGTGTGCACCAGGCTCTGGGAAGTAGTGAGGATGAGGGAGGTGGGGAACAGAGAGCAGAAAGACAGAGGCCTGGCCTGAGAAAGTCCCCAGGCTGCTTGGGGGTCGGTGGGGTCAAGGGGTTGGCAGGACAAAACAGAGAAAGCAGAGGTGAAAGTGCTCAGGGGGTGGTTGGGGCCAGGCTCAGTGTAAACTCGGCCCTGGGGGACTCTGGGGGCTGTGAGTTGGGGATGAAACTGGGCTATCAAGAGTGGAGGGTTGGCGTTGCGGCAAGACAGCCCAGCAGGGACAAGGATGCGGAAGTGGGGATGGTGACACTCCTGCCTGCAGAGAAAAGCCACGTACTGGTGTTCTGGTTGAATTTCTGGACCAAGGAGAGAGCAGTGGCCAGGACTGGGATAGACACGAGGCTCTGGTCTGGGACAAGGCTGGTGACCACCAGTAAGCAGGACCCAATTTCTCAGGTGAACAGACTAACACAGTGGAGGGTGAACAGCCCTGGCTTTGGGCTCAGATCCAGGCCTGACCCTGGCTCCCCCATAAATTAACTTCGTTACCTTGTGCAAGAGTTTTAACTTCTCGCCTCAGTTCACGCATGTGCAAAGTGGGAATCAGAATAGTCTCTACCTCTCCCCTACCTCGGGATTGCTGTGAGAATTAAGTGAGTTAGTGCTTACTTAGAAGGGCCCCCTGGCACATGGAAAATGTGCAGTCAATGCAGCCCTTCTCAGGACTTCTGTGCTTATAGAAGGGAGAGGACCAGGTGCACAGGGCAGCCTGGCTTCCTGAGGAGACTAGGTGCTGCTCTTCCTTCACTTCCAGGATCAACAAACCCCCAGGAAGAAACGAACATATTTTTAGGCCAAGGGCCAATCATTCTGCTTCGAGTGTGGCAGTGGCCAGCAGCAAGCCCACGTGGGGATAGTCAGGATTCCCTGTCTGTGGGCAGAGAACTGTGAGGAGGGGCCTGTCCCCCAGCCCCCAGCCCCATTTCATCCTCCTATGGCTTGAGTCCCTGCTTCAAGACTGATGGGGTGGAGTTGCGGGTGCTGGTGACGGGAAGGACGCAGCGGTGGATGCTCCTGCCCCTCACAGGGCAGCAGAGTTGGCCCAGAGAAGAGGTTAGCGGTGGGGGCTAAGGGTCAGGGCAAGGGCAGGTTGGAAGTTTCGAGAATCGGGCCTTGCCAGGCTTTGTGAGACCTCTCTGAAGGGGCTGTGGGGGTAAAATGGAGACAATGCCCAGGTGGAGGTTATCCTAAGGAGGGGCATCTCTCAGATTCAGGAGTTGCAGGAGGAAGCAGGAGGTGAGAAAGAGCATGTCAGGAGGGAGTGGTGTGCTGGAGAGAGCACTGGACAGGGACCCACAAGTCCTGGGTTTTTAAATCCCAGTTCTGGCTACTAATGTGGGATTGGTTGGATGCCCTTTAATCCTTTGGGGCCTCAGTTTCCTCATCTGTAAAATGGGCACAGTACTTGTCTCAAAGAGTTGCCATACAGACCCAGCAACCTAAAGTGGGTGAACATCTTTATGAATTATCAAGCCCCGTACAAGTGGGCAGCAACGGAAGGAAGAGCAGACAGGGAAGGATGGAGATGGAGCGGCTGCTGGGGGGGGGGGGGGGGGCGGTGACGGGTTTTTCTTTTTTTTTTATTATTGAAGTTTGATTTGCCAACATATAGTGTAACACCCAGTGCTCATCCCGCCAAGTGGGTGACGGGCTTTCCAGCCCTGGGAAGGCACTCCGTCTCCAAAGACTGGCTGCTCACCTGAAAAATTTCTCCTACAGTTGTATTTCTCAGGGTGAACAAGTTTTTTCCCTTTTCTGGGAACCTTTTTTTGATTGAGGGAAAGAGGAATGAGACCCTGGCCTCTCTGGGCCACCGAGACAGGAAAACTGGGAGAGGACTCCACAGGAGAAAGATCGCAACGAGGACGGCTCTGGGACCTCCCAACTGACGTGGCCCCCATCTCTCCCCAGGCCCCCACCTCCTTCCTCCTCGCCTGCCTTCCAGTGCCCAAACCATCACCCTGGCCCCTGCGCCCAGGAAGGGTGGGGCTGCCAAGCTCCTGGCCTTTGACCTCATTATTTTGTCCTTACGGGCTCCAGATATGTGAGCAGAGGGCAGGCAAAACTGACACCCGGTGTCCTATGCACAGGAACCCTCACAGATGCTGTCACACACATTACCACACACACACCACTGAGCACCTACCTGCTTATATACTGAGACGCGAGAGTCTCTCCCCCCTCCCCACGGACACAGGCTGTCTGGGGCTCACTCACATGCTGAGACACTGCCCCCAACACACACACATGCACACACACACACACACAGACTCCTTGACTGGCATATCCTCAACTCACACTGTCACACACATGCACACAGAAGAACAGTCACACACTGTCATAAGCACGCTGTCCCTTGCCCACATACGGGCAGACACCCATTTACACAACAATCTCTCTCTCTCTCTCTCACACACACACACACACACACACACACAGACCTTCTCATGGACACAGTATCACATATGGGGTTGCAAACACATGCACACTGTCAGACACACAATTCCATGCTGAGATGTTTCACACACAGTGACTCGGACGGCAGCAGACTGCCACACAAAGGATCACATACAAATAGGCAGAGAGGGGCTCATGAAACCCACAGCCTCCTCCCCTTGCTCTCTCTCTTTCCGTGTTTCTGTTTCTGTGCTCTATCTCTGTGTCTATCTCACACACACACTCAAACACACACACACACACACACACACACACACACTCAGAGGAATCTGCCTAGGGCCAGGCTGCAGCTAAGGAAGGGCCTGTGTTTCCTCAGAGCAAAAAATCGGAGGGCAGGATGTGGTTTCTTGGTGGCTCCTGGCCCGGCCCCTACCTGGGATCCGTGTCCGGGAGGGAGCCCAGCTCAGAACAAAGTCCATGATGACCGCCGTGCACCCCGGACTCCCTCCACCCTCCACTAGAGTGCAGAGGATCAGGCTTCCGACAGCCCCTCTCCACACCTTACTCTGCCCTGAAGAAAGTTTCCAGATTCCGGAGGACAAACGAGTCAGTTCCCCCACGTGCCATTTCAGGGGTCCGGTGTCTCAATCTTTTTCATAACTTTCTGGGCCAGAGCTTGTGATTCCTGCTTACAGACGAGGATACCAAGGTTCGGGATGGTTGTTGTCCTACCCAAGATCACCAGCTAATAGCAGGCCGGAGATCTGAACCCAGGTTTGGCTGGTTCTAATTTGGGGTATCAAAGGTTTGCCTGTCTCCTCCTAGACCAGTTCCCTCACAGGGGTCCCGAGGAGGTAAGGAGTGGGGGCAGGGGGTGGTCCTTTCAGCAACAGTGAAGGAGTGTCCTAGGCCCCCTTCTTTAGAGGTCAATTTGGCCATCCCCCTGCCTGTGAGGAAGCGGCTGCCAGCCCAGCCAGACCTGACAGTGGGCAGCTCACTCTGGGTCCTTCCCACCTGGAAGCAGGTGTTAGACAGCCACCCAACTTCTCACCCCGTTCTCTGTTCCTGAATGACAGGGTCATCCTGTCCAGGAACTCTCCTTTTCTGAGCTTTTGTCCCCTGTCGGTGACATGGAGGGAGTAACTCTAGTCTTGCTGATCTCATGAACAGGAACCCATTTTTAAAGTCTTCTATGTGGGCACAGGGTTGTGTCACAAGGACTGCAGTGTCACCTCAGCCCCTTTGCTCAGATCTCTGTGGTGGCCTGGGATGCTCAATTCCCCCAAGGAGAGCATCCCCTGAAAGCTCCACCCTCTCACCTGGCTCATCTGCCCTTCTCTGCCCTCCCAGGCCTGCTAGGGCACCAGGATCGTCAGCTTTTGCACTGGCCCAGGGCTGAGGGGTGAAGGGATCAGAAGTAAGGGCAGGTTCAAGGAGCCAGATTCCTCCGGGAAAAGGGACTTTGGGGGACAAGACAAGCAGCCTCCAGAACCTCTCCTCTTCCCTTAATCCATACCAGGTCTGCAAACGGAGCCTGGAGCAGCATGGGAGCCAGCAGCAGGGCCTTCCTCCCCCGTCCCAGCCCGGGGGCAGTAAAGGTGAGCCCGATTGCTAACGCGCCTGCAGTCCTGGCTCCTGAAAGATGCCAAGTACACCAGGGAGGTCAAGACCTGGCTGAGGGACTGGGGAAGGTGCCGGGGAAGTGGGAGTGTCTCCTGTGGCTAGGGTCGGTATCTTAGCTGGGGGACAGAAACAGGGAGGGAAGGAGTCCAGAAAAGAATATGGGGAAGGGGGGGGGGCGCTGAAAAATGGGCCGGCACATCTGTCCATATCTGGATTCTCAATCAGGCTGGTGTCAGCCTTCGGCTAGGCAATGGCCCCTCATCCAGCCCCCTCATCTGTGCTGGGACACATTCTAAGGCCTGTCCGGGTCCGCTCCCCAAGCTCGCAGTTCTTTAGGTCTGGGGTAGGGACGGGAGGAAGAGATGGTTTCCTTGACACCGGCCAGGCCACCCAAGCCTCCTCTCCTGCTCGAGCATCTCACCACGTCCTCGGACAACTCCCCGGGCAGCGGCAGGCGGGCTACAGCCCCGGGCCAGGGTGGCGGCGCCGGGCAGGGCGGGCGGGCAGGGCCGGGAGGGCTGCGCGGAGGGGCTGCGGGGGTCCTGCCGTGGTCCGCGGCCACAGGCGTCCAGGGCGCACCGGGCGTCTCGGAGCGTCCCAGTGAGCCTTGTGCTCTACGTGGTCCACCAGGTGAGGCAGAAGGGGGGTCGGACCGGTGTGTGGAGGGGGCCTGGCTGCTTCCCGGGGATCGGGGGCCTCGATCGGGTTTGCCGCAGGGGCCGGGGGGAGGGGGCACGCGAGTCCCGTCTGGGAGGTCAGGAAGGAGGACAACAAGCTGCCACCGCAGGGTCCCCGGGCTATGAGGCAGAGGCTGTGCTGGGGGCGGGGGGTGCGGGGGGTGCCCGCACCCGGCCCTCTCCGTCCTCCGGGGCCTCCTCGGGGTCTCGGGCGGGCGGGCAGGGCGCGGGGGCGCCGTGGGGGGGGCGAGCCGGGCGCCCCGGGCCGCGGGCACGAGGCGGCGGGGAGCGGGAGTTGGGAAAGTGGCCCGGGGCGCCGGCGGGGGGCGGGCGGGGGCGGGGGGCGCCTGCGGGGCCGGGACCTTGCGCCGCCGCCCCAGCCCCCGCTCCGGGCGCCCCACTCCCGCCCGCCCCGCCCCGCCCCGCCCGGGCCGCGGAGTTTCGCCCAAGTCCCGGCCCCCGCCCCCCGCCCCCCGCCTCCCGCCTCCCCGCGGCGGCGGGTCGGGTCTCACCTGGGGCCGGGGGCCGGCCGTGCGCAGCGCCCCGAGCAGCAGCAGCGCCAGGCACAGCGGGCTGGGGGCGCGGGCCATGGCGGGCGCTCAGGGCCGGGCCATCGCCGCCACCTGCGGAACCGCGCGCCGCGACTGATCCGGGCGGCGGGCGGCGGGGGAGGAGCCGGCGCGGGGCCGCCCCGCCCGCGGGAGGGGCCGGCGGGGTCCCGCGCAGTGGGGTCGCCCCGCTCCGAGTCCTCGGCTCCTCCCGGGCTCGCCGCCGAAGGCCGTGGCGGGGCAGCTGGCGGGGCCGGGGGGCGGGGCCCTGGGGCCCGAGGATCGGCGGAGCCGGGGGCGTCGAGGGCGGCGCGGCGCGGGGTCCCCGGGCTCCCGGCGGCGGGCGTCTCTGCCTGCGCCTCCCGCATCCCCGTGCCCCGCCGTGCGGGGGCTCCGGACGTTGCCCGCCTCGGTACCCGCCGCCCGCCCCAAACACAGCGCGGGCAGGGCTGGGGGCCGGGGGTGCACAGGCGACCGTCGGTCCCTTCTCAGGGCCAGGCTGCGGCGGACGGCGCCGGAATGCGCGGACTTTCCTTCCCCGGTGCCCTTAAGGAGTAGAGGTGGGAAGAGGGGATCACCCCAGCCTCAGAAGAACTTTGATGTCCCTGTTGGGAAGGGGGCGGCGGCAGCACGCAGTCTGGACCCTCCATCGGGCAGGTCTGGATCCTTCCAAAGGGAAAGAGGGTCTGTGAGATTAACTGCTCTCCCGGAGAGAACAAAACTTCTCAAAGCCCTGAGGGAAGTTGGAAGGACTGGAGGGTGGGGGGTAGCGGGGGGGGGGGGGGAGGTTGTGGGGGAGGGGAGGGAGGTGGGAGGAGCCAGCCAGTGCGAGGAGGCAGGGGCTCCCGTCCAGCATCCAGCAGGAGGGATCCCCCTCTCCAGGAAGCTCTACCTCCACTACCTGGGACTCTGGTGTTCCCTCCCTTGCGCAGAAGGCGGTGTGCAGTTACCTTTCATGTGCCACTTAGGCTTATTAGCTTGTTCAGCTGCCTCTGACAGAAAACCCCACATAACAATGGGGTAACCAAGGGCTCTCCTATAAAACAAGATCAGAGATTCAGCTTCTGGCTGGAGCAGTGACTCCCTGACCATTAGGGTTTCCCTTGTTCTTCTAGCCTCCACCATTCTTACGGCCCAGGCCTTCCACCAAATGATCCAAGGATACGGCCCCAGCCGCCACTGTGATATCCAAATTCCAGCCAGCAGGAAGGAGGAAAGGGAAGGGGAGGAGTGCGCCTCCATGGGTTAAGGACACATCCTCAAAGTGGCAGCGATCCACACCCATTGATCGGAGCTTTGAATGCATGGGCACTCCTCGCTGTAAAGAAGGCTGGGGAAAGTTCCCTTTGTCCCAGTTACTGGCAAGGTTCAATATTGGGGTTTATATTACTCTAGGAGAAGACAAAATCCGGTATAGATATATAGATGGTATGGATAATCGATTCCAATACGGAGAAACAACTTGCAGGCTCTGCTGTACCAGGGGTGGGGGCTGGGGAGGACGCTAGGGAAGGTATTCAGACAGAGCTGGGCGTTTGCCATGAATTAATCAGCCTCCGAATTACAGTTATTTGCTAATTGCCTATTGAATACTTTGCTATGTGCCAGACACTGAACCAGGTCCCAGGGAGAAGGTGGCAATGCTGCCTCTACCCTCAGGAAGATTCTGTCCTGGGCATGAGAAGACATTAAACAAATAATTATTGGAGCCATTTCTATGACAATTACAATCGTGATCAACCCTGCTGTGATAAGCAAATGCTACTGAAGTCCCCTCCTCAGCCCTGAAAAGACCGCTTCCATCCTGCCAGCGGGCTTTCTCTGACCAGATGATCTTTGTGTCCGGCCAGGGCAGGCTAGGCACCCGTAGGAGCAGCTCTCAAGCATGGCTGGACAGACGTGGATGGACAACTCCCCCAGCTCCTGCCCCTGGGATGGGACACCTCAGAGGTGTGTGCAAGGCTCTCAGAGTTCCCAGCATGAAGGAGCCCCAGCCTCCTGCAGCTTCCTTCCTTGGCCTGTCCTGCCTTCCAGCAGCAGGGGACTAGTGCTGCCTGCAGGCACCTCCCAATACCTGGCCTGAAATCTTCACCCGAGTCTGGGTTGGGCATAGGAGAGTATCCAGGGACAGAGGTGACCTTCTGGGCCCAGAGGCATTTGGGTGGCAGGTTACTGAACCTCTCCCGGGGGCCCAAAGCCTCTGATTTTTTCCTGATGGTACCTCTCATCTCAGGACGCCGTACCCTGGGTTATAATTGCCTCCTTCTCACCTGACTGGAGATCCGAGAGCCAGCAGAGTGAATGCTCAGTGTTCACAAACCCTTCCTGGTTCTGTCTCTGGGGGTGATGAATGATACTGGGCGCCATGCCCTGGTTCTTCTGTGGAAGCGGCCTGCAGCTGCTGGGAGCTTGTATGTTGGACATTGGGAAGATCTGTCTACTCATCTTGTAAGTAAGTGTCTGGGTGGATCCAAGGTCTGATTCCTTTCATTCATTCACTTATTCTTTTTTTTTTTTTTTTTAACAATTTAACATCTTTCCCTCCCTCCTTATCCCATCTCCAGAGGATTAGCTTTCTCAGACCCTTATATGACCTCATCCCTGAGCCCATGCATTAGTCCCTGATCACCTAGGACCAGGTCCTCAAAACTCTAAGCATCTAAGAAGCCTCCTTGGGACTGCCTCCGGCTTACTTCCCAACTGGACCTCTTGCAAGTGCCTCTCTGCCTTTCACACTAGGTCCCCTCTATCTAGGCCCCCTCACTTACCTCGCCTGGCTGGGCTCCTACTCATGCTTCAGGGCCTAGCTCAGATAGCCTCATCTCTAAGAAACATCTCTTCAGCCCTGCCGGTCACTGCCCCTTCAAGACCGCATGGGTCTCTAGGCAGCAGCAAGGGCTCTGGAAGGCTCCCCTAAACTTAGTTCTCCTCCAGGATTTCCCAACTTCTGCCCACCCTCAGAGCCTCAGTGAAGGGGTCACCCCCACCTGGAAGCTTTCCATAATTCCCCGCACCCAATTCCTCAGGGCCCCCTTCCCTCGTGCTTATGGCCATCTGGGTACTTTGGAACCCTCTTGAATGTTTGCTGGTTAATATCTCAATTTTCTCATGGACTCTGAGTGCCTTGAGGGCAGGGGCCTTGTTTTACTCCTCTTTATAGCCCACAGCACCCAGCACAGTGTTTGGCACCTACTAGATACTCGGTGACTCTTCTTTAAAATAAGAAATGGAATGAATGGAAGCACTTACTGTGTTCTATCACTGTCCTTATTACTTTCCCTCGTTGGACTGTGGGTTCCTTAAGGGAAGGGATCTCTCCTCGTTCATCTCTGGATATCCAGCATTAGCACAAGTCCTGGCACATAGTAGGTGCCCAGTAATGTTTGATGCAATAGAAATGTGTCAGTCTAAGTGTCCAGTGAAGTGACTGGCACATGGTAGGTGCTCAAAAAGTTATCAGAAGAGAGATGGGCTGGCAGAGAAGAGAGATTATGTCCTGGGGGAGTACAGTACCCCCTCTCCCCACAATGTTATCAGGGCCATTTGCTCAGGCCCTGCTATGGTCTGAACGTTTGTGTCCTCCCCACAAATTCATAGGTTGAAATCCTAACCCCCAAGGGGGTGATTGTGGAGGTGGGGCCTTTGGGAGGTGATTACGTCATGATAGCAGAGCCCTCTCTCATGGTGACATCGATACCCTTATTAAAGAGACCTCAGAGAAGTCTCTCCCCCTGGCTACCCTTCGAGGACACAGAAAGTGGCCATCAATGAACCAGGAAGCAGGCTCTCGCTGCACACCAAATCTCCAGTGCCATGATCTTGGACTTCCCAGCATTCAGAACTGCGATAAGTAAAGGCTTGTTGTTTATAAGCACCAAGTCTATGATATTTTGTTATAGCAGCCCCAATAGACTAAGGCTCCCTAGAACAGAGGGCAGGATGAGCTACCTAAGAACAGAGATTCGAACAAGTAGACTAGTTGGCCAAACTAACAATACCCATGAACAAAAACAACAGCCACGTCCTGCTGGATGCTTAGTGCCCTGATTTCCTCAAGTATTATGAGCAAGTATTGTTACACCCATTTTATGGACAAGGAGACTGAGGCCCAGGGATGAAAAATGAGTTGCTCATAGAGTAGTGCTGGCATTCATCCCCAGGGCCAGCTGTCCCCCAGGTGGGGCAGCAGTTCCCGACAAGCAGCTAGAGCAACAGAGAGGGTGCAAGCTCTGGCTCCGCCAGCCTGGCCTGCTTGGGAGCACCCCTGTGGCTCCTGCCTCTGTGACCCCAAGCTCTGGGTCCTGCTCCTTCCTCCCATGCCCAAAGCTTCTCCTGTGGCCCTAAAGGAAGGGGCCCCCTCAGCTTTTACTAACAACTTGGTTTTCAGATTCCCTTTTGGAATGGGAATGGGAGCAACTGATGTGTGCCCCTGAGGAAAAGATGCTGCAAGGCTCTTCTCTATGGGAACAGACCTGAGAGCAGGGCACCCTGTCCTTGGCTGAAGAAAAGCCTCCTTTTAGGAGGAAGACCTGCCAGTGGGGGAGGGTGGAGAGGAAGGGAGCAGGCTAGAGAACAACTGCTAAAAGACAGGTGTCTCTTGCCCATATAGATTAGTTCCTTTCTGAGCACCAAGTTCCTAAGAAATGTGCTTATTTTCCAAAGTTCAAGACTGCCCCTCTTCTGGGGGTCCAGATGAGGAAAGAGCCAATGTCTTATTTTTTTCCAAGATTTTTAATTTATTTATTCATGAGAGACAGAGAGAGAGGCAGAGACATAGGTAGAGGGAGAAGCAGGCTCCCGCAGGGAGCCCAACGTGGGACTCGATCCCAGGAACCCGAGATCACAACCTGAGCCAAAGGCAGATGCTCAACCACTGACCCACCCGGGCATCCCAGGGCCAGTGTCTTTTAGCCTAATATAAACACACACCTCCACACCGACCTTACAGCCTGTCAGTCTTGGGTTCAAATCTAGTTCAGTCACTCACTGAACACATCCCTGAGCCTTGGTCTCACAATCTGTAAAAGGAGGATAATAATAAAGACCATTTCCTGAGCCCTTGAGCCGGGCACTGACTGCTCACTACTGCCCTCAGCGTTGCCAGTGGAGTCTGAAGATCCGCTGGCCGCAGGGAGAAAGCAGAGACCTTAGGAGTGGGCCCAGGAATCCTCCTTCTGCAGGACCCAGGAGACTCCGGCTGTGCGCCGCAACAGAGGCAAGAGGGGTGAAGGAGTGTGCCACAGAGGGTGCCCCTGCCAGCAAGGGCTCCATGCCTCCGCCTCCTGCTCTTCTGCCCCTGTTCCAGTGCAGGGAGCACCCTGGGTTGTGAAGTGGGATCATCTTTATCCCCATTTTGCCCATACAGACCCTGAAGCACAAAGCAGAGGGGTAACTGGCCCGAGATGGCTCAAGATAGCCTGGATGTGACCCACCCAGACCTCAAGGCCTGACTGCCCAACCCACACTCACCATTCTGCAGAATTGTTGGACGATCAGAAACAGCACTGACCCAGAGCCTGGCATAAACAAGTGCTCCGTAAATGGCAGCATTAACACCACTCTTATTCCCCATGGCCCTCTATCTCCCCGGCTGTCGCACCAGCCTTGCCAGGTCTCAACAAGGCAGTAGGTACAGCTGCTAATGTCCAGTGTCTCCAGCTGAGGACATCCCTTCCTGGTCCAAACGGCTCCAGCCCTAATCCCCCAGGCCTGGGGAAGAGAGGAGCCTGGCTGAACCAAAGGGGCCCTTCCCTCCATACCCTTCCACTCTTGCTAACCGCCAACCCTCCACACTCACCCATCCAGCCGAGTTTCCCAGCTGCTGGCTCTGTCCAGCTCTGGGGAGTCAGCTGGGGAGGATTTACAGCCTCTTGAGCTGCAGCGATTAGTGCTCTCTTGGGTGGATGCAGCTTACTCTTTCCAAGGGGGCAGAGCATTGTTTTCTTAACTGACTCCTCTGTCAAGAGAGAAGTCAGCGAGATCACTCCCTCTTTACAGAGAGGGAAACAGTCCCACAAGAGTCACGGGGTTTGCTTGAGGTCATTTAGACAGGTGCTGGCAGGGTTTGTGCACCTCTGGACCAAGGAATAGAACAAAGTGAGGGCGGACAGCAAAGTTGCTCTTTCTTCTCCAATTAGGAATTCTGGCTAGAGATGACAGGGGCTCCCTCCATCTCCTCTGGGAGGCATTCATGTTGGCGGGGAGAGGTGAGAGAAAACCCAAGGGAGGGAGAAAGTCTTGGAGAGGGGGGCTTAGGAAGAGTGGTAGAACCGGTGAGGGTGGCAGGTGTTGCCCAAAGAGCCTTCTGTTCTCTTCCTTTTGACAACAAGATTACATACCCGAGCTGATTGAATGCTCCCCAGACCTGGGCACACAGTATGTGTTCATTTCCTGGGGCTGCTGTATCATAAAGGGCTCACAAACTAAGGGGCCTACTCAATAGAAATGTATTGCAGATCTCAGGGAGGGGTGCTTGAAGTCCAAAATCAGGGTGTTGGCCAAGGGCCGAGAGGGAGAATCTGTTCCAGGCCTCTCTCCTACCTTCTCTGGTAGTCCTTGGCTTAGAGAAGACATTCTCCCTTTGTTTTCACATTGTCTTCCAACTCTGTCCATGTCTGTCCCCAAATTTCCCTTTCGTGTACAACACCAGTCCACCCCAATGACCTCACTTGAACTTGATTACCTCTGTAATGACCCTCTTTCCAAACATGGTCGCATTCTAAGGTCCTGAGAGTCAAGACTGCAAGATTGCTTGCTTTGGGGGAGGGAGGTGTGATTCAACCCATAACACACCAAGACCACACCCCAGTGTCCCTCGATTAGCTTCTGTTAGTACGGCCAGTGGACTGTGGAGGAAGGTGGTATAGACCACCTCCAGGACTGGTCCATACAACTTCCTGCACGATCCTTCACACCCTTTCCTCCTCTACCTTTCAGCTAGTACACATGATCCAGTGGAGAATTCTAAGGCTCCAGGGGATGGTAGAGCCAGAAGACAGGAGGTTGGGGCCCTACATGACTGTCCGGAGCAATCTCCTGCTGACCTGCATTGTATTGTATTGTGTTAAGCCACTGAGATTAGGGAGTTGTTTGTCTCTGCAGTTAGCTCACCCCGACAACACATGGGTAGCATGTGGCCTGAGTCTGGGGCAGGGCTAGTTAGTCCAAGCAGAGGGCTTGTGAAGGCCCCCTCCACGGCTGCAGTTCAGGACTCCTGGCTCTAGGCACATCTCCTGCTGCTGTTCCCCTCACCATTATCAGTGGGTGGCAGCACTAGGAAGGGGATTCTGGGTCCCTATGGCTGTGGCTCCTGGGGTTAAGAACAGGCCCATTTGTTCTAATCCACCTGTCTCCTCTCTACCCCTCCTCCCTGCCGTTCCCACCTGTCTCTGCCTTTTTCTCTGGAAAGAAGGTGGGAAGCTGGGGAGGGGGTAGTTAGGATAGAGCCCACACTGTCCATTCATAGAATTAAAGCTCTACAGGAAAAGAGGAAACATCAAATTTCACACATTTGGAAATCAAAAAAGAAGTGTCATGCAGGCCTTCTTTACTGTAGCCTTTCAGTGCCTCTGTCACGGTCAAGAAACCCACTGTGACCAACATGAGAAATGAAACCAACATCAGCCTGAGTCTAAAATAAGAGGTGTCCTCAGACTAACGGCCCACCAGCAAACAGCCTCCTTCTTTGAAATTCTCACCAGCTATTCCCTTTGTGGCATCCTTCAGACCAGCCCATCACAGGCTTAAGGAGGAAATGCTCTGCATGGGGACTTGGAGTTGGGGTCAGGAAGCTGTTCCTGTTCATCAGGAGCCAGGATCCCCTCCAGTGCTGAGTCAAGGTCACTGTAAAGCCTCATTGTGGAAATACAAGTACACAGGGCAAGTGGGACCCCTGGTAGCAACCCGACTCGTCCTGAAGCCTTCTGGATCTCACTCTCACTGACACACTCAGGCTTGACAAAACCATCTCCCTTGGTTCTGCATAAAAGGAATGTGATAATCCATTTGTTCCTTTCTCCTAAACAAAAGAAAACAAACACACACAAAAATCCGACTCCTCCTAGCCACCTGCACCTCCGTGCCTTGACTCTCTGAATGTAGACTCAGTGGTCATTGCCAGCCGCCTTTGACCTCACAGGTCACACCCGAGATTCAGTTTGAGGCATCAGCAGCCATCTGGGACTGCTCCTGCTGCAGATGTCTCCTAGACCTCCACAGTCTAGAAGTCGCTGCTCCCATCTCTGGTCAAGTCCTGGCTAACTTGTGACATGATAATGCTTCAGAATTCCAGAGTGGTGGATGGTTACGGAAGTTCAGAGTCTCCCCCTGTTATCATGGTCTGACCCCTAGACCTGGCCTCTAATGGGCCTGCGGCTTTTCACGGCAATTGACATTTTCCAAGGACCCAATCCTTACCCTCTCAAGGCCAACTCAAGAGTCATTTCCTTCTCTGTTCTGAAAGTCCTCATCCCCAACGCACTCAATGATGCTCTGGTCTCTGGCTTATTTGTCAAACGGGATGGCAAACAAAGCTGATGGGTCTACCCAGCACCTAATGACTCAGATGTCTGATCCTCCCTCATCCAGGTGCTCTCTGGGGCAGCTCCTTGGGGAGAGGGCTCCCAGAATTAACTGCAAGCATGGCAGTTTGGCCAGATGAAAGCACACAAACACTCCTCTGAGACAAAAGCTGATGATACCAGCACTGTGGTTGGGGGTATGTGGTGGGGGTTGGGAGGAGGTGCCCTGAAACCCTGAAATGGGAAACCATGGAGGCCTTGGCAGCGGTGAGTATGGCTGGAGTCTCAGCTGGGCTGAGACTCTGGAACTTATGGAGGCAAATGGAGGACAAGAAGTGGGTCCCCAATATTAAGCCAGGTCCAAGACATGAAAATCAAGTCCCTAGAGGTCTAAGTCTTCTCTGCCCATCAAAGAGGTTGAGATCACTGACTTTTTTCTCAGGATACCCTTCAATAAAGATGAAGTAATAAAGATCATGTGCACAGCAAAAGTGGACCTAGGCTGGCCAGCAGACTGGGCCCAAGGTATTAACTGTCATCATTAGGGCTATAGAAGTCATTGTCAGTCTGAATGACAAGTGGCCCAGGGAGGTACTTGCTGCCATCCTCAGGGCCTTCTTCCTGGCCACACCCTCCATCATCCTGGTCCAGTGGGACTACGTGGCCAGCAAGCCCCACATGGTGACACAACACTGAAGCTCTACGCTAATGGGCCTCATCCCCGTCCCCCTGGCATTGTCTCAGCCCCCATGCCGGGAAGCTGCTACTGATGGTGGGCCTTTGCCACCTCTGCCAGCTTTGCCAAGGCCACTCCAATGGCACATTCAAGACCCACAGCTCTCACCTCTGGGAAGAGACTGTTTCCCAAGTCTCTCTGTCAGGAATTCACTGAGCCACCCCAGGGTATCTGGCAGTGGTCACCACGTGGTGCTTTTTTACAGGAAAAATCAGCAAACTGAACCTAAAAGCAAACCGACCCACAAAAGTTCCCCAAACGTGGAGAATGGGCAGATTCTAAGGAGTATGTTCTCCCGTAAGCTCCCTACCACAGCCTGGTTTAGGGGAAAGACTCTGGTCAGGGTGTGGGAAGACCTGGGCTCTCACTTTGATTCTTCTGTTGTTTTCCTTTGTTCCCTAAAGCAGATCACCTCCACCTTCCAAGTCTCCTCATCTATGTAACTATCCCTGCCTGCCTGCTAACAGGACTGTGGTGAAAATCCAATGAGATAATGCATTAGAAAGAGCTGCTTATTTTTGTTTGTTTGTTTTTAAATTGCAGAGCACCACCTAGGTATGAGGAACCATGAAGGTCATACCCACAACGTTCTTGACCCTGCATGGTTACATGTCTGCAGATTTTCCTCCCAGCCCCCCACCCCCGATGTGTCCTGTGCTGCAGCCAACACATATTTGTTTTCATGGTTCAAACTCAGCCTGCCTTTACCATATTGGGCCTTTGCTCCTGCGGTGCTTCCTCCTAGGATGCCCCTATCTCCTTTTGCCAAATACCATCCATCCTCCACAGCTCAGCCTGAAGTTTACTTCCTCCAAGGACCTTGCTTTATCCTCCCGGAGCAAAGTCAAAGGTGTCCACAGCACTGTCATGCCACTTCATGTTTAGTACAACAACCGCTCTCTGACTTACATTGTGGCTGCTCATGTGCAGTCTGCGTTCTCAGCTCTACCTCGTGCTTGATGGCAGGGTCGCTCTTGCACCCAACCTGGGGGTTGGCATGGGGCCTGTGCACAGAAGGTGCTCAGCATCTCACGTTGAGTTGGAATAAATCAGAAAGGACCTCAAGAGGTAATCAATGACTTTGAGGCCTAGAGGCAGATGAGTGGCCAGGCTCCAGGGAGTAGGTCTATAAACATCTTCTGGCAGAAAAGCCCAACTTCAAAGCCTAGCAATTTTAGATTATATTTGCATTGGAGGCTTTTAAAGTAACAAAACTTTAGATTTATGTCTTTGTGAACAGATGTGGAAGGGAAAATCAATTCCTCATAGAATTGGCTTATTTGTTTTTATCGCAGCACTAAATATTATGCATCAAATGACATTTTAATATATAAATTGACCCAGAGACATACACACTCACACACACACACACACACACACACACACACACCCATTGGCGAGGATGGAGTAAGCAGGTACCTGGGCTTCTCATGGCTGGACATGGCAGGTGTTTGCACGTTACGTGTCAGTTAAGTCGAGTTTACCACAAAGATGCTGGATTAGGGACACCTGGGTGGCTCAGTGGTTGAGTGTCTGCCTTCCCCTCAGGGCGTGATCCTGGAGACCTGGGATTAAGTCCCGCATCGGGCTCCCTCATGGAGCCTGCTTCTCCCTCTGCCTATGTCTCTGCCTTTCTCTGTGTGTCTCTCATGAATAAATACAATCTTTTTTTTTTTTTTTTTTTTTTTACAGATGCTGTATTAGACAACTGTAATTGAGACAACTCTGAAAGAGCCCAGACTTTTCCCCAGAAGAGGGGAAATGTGCACATACTTCACTTGGGAGGGTTGGGGGTGGGGGGAACACATGATATGGAAGGCTGAGGCCATCTTGTCACTGGCTCCGGAGACTTTCCAGGGATGTTAAAGGGGATATCAGGAGAAAAGCTTGGCAGCCCCCTGGCCGCTTCCCCCCTATGCCCTCCTCCAACATGAGAGAAACGCCACAGACCGGCCTTGAGTGTGGTGCCCTCTGGGGCTGCCAGGCTGCCCCGTATGATCACCTGCTCATCCTAGTGTGGCTCCTGGAGTGAAGCATGTGAGCAAATGAAGCCTGAGCATGACCTTCCTCCAGCGGGCATCAGCCTGGAGGGCAGAGTGGGCAGGTAGTTGTAAGAAGGCAAGAGGAGGACCAGACAAAGAAATTCATTTGCTTAGCCTATCCCCTGGGCCAGCTGTCTCAAAGTCCAGGGTTCCCAGGCGCAAGAGTCTGGGATGCACCAGGGAACACCACCACAGCTGGCTGCTGGCAGCCAAGGACTGGCTTGGGCTTCTGGAGAAAGCTGACCAGACAGAAAGATCAAGTATATTCTCAAAAAAAATTTCCATAAACATGGAAAAAAACTAAAAGTAACTGCTTTCCCCAGGAGAGGGGATGACACATAATAGACCAAGCTTCTGACGTGGTCTAGCTAAACACCAAACAGTTGGTTCTTAGCTCTGGAGGGAGGGAGGGAGGGAGAGAGAGAGAGAGATAGAGAGGAAACAGTATTTTCTATTTGTCTGGCAACCTCTCATACAGGTTCTTATCATGATAGAGACTGGAGGTCTTTTGAGAGGACAATAGAAGAGGAACAATAGAAAGGAGAAGGATTTGCATAATCAGGAAGGAATACATGGAATCTGCAAATGACAGATGGGCATCCTTATCCCCTCAAACACAGGTTGAAGTCCCCAATCACATGTTTGAGGAAGCTGGGGCTCCAGTGACAGAAATACCCATGAATGTGTCAGTCAGGTGACTGGAAAAGAGCCCCCACATTCATAAATACCATCTTGAAGCAGCTGTGAAGGTGCCAGGAAATTCGAGGCTCAAGCTTCAAATATCTGCACCAGGTCAAATGAGGATTTGCCTGGAAATTGAGAGGAGGTGCTTTAATTCATCAGCCACAGCTGAGTAAGGATGAGCAGAGAGGCAGCTTCTGGCAGGAAAGGCAGGGAGCTGCCAACGCCACACATGTGTGAAGCGAACAGGAATTTCCCTGCTCCCTGAGGACACCTGTTCAATTAAAACTGTAAAGAAATAACTGTAACGCTGTCACCCTGCCACCTCCCACGTTCCCAAGGAGGGCGATTTTGCAAGTCCCCCAGGATGGAAGCAACTGGGAGCCCCTCCCTCCCTGGTTCCTTCTGGGGAGATGGAACAGTTAAGGGAACCTACTATAAACCAGCAGCTTCCCAGGAATGGGTATCAATTCAGGGTAGACAAAGAACATTTTCATTTCTTGAGCAGTCCTCCCAAGTATTTATATTCATCTTGGAAGATTGTATGTAAATCTAGGCTGGTTCATTTTTTGAAGAACCAGATGCTGGAAGAGAAAAGCTGTATGCATTGACCACTTTTCCCTCCCATGTGGTCAAGTTACAAAAGTTATTTTTTTCCTAAAGGCAAAGACAGCTCCTCCTTCAAAACTTCTCAGGGAATTTATGGCTCTGAGCAAAAAGAGCAGTTAAGAATCAATGCTTTTGGATTTTGGCTGTCTTTGTGTTTGGGAGTCTTTTAAAAAATCCACCTGGTCACTCCCCTCAATCTGGGGGCTCCCTCAGGCAGGGACCCCCTCTTTCCCAGTGTCTGGGAAGGGATAGGAATCCCATGCCTCCCTCAAGCTCTTTTTCACCACTTCAGCCGGTCTGGAAAGCTCTCTGCATTTCAGGGGTATAGCTTCAGTGTGCAGAGGTCAGAAATACTCTCTGAAGTTGCTGGGGGTCCTCCGAGGAGACCATAAGAAGGAAGCAAGGGAAAACAGGCTCATGATATGTTTGTTTGTTTGTTTGTTTGTTTATTATTTATTTATGATCTTATTTATTTATTCATGAGAGACACACAGAGAGAGAGGCAGAGACACAGGCAGAGGGAGTAGTAGGCTCCGTGCAGGGAGCCCGATACGGGACTTGATCCTGGCACCCCAGGATCACGTCCTGGGCCAAAGGCAGATGCGCTCAACTGCTGAGCCACCCAGGTGTCCCCATGGTATGTTTTCAAATCAAAGGAGGTAGAGAAAGAGAACAAGAGGAGACACGCTGGATGCACTGTCCAGAGGTCTCCCTCAGGTCCCAGGCTCCCCAGCTGCCCAGAGTGTTGCTGCAATTGGCTTACACCTGCCAGGCCTCTTGGCCCCCTCTCCCTGTGGGGGGCTTGCTGCCCTGCTCAGCAGCTCCCAGGGCTGGGTGACACCTTTGCTGTGACTACATCCAAGCCCAGCTTCTCCCTCTGCCCGGTTCTGCCTCCTTCACCCCTGAACAGATGCTATTCTCAGGCATCCTCCAGCTCAGAGTCTGTTTCCAGAAAACCTGACATAAGACAAGGAGACAGGTAAAATTTTTAGTGTTTTTAAAGGTGGATAATTGTTACCAAATATGGAAAAGGCTCACAAGCCAATGTCTATTCAGCTCTGGGTAACATTTGTTGGATTCAGTATTTATTCAGTTTTTTTCTATTTATTCAGCATGTTTCTGGATTTATGCTCTATGTCCTAACTATTCCTGGAGTGTTGTCATGTGACATCTTTTTATATCTAAAGCAGGATCACTTTTTTAAAACTTTAAACCAAAAAAAAAAAAAAAAACCACTGGAGATTCTATTAGACACCTAGGACTAAGTCACTGAGTTACTTTAACTGTGAGCAGCTTTTTGGCTTTTTAAATGGAAAGAATCCCCATAGCTCCTTGATTTTTTTTTTTTTCATTTAGGATGGTGAATTACTTTTCACGCTTTTGCTTGGCTGAATTGTGTTCTTTAGAATATAACATCTTACTCTTTCTTCTTTTGTATGTGGACCAGGAAGCCACCCAGCAGGGGGCCACATCCCAGTCTAGACCTCTTGTCTTCTCATTTGGAGTCCAGAGCAAATTTCTCCAGTTCCTTCCAGTTAACAATACACCTGCTGGTCTAGAATGCTCAAGAATCCAGAAGAACATGCTAAATGAACCTACTAATTCCCTTTGAAATTCTTGAATTTTAAATGTACATTTGTTTGCACACCATATAAACGCTGATATTTGCCTGGTAGCCTCTCCTCTATGCACATTATCCTTTCCATCCAGATAATGAAAGCTGCTCAAATTAACAAGTCACAGAAACACAGATGTACTATTTTTTGTGCACAATTATGAAATTTAGAGGTTTATGCCATTAGTCTCTGGCTTTTAAAAAAAAAATCCAATACTGTCTTGCACAGTTCATCAGAGCATGGGCTGGAACCATTCAGCCTAGGTTCAAATACCAGCTTTGTCACTTACTAGTTGCGAGAAACAAGGCAGGGTTTTTAGCTCCTCTGTGCCTCAATTTCCTCATCTGTGAAATGGAGCCGATAAGGTCAATACTGACCTCATGGGGTTGGTATGAGGATTACTTATGTGTAAAGTGCATAGACTGGTGCCTGGCACATGGTAACACAATGGTAAGACCTTACCATGAGCAATGGTGAGCACACAGGGCTTGAATCTTTCTTCAGAGAACTTGGCAGTTATTTATAAGCATGTAGCTTAAAAAAAAAACAGCTCTTCAGGCACCTGGGGGCTTATTTGGTAAAACATCTGCTTTCAGCTCAGGTCATGATTTCAGGGTCCTGAGATGGAGTCCTGCATCAGGTTCCCTGCTCAGCCGAGAGTCTGCTTCTCCCTCTCCTCCTTCTCCTCCCCCAACCTCCCCGATCATGCTGTCTGTCTGTCTCTCTCTCTCTTACATAATTAAAACTTTTTTTTAAAAGAAAAAATCCCAGCTCTTTCCCCCAAAATTGCATCAGCAGAAGAACATCCAACTAGACTCTCCAGGCTATAAGCTGCTCTATTAATCCTTCCTGCTTATTACTCATCTCATCAACTTGGGCTTCTGAATCCCCAGATTTTGCTGCCATACCACCTTTCAAAGGACTTGCTTTACTTCCATTTGAATTATTTTCTCTCTACTTCCCTCATTTTATGTTGTTTGGTCTAGAGCAACAGTCTTCTCCCTAACCTTCTCACTTCCATTCCTCCCACAGTCCAGAACCACTAGTGGTCCCATGATCCTGCCGTGGCATTCCCAACATGGTCCCTACCTGACTTTTCCTCCTTCCCCACCATTTACCTACACTTGCCAGTCAAATTGGGTTACTTGCTATCCATTCATTCTTTCATTCAGTCAATACTTAATGGGATACACAATTATGAAATTTAGAGGTTTACTCTGCTTTCCAGAAGCTTGCTATAGTTATTAATTCCTAAGATTAAAATTGCCAAATTCAGCTGCAATCAAGATGCTGCAAAAGGAGCAACAAACACCACCTGATGGAGGAATGAGGGGGATGAGGGGGGGTCATGGAAGTCCTCACAAAGGGTGCAGAAAGGATCAAGTAGTGAAGGGAGAACTTTTCATCATAGCTTTAATAAAGTAAAACTGAAGTACAATAAACTGCACATGTTTAAAATATATGATTTGGGGGGTGCCTGGTGGCTCAGTGGGTTAAGCATCTGCCCTCTGCTCAGGTCATAATCCCAGGGCCCTGGGACTGAGCCTCACATTGGGCTTCCGCTCAGGGGGGTAGCCTGCTTCTCCCTCTCCCTCTGCTGCTCACCCTGCTTGTGCTCTCTCTTAAATAAATAAAATCTTAAAAATAATAAAGTACACAATTTGGTATGTTTTGACACTTGTGAAAACCATCACAACAACCAAGAAAGTGAATACATCTCTCCCCAAAGTTTGCTACTGCCCCTTTGCAACTTCCTTCTCCTCCTCCCCTGACCTCTCCTCCTCACCCTGCCAGGCAATCACTGATTGCTCTCCATCACTACAGATTCATTTGCATTTTCTGGAATTTTACACATACATGCAACCATACATCATGCACTCTTTTTTTCACCTGGATCCTTTTAACTCAGCAAAATTATCTTGAGATTCATCCATGTTATAGTATGTAGCAATACAGTGTTCCTTTTTGTTGCTGAGTAGAATTCTATAGAATGAGTATGCCATAGTTTGTTTATCTATTAAGGCATGGATGGTACATTTGAGTTGTTTCTAGTTGCTAGCATTACAAATAAAGCTCCTAAGAATATTCATGTGTAAGTCTTTGCATGATACTTTTATTTCCTTGGGTCAATATCCAAGAGTGGAGTGCCTGGGTCATATGGTAGCTGATCCAGTCTATACTTGTTGAGGTGTAGGAAGTTTAACTTGTAAGAAACTGTCTAGCTGTTTTCCAAAAATAGTTGTCTCATTTTACATTGCCTCCAGTAGTGTGGGAAGGTTACAGTTGTTCTGCATAAAAGAGGTTTCCTTTTTTTTTTTTTAAATTTTTTTTTAATTTTTATTTATTTATGATAGTCACAGAGAGAGAGAGAGAGAGGCAGAGACACAGGCAGAGGGAGAAGCAGGCTCCATGCACCGGGAGCCTGACGTGGGATTCGATCCCGGGTCTCCAGGATCGCGCCCTGGGCCAAAGGCAGGCGCTAAACCACTGCGCCACCCAGGGATCCCTAAAAGAGGTTTCCTTGATGAGGAAACAACATAAGGACAAAAGTATGTGTGATGCTCGGGGAACATCAAATAGTCCTCATTAAGCAAGTTGAGTGATAGTGGGCCACAGGCAGAGTTTTATTTTAAGCCAGCTCATTGAGGGCTTTGATATTTGGAGTATTTCCAGGTGATAGAAACTCACTGAAAGCTTTTGAGGAGGGGATACGTTGTCTGGCCTCTAGCTCTGGACATTGTCTGTAGCTTCCCGTCTGCATACTATTCTCTCCTCCCTCATGCTATTCCCTTTCTTAGAATACATTCATCTGCTGTCTTGGTACGATTTTGGTACCATCTACGGAAAGACCAAGACCCAACTGAAATGTTCACCTGTCTTCAAGTTTATCCCTCACCCCTGAATTTCTTTAATTATTCTTTTATACATCATGGCCCCAAGTCACATTCACATTGCTGGGTAGTCATTCATCTGAGGTCCCCGAAAAGCATGGGGCTCGTTCATGCAACATCACCCACAAGACCAATTCGTCTTGGAAGATATATCTTCAGACACTTCTTTTTTGGTCTTATTTTTATGCAAAGTCCAAACAAAAATAACATTTTAAATCAACGGAGGTATAAATCTCATTGTTTATTTTGCCACAACCAACATGAGAATATGTGGACTGAATCCAAGAGAAAAAAAAATCACCCTGCCTCCCTTCCAGCTTCAGTTGGCTTAACCATCTTGTCCCCAATCCTTTGCTCTTTTTATGCTCACCAGGTCTCCTTCACTCAAGTGTGGCAAATTATGTAATTAGTGAAAGAGCAACAATTTTGCCGAGAAAATGGTTATGTGTTTATGGAAGTTCAATGGCTCAAAATGTCTAATGAAACCATTTAATGGGCCCAGAGAAAGAAAGCAGAACTGGGCCCCAGCCAGCTCTGCAAAACCAGGGATCGCTGAGAAGCACCCCCTGTAAAGAAGACCATTTTGAGGCACTGCTTGGGTAGCGAGTACTCATCCCTGGGGTGGCCTCCACACCCATCACTCTACTCTGTGCTGACACAGAACAAAATAATCAGTGAAAAAGTTCCCAGGAGATGGTCTGTGGCGTTAAACAGTCTGATCCATACCTTTGCTAGATCCACATCTTTCCTGCTTTTCCAATTTTCCATAAGATATTCAAGTCATTAGAGAACACTGAACCTAATTGTTATTCTCTGAAAGCCGGTCATGATATCCAGAGGTTTAGACTATGCAGTTCGCTTTCAATCATTTTAGCAACTGGACAGGAATATGAATAAAATGCACATGTTTTATTTGGGGACCTGCAGTTTGGTGTGCGGTAATATACTTCAATTCCTCTGTGCTCCCCCAAAGCAGCAGGAGCTTCCAAATTCTAGCCTCAGTTCGGGAGGGGACATTCTTTCCAGAGGATGCCATCCTTTTCTTTAGTGTGCCTGTTGACCAAGGAAATACCAAAACACTTTTGGGCTGGGAGCTTGGTTACTTTAGTTTTCAAACTGCCCTGGAAAGTTCTATGGCTTTGACATTGAATCTGTCTCAGAGCATAACAGAGTTCACTACTACAATGTACATTTCATGATGTATTTTCTACTGTTTAAAATTACCCTAGACTACGGGGGATTTTTTTTCTGGGGTCTTCCCTGGACACCTTGCCTGGGCTATTGCTTGGCCCTCTTGTTCGGATACTTGCTGGCATCTCTGATTATAGTGACAGAAGGATGGGAGGGGAACAAGGCAACATGAAATGTTCCCTTTCTTCAGAAGAGACGGGGAATGAAGTTGGTGAATTTAGCTGAGGGTGAGAAAGAGCATTCTAGAGGGGAAGGCCAGTAGGGACACTTCACTATCCTGAAGCTGCATGAACATTCAGTGTAGGACCCCATCTGTTTTGTTAAATTGACAATTTCCTTTAGCAGGAAATAAAGGTTCATACTGGATTTCAGACCAGCTACAGGGTAAGAAATAGCTTCACTTTTTTAAAGACTTTGCTTTTTAAGGCATTCAGCATGTAACCTAATTTCATTTGATGGAGTTTGTTTTTCCTTCTTCATTTGCTGCCTAGAAATGTGCACTTTATTACCTCCTGCAGAGTTGGGGTTGATGAGGGGGGCCAGTAGGAGACGCAGACTCCGAGATCTCTGGGCTTCAAAAGCACTTAAGAAATAAAATAATATTACATATAATTAAAATAAATGACAAGAGCAGCCATCCCTGTGGATTTGCTGTCTCAAATGCATCACACCACACAGCTGTAACTCCTAAGGGGTAGTACTGACTGAACCCCTCCAGCTTTCATTTCACAAGCATGGAGACGAGGCCAAACCCAAACAAGTAAAGGACAGCACATGAGCACAGACACGGGTAGATTTTATTTCAGGGAAATGTGGTTTTCATTTGAGAGAAAGGCTCGCATCTATTAGACCCTTTTTAGAATGCAACAAATTAATACTTTGTTTTAGATTTCTGAAAAATTCAAAAATCTTCCAATGTTCTAACGTGAAGATAGGACTTTATCTAAGCCAATAATTATAATGGAATGTGATTTCCTGGAATAAAATGCATTACTTTAAAATTGTTTTTTAAAATATTGATATGAGGGAAAACAGATACACAAGTGATTGTAGAATATCAACTTTTTAATTTTAAAGGAATCAGCAAGCAATTGCCCGGGAGATAAGACACACATCACCAAGTCTCTCAATAGCACTGGCTGGCTACATGGCTTTAGTGCCCCTCAGCAAGCAGAAATAAATTTACTTGATGTCGCACAAAAGAGCTACTCCTCTCAGGATCCAGTGATCTGGGGACAAAACTGTTCGCAAATACACCACAGTGATGAAGGTCAAGTCAGTACGCCTCGGTTTCTTGTAAATAGGACACACATAGAGCTTGGGGTCCTTGGGCGCGGTGGAATTAATGGCGAAGATGTGCAGGGCAGGCAGCTGCGTGAAAAGCACCTTGGGGGTAGATTCTGTGAGTTTCCCATTCCGTCTGTCCCAGCCTGCTCCATCCATATAGAGCCCATAAATATACACACCTTCCTGGAGAGTCAAGCATAAGGTGATAGAATCTTTGAAAAACTGGGTGTTGTGAGATGGACATCCATTACTGTAATAAAGGTCTTTGGTTTAGAAAGAAGACACACATCAGTCTTAAAATGCCACCAAAAGAACAAAACACCCCTGGGCACATTGCACGAGTGAAATACTGAGCCCAATTATCCCCTGTGGCCTATCTTGAAGCCATGAGGGCTGTAGAAATGTTCCCGTTATGTCTTGTTTGAGCGTAGGGGTAGCCTGCTGGGGACAACAGACTTAACCAAATCACTTCTACAAGGAGGTAAGTCTCAGGGTCAGTGTAGGGGCATAACAAAGAATGGGACTTGGATCTGGGAGACACACGGGATCTCAGTCTGTGCCAGCCAAGCCAACCTGCAGCTCTAACCATCTCAGCGGACAGCGAGCAGGAGAGTCAGAGCGCCCCCAGAGGACAGGTGTGGTAGAGCTAGAGCGGGCATCTATTGATAGGGACCAAGTGTGGGGGGTTCAGCAGTAGCTGGCTGTCATCCCCTGTCCCTCTTTTACACAAAGGGACCCTGCCCTTGAGGTCTTCATCATTAAATCGGGGGAAAACACAAATTGAATACCAGCACACATTTGTTAGGGGGGCTGCCTGGTGACCCGCACTGAGACTAAGTGAAAGGCCACCCTGGGCGGGAGTGCTTGGGGGTCTTTGTGGAGGAGATGGCTTTGCAGGGTGGGCTGCTTTGGGGGAAGACAGAGGACAGAAGGTAGGCAGCCAGGAAGGAGCAATAGTACAAAGATAGGTAGGATGGGTAGGAAAGCCCAAGCATTTTATTTAGCAGTGGTTATAAAATAAATTAGGGCTTGACTGTGGAAGTCTAGATGCCAAACTGAAGAGTTTGAACTTTACCTTGTAGGCCATGGGGAGCCATAGAACATATTCAGTTAGAAAAGCAAGACTAAAGGGAATCACAGGGAGACTCTGATAATCATGTAAGCCCATAAGATATATCTATGTAGAAGATGGTGACCATTTTTCCTTTCCAATGAGGAGTAGGGGAGGGAATCAAATGTAGATTATAATAAAAGAGAGTGAGATTAATTGCAAAGTGTTTCCTGGAATCCCCTCATATGAGCTAAGGGTATGAGGACCGTATTTTTTTGAACCAAAACCTGCAGTACAGGGTTTGACAATAAAACCATGGGCAATCCCAGAAAATCAGGACATATGATTACCATCATTGCCAGTGGGTGACAATTACTACATGAATGACACGATCATTTAGGTATCATCCAACAGGAAACTGTAACCTTTTAGGTTCCTTTTCATTTCAGAACTTTACAAAGTCACTGTTAGAGGTGTAGTGGACTGAATAGTGCTCCCCCACCCCTATTCATGTCAACTTAGAACCTCTGAATGTGACCATGTGGAAATATGGTTTTTGCAGATGTAAATAGTTAAGGTCACGATGGATTAAAGTGCCTTTTAAACCCAATATGGGGGCACCTGGGTAGCTCAGTGGTTGAGCATCTGCTTTTGGCTCAGGTGGTGATCCTGGTGTCCTGGAATCGAGTCCCACATCAGGCTCCTGGTAGGGAGCTTGCTTTTCCCACTGCCTATGTCTCTGCTTCTCTCTGTGTGTCTCTCATGAATAAGTAAATAAAATCTTAAAAACAAAATAAAATAATGACTGGTGTTCTTGTAAGAAGAGGAGGGGACACACAGAGATACATATAGAGAAGAAGGCCATGTGACAATGGAAGCAAAGCCTGGATTGACACAGCTATAAGCCAAGGAACACCAAGGACTGCCTGTAACCATCAGAAGCTAGAGAGAGAGACCTGGAACAGATTCACCCCACCCTGAGCCGTCAGAAAAAACCCAACTCTGCCAATACCTTGATTTCAGACTTCTGGCCTGACCTCTGAAGAAATACATTTCTGTGGTTTGTCGCAACAGCCTTAGGAAATGAGTACCTATCTTGGCGCGAGGAAATGGGGTGCTACTCTAACAAATACCTACAAATGTAGAAGTGACTTTTGAATTGCATGATGGGAATGCACTGGAAGAATTTTGAGGGGGGTGATTGAAATAGCCTAGGGTAGCCTTGAATGGAGACTTCTGGTAGAAGTATGGAGGTTAAGTGTGCTTCTGGTGGGGGTGGCAGACAGAAATGAAGACTGCACTACTGGACACTGGAAGAAAGGCAACTCTTGCTGTTAGGTGGCAGAAAAGGCCAGAACTTGGAATTCATCTGGCCCCATCCTCTTCCTTGAAAATCGAGGGAATGAAAATCAGAGAAAGGGAAAATGAGCCTAAGATGTCTTGAGGACCTCGGTGGGGTCCTAAATGATTCCAGTTAATTCTCACTATCATCTTTGATGAGGTGAAATTATCACCCTTATTTCACAGATGAGGTAGTTGAGGAAGTTAAAGAACTTCCCCAAGTTGACAGAGCAGGTAACTTCCCAGGCAGTGGCTCCCAGGGGCATCTGCTTACCTTGAGGGGCCCCGCTCTTCCCCGCTCTGGGTATCCCTCCATCCAGGGTGCCACAGCTAGTGGGGGGGGGGCGCAGCTGGGACTGGCCCCAGAGCTCAGGACTGCCGGTACTGTTGGTCTCTACTGCCCCCGACACCTGTCTAGTCTGTGAGCAGTCTCCAGCTCCTGCTCACGAGTTACACAAGTGCAACTTGAAATTATAAAGAAATGCTCTCTGGGGAGTTCCAGTGCTTGCCATTAATTTGCACTCTGACAAAATGGAGGAGGCTTTGGCACTGAAGTCTCCTGGTTAGGACCTAGGAAACCCCAGCTACAAAGCCAATGGACTTAACCGAGGCACTCATAGGTCAGTTTTAAGTAGAATTTGAACTTTCAACCCTGGCTTCAGAACTGTCCCTGCTATAGCCCAGCAGTGCCTACCGCAGGGGGTGATGCAATCTCCTCCTTGGTCTGCCGTAGAACTTCATTGTGGATGGTCACAGAGTCTAGGGCCCAGCCTTTGTGGGCGCGGGTCACTTCTTGCCTCATTGCTGTGAGGAAGCCTTAAAAAAAAATAAAAAAGATGATTCTGATGGCTTGTTGCAGTCTACTTGAGAAACAATAAGGGGGCAGGGCCAAGTGTTAGTTGTTTACCAATCTCCCAATTTCTGCCCACCCAGGAGGAGTTGAGATTGATCCTCAAGGACACATTTCTTTCTGTGTTTTGTTTCTGTAGGGACCTTCAATGAACTAAGTACTCTTTGCTGGTTGACAGCAGGAAAGTAGCACCCTTTCTGCCTCAGACAAAACCTTGGTTTGAAACTCTCTCCTGGGTTTCAACTATGCAAGTGTCTAAAAATTGTAATCCACGTCTAGATCATAGTCTCTATTTGAAAACACACTATTTAGGAACAAGACTGGAATGGTAAATATTCTGAGATCAGCATTCCAATGAAAAGTTGAATCAAACCATTATCAAGCTTCTATTTGCTATCATGCAACAATTTCATTTTGTCTAAGGAAACAAGGCATAATGCCAAAATGGAAAACCCAACTTTTAATTTGATCAAACAAAGCAATCATAGCGGAAAGGAAAGCTATGTGTTTTAATGTGCATAATACAGTTATTTTAAGGCAATACATGGTTTCACATATTGTGGTCTTTCTTTACATTTAATATTTGCAAACCATGCTGTTCAATTCAATAAGAGAAGTCTTGGAGAGTAGCAGTTATGTTAAAAACTCTACCCTAAACTTCAAATGGACTTCAAAACCTTAGGAAGATTTATCTGTGACCTCTATATTATATTTGGCTCCCGTGCTAATAGTGAAAATCATGAGGCTCTTTACTCATAATCATGAGTAAATTTTTTGGAGTATGTATGCCCCCACTACTCCCAGTGAGATCTGAGAACTATTATGCACAAAGCAGCATGTAAGTGAGAATATTTTATTAAGTTTGAGAATAGAGGGAAAAGAAAAAGTTGCATAATAAAGCAGTGTACTGAGTTACTATCCCTTAAAACTGGAAAGAAAGAACAGTCCTCTAGTCTGGCTTAATGAGGGAATCAAGTTCTTCTGGTTCCCAAGTCCCTTCCTGGTTATTAAATTAGATAGCTGGGGAGGCACACATTAATTAATTAATTAATTAATTCTTTGTTAAAACTCTCAGGAGTGGCCACTGTTTACCAGGCACTGCTCTAGATGGGATGACCACAAAGATGAAAATGGCCATTCATGGATCCTACTTGAGGAGCTCAGTCTAGAAGAAATATGGAGTAAGGCAGGATATATAATACAATGTTGTTATGAGCAGAGGTGTGGACAAAATAAACCACTCAGGAAGACAGCACAAGGAAGGCTGGATCAAGATGATAAAGTTGAAGGTGACTCTTGCAAGATACACAGGAGTTTGCCAGGTGGGACAATTCTAGTTAGAGGAACAGCATGTGCAAAAACAAGGAGGCAAAAGGTGAGGCAATGTTAGCAGATAAGGTTGAGGCAGGAATTTTTAGGGTCAGGGTTTAGACTTGATTTGGTGGCTAGTGGGAAGCCACTGAATAATTAGAGTAGGCAAATGATTTGGTTATATTTGCATCATATAAAGTGTACTCAAAGTGCTCTCTAAAGCAGGATTTGGGTGCTAAAGAAGAGCCTTTGCATTAATCCAAAAGGTCAATCTACCAGAGTAGCTGATTGTAGGGCTTTTCGAGTAGCTGATTGTAGGGCATTTATAGGTGATTCTTAAAAAGCTATAGTTTCACAAAACTGAGAGTGCCTGATAGTAAAGGAAGATTTTATGATACCAAAAG
Source organism: Canis aureus (assembly GCF_053574225.1). Classification (NCBI taxonomy): domain Eukaryota; kingdom Metazoa; phylum Chordata; class Mammalia; order Carnivora; family Canidae; genus Canis; species Canis aureus. Next base: position 64,657,348 of record NC_135617.1, read on the forward strand.
CTAACTACAGGGGCCAAGAAATAGTACAAGTTTGCCTGGAAGCAACTACTGGTCAACGTCAATCTGTGGAGTCACTTGAAGTGATCTGATCAGCATGTGATTATGTTGACTTCAATGTCAAATACTGGAGATTCATACTCTAGTAGTAATACAAACATTTTATGTTTTTGCCTGTCAGTGGTGTTTGACTGCAAGGGGAGGGAGGTCATCAAGAAGATGTGACCACCAGTTCACCTGTGAGCTGCACCCAGGCAATCAGACACTCTTCACTCCCTCTCCTGTCCTTGGAACCTGGAGCCTTCTGCTTTCCCCACTCCCAGAAGTTGTTCAAGAACATAGCCTGGAGATAGTGACATGATTTTTGAGACCATCTGGATGGTGTACATGACTGAATCCTGTGAGGGCCTCTATATAAACCTTTACATTTGGTGGGTGGGTGTGAGGAAGATCTACTCCTCTTGCGGCCACTGAGACAAGCCTTTTGCGTAAATTCACTTGCTTGTTAAACCTGCCACCTACCAACCTGGAGTGGCCTGCCTCTTTTTGGGTCTCCCTCTGCCCTCTACAGAAGGGGGTCAGTTTCAGATTTCATCAGGGAAGCTTCCAAGAAGGTTACAGACCAATAATTGGTGAGCTAGCCAGCAGACCAAAGAAATCAGCCTTGGGAAAGAGGCATCTGAGGGAAACATCCTGAGTTGACCATGACCTCTCTGTGGGGAGGGGTGGCCTGTATGTCAGATGCTTGTGGACCACCATAGGAGTGCAGGGGCACCAGGAAAATGCTGGCTGCTTTAAACTGCTTCTTTGAGAAACTGTGCACACTGCACTGTGGCAAAGAGAATGCTCAGCAAAGTGAGGGAGGGGGATGTTGTGGGTCATTGACTACGAAATGGACAAAACACCCTGCCATCTGACCCCTAGTACAAAGGAATGCAATAGCACAGCAATGGCAACCCCAGCCAGCGGGGCAGCCCCCAGCTCAGAAAACATTCATGATGAGAGCGTATACTCCAATTGAGCTTATTAATATTAATACAGCTGCCAAGTTCTAGCAAAAGGCCAAGAAAAGTATCCAAGCATGGTTAGTGGAGCTATGGGATACAAGACATCATGACATTCTTCTGACTGGGCAGGTGGCAGAAAATACAAGTGGCATCACCACACACCCATTCCTCCAGCAGTGCCAGCATGGTGCTCGGTGGGGAAGGCTGGTTCAAGGCACACATTCCCATCTAGATTGGACTGTTCTAACCTGCATGGAGGCTTGGCCCAATGAAGGCGATTTCTCTGGGAAGATGGAGCCCTGGAAATCTACAGAGGAGGTACAAAAAATTTTTAGGGAGTTGGGAATGACATAGGCCATCTACACTCCTGTCTTTGAAGGGCATGATCAGGGCCACATTCACTGCAGTAATGAAAGTCCAGATACTCAAGCCTGTCTTGGTATAGGCTGTATCAGGCTGTCCTGGTACAGATACTCTAGCCTGTCCTCTACCCACATCTGGTACAGGATGCTGATATCCATGCTAAGTCTAGTTGTGGGGCAAGATATTTATGGTGTTGGGCAATTCATTGCTGATCTGGGGGAAACTGACAGATCCTAGGAACCGGCAGGGGCTGTGGGATAGACCTGAGACAGAGAAGGAACTCAGAAAGTCAAAAGGCTATCCCAATCATCTATAAATGGTCCAGTAATAATAGCCCAGAAGCAAACGTGTTTGGCTTCATTGCTACAAGGACCCCACCTGAGCAGACAGACCAACAGCCTGTGGAAACTATGGAAAAGCCTTGAAATTTGACCAATAATTTTGACTTGCCCCATCTTCACCTACCATGTCTGATGCCCTGCCCACTCCAACAGAGGGAGGCCTCAGGAATGCGGTCTTACTCAGTGTGGGTGCCTCCTTATGCCCAGGGTATTGTTGGATGCAGTCCAAGAGTGCGTCCGTTGACACCACTGGAGGTGATGGGAGGACTCATGTTGAGTTCACTACTCACCAGTCCTCCAGAAATAAAATTGACAGTTCTGGTGGATACTGGAGCTGAATGTACTCTAACACATGGTAACCCTCGAAGTTTCCTGGCCCCCTCAGTGTCATCAATGATTATGAAAGGCAAACAGTTATGGTCAGGAAGGTCCTTTTGACCCGGCAAATCGAGCATTCTGCCCCCAAAAATGTGAGGCTGTTTTTCTCTCCAATACCAGAAAACATATTAGACACTGATATCCTACAAGGTCAAACTCTGCAAACCCCTATTGGTGAATTCTGCTTCCAGGTTACAGTAATCAAAGCAGTGTTGATGGAAAATGCCAACTGGGAACCAGTAAGTCTGCCAGCCCTGGAAGAGTGGTAGCTGTCAAACAGTATACATTGCTGGGGATGCATAAGGAGATAAGAGAAACTGTCCAAGAACTGCCCTGAGTGGATATTGCATGCCCTGCCCATATGCCATCAACAGTATGTCTGATAAAAAAGCTAGATGGCTTGTGGCGGATGATGGTGGACCTCTCCAAAATTGCATAAGATTGTGTCCCCCTATTCAATATGTGACTGTACCCAACACTGCCACCATCTTAGATACCTTGGTCATGGTCTTAGGAGTTTATTATGTTACGCTGGACTTAGCAAATGCTTTTTTCAGTATACCCCTGACTTCTGGGTCACAGGATCAAATTTGCCTCCCATGGACTTTTGAAGCACTTCCTTGAGGTCACCCTCACAGCCCCACCGTATGTCATGGCATGGTAATCCACGACCTGTCCCTGGTTCTCCTTCCCCACATCAGTAAAATGGTCCCATTACACTGACAATAGAATGTTAACATGTGAAGACTTGCCTCTATGGCAGGAAATGCTGCAGGCTTTGCTGGAACATCTGGGAGAGAAGATGAGTAGTGAACCCACAGAAAATTAAAGGCCCAGGTGCTGCTATAAGGTTTTGGGAGTCAGTTGGTGGGGTAAGTGGCATGTTGTCCCAGAAGCTATGATTGGAAAATTGATTATATTGGCTCCTCCCTCTGAATGAGGGATGTAAAAAATATGCCTTTGTTTGTGTAGATGCTACATCTGGTCTAACCCAAGCTTTCCTCTGGCACTATGCAAAGCAGACTACCACCATTAGGGGACTAGAGGAGCTGAGTAGCATGTATGGATACCCTCATTGACTAAGACAGCGATCAGAGGTACATTCCAAAGATCACAATGTGCAAGACTAGGCAAAGGCACATGACATTGCATGGCAGCTCCATTTCCCCTATAACCCGTGAGCAGCCAGGGTGTGTGTGGGGGGCAGGTAGAAAGGAAAACTGGAATATTAAAGCATCAGATTAAGTTAGTAATAGGTAAAACCACCTTGGCCCACTGAGCTACAGAATTCTCAGGCTTTCATACATTTGGATTATCCATCAGTAGGGCCTGTTCCCCATATGCCAGACTGGGGACCCCTGCCAAGGTCTCCAATCCCATAAAGGCATGGCAGTTGCAGGGAACAGCCATTGCCCCAGCTCTCACTGTGGATCAACGTGCTATGCTGCTGACAACACCAAGCTGCACCACACCTGGGACAGGAGTTACCTAATGGAAATTGCAATGGGATGTCCTGCTGGTATGGGTGTTAATTAGCACCCCTGTGTGAGGGAGAACTACTCAATCTTCACTGGGATCCCACTGTCCTGCTGCAAGTCAGATCTGTTGAAATGCACTATGCCTGAAATGGTATTGCACCACTGAAGGAGGGGAAAAGGTGGGAGTCCTGGTCAGGCTTAACCCACTCCCAGTCCATCTCATGCCTGACGGGGCTACCTCCCTCAGCCAACATGGACGGTATGTATGCACAACCAGCTCACGTTCTTAAAACTGCCAATTTCCCTCTCCTCAAGGCCAGGTGGGTGTGCTGTTTTCAGTTGGTATGATCATTTGGGTGCAGTCTTTGTCTCTCCATTGGCCTGGAGGACGTTATAGCATACACAGAAGCCCTTGCTAAATTCATTCAGCAAGTCTTGAATGATAGCCAACAGAGCCTGTCCTTAACAAACACTGAAACATCTCTAATGAGAAAAACTGTCTTCCAAAATAGGATGGCCTTGGACATTGTTATTGCCTCGTAAGGAGGCACCTCTGCCATTATCCAAATAGAATGTTATGTGTTCATTCCTGATGTGTTTGCCAACGTATCATCTTTATTAGATCACATGAGGACACCAGCGGATGGTCTAAGTAATCCAACTCCCAGTCCACAGGACTTAATAAATCAGTAGTTGGAACCATGGAGCTCTTGGTGGAGAAAGTTCTGACTAATTTTGGGATCACTGTTTTGATCTGTGTTTTCTCTTGCATGTGTCCATACTGTTGCTGTGGTATCTGCCTGCCGTGCAGCCAGGTAGCTGCCAAAAGAGCAACCTCTCTGCTAGTGAAACCCCTTGCTGATGGCTCAGGTCCCACTGCAGAAGAGGGAAGCCCGTGAGATTATTAACAGCTGATCACAGAGTGTTGGGGGAGGTCATCAAGAGGACATGGCCACTGCCTGACCCGTGAGCTTTACCTGGGCAACTGGAGGCTCATCATCTCCTCTCTTGTCCTTACAATGTGTGTTCCACTTGCCTTTCCTGCTCCCAGAAGCTGCCTGAGGGATGTAGCCTTGAGATAGTGATGCATTGTTGAGGCCATCTGGTTGGTATACATGACTGGACAGTTAAGTCCTCTATGTAAACTTTTAACATTTGACAGGTGGGTACAGAGATCTATTCGGCTTATGGCCACCCAAGATAAGCCTCTTATGTAAGTGCCTTTACTTATAAAACCTGCCACCTACCAATCCAGAGTGGCCTGCCTCTTCCTTCAGTCTCTCTCTGTCTACCACATATTGGGGGCTGGTTTCAGGTTACACCCAGGAAGTTGTCAACCAACAATGACCACAATGATAATATCCAGTTCTTTCTTGGAAGTCCCTCCACAAATGTCATTTTCATCACTCAACACTAAACATGCCTCCATGTAGCATATTAGACACTGTGTAACCAGAGTAGTTAGAATTCAATCGACCCTATTTTGTGATATTTTAAAAGTCATCCCTGATCTATGAATCTGCAAGGCCATAATGCACAAGACATGAATCTTGTTCTTAACCACCCATCTGTACAAATTGAATAATTGAATTTTTCTCTAACACTTTAAATTCTGTCTAAGTTGCATATTTAACCTCTCTCCATATGGCATTCAGGACAATGACTAGGTGCCCGATGATGGATGAGTAGGATTCTCTCTCATGTAACACACACCTGCTTTGAAGACGTCAGCCATTGTCAGAAAGCTCTGAAAACCTCTAGTGCCGTTAGGGAAAGAGTATCTCCTATCTTCTCCCTACTGGGGGATGTGCATGATGTTGTCTAGTTTATTTCAACAGTACGCCTCCTGATGTTTAGGTAGCAGTCTTAGTATATTGGTAGGTGGAATCTAGAACACAGATTATCTTGAGCTGCTAAGAAAGGGAAATGTGAAATAAATGTATTTGAGGCCTTGAGAGCGGAGGGTAGGGAACTGTTCCCATGCCCCATTCCCACCCAGAGAACGTGGAGAAGATACACAGTTTTTCAAGTCTTGATAGTTTTGTTTTGGCTTCCTGAATAAAAAGACATGATCTTGTGGAATTCAAACTGTAGTAAATCCACTGAACTGCTCATTATTGAATTTAAAAAAATGAATGACCATCTTTCTTGTAGACTAATATCAAGGCTAATGGAATCAAAATCTGTGTTTTCTGAAGCCTGTATAATTTTAAAAGACTATTGATACATTTTTCTTTATAAAAACTTGAAAAGCAGTACTTTTGTCTTGGCACCAATTTAGTTTTAATAATTCTTAAACCAAATTTCAATCATCAGTGGGGGAAAAGTGATTCATGCATTCATATGCTTGACTCTGAAGTGAGAAACAAAAAGTTGGAGGAAAGTCTTCACTAATAATAACCTTCTGTTCTTCATGAGATTTAACCACCCACATGGAAATGGGTGATTTGACTATTCAAACATCTGAGTTGCATGTGGTCTAAAAGAGATTTTTTTTTTTTTAATTTTCCCCCTTCAAACTCATACAACACAATGGAATCTTAAAACACTTGTCACGTTTGTTCTTTAAAATTTCACTATTAAGCTGGGGTTATGCTTGAAAAATCACATCTAAAATAACACTTGTTATGTCTTAATTCCTATAATAGTAGTAACCCAACATTTCAGCAAACTAATTACTGTTGTTTGACTTGTGCAGTCAGTCGGCTTAAAGAAAGCTGTAGAGTTCTTTAAATATCATTTCAAACAAGGACTAAGAAAAGCCAAAAAAATATATATATATAACTAATAAGGAAGGTTGCTTGTCTCAATTTGATCTGAGGAGGTTGGTATTCTGTAATGATGGTCCTATCAGCAATTTTTTTTCTTTAATAAATGAACCAATCCTTATGTAATGGGCCTTTGGTTGGGCAGTATTTCCTGTCTTATTAGTTACCAAGCTTCCCAGTAGCATCTCCAAAGATGAGGAGAAATGATGTTCCTGCCACAAGTGTATGACAGGCAGTTTTTCCCCCAAATGAGAAGCAAATGGAGTTCATTAGTAAGTTAAATAAAGGTCACAAATCATTAAACAAAGATGGGGTTGATCCACCCAATTGAATAAAAAGGTACCAGGCACCTTTCCTGATGCTTTGCCAGATGATGTAAGGTGGGGATCTTAAACTTGGCTAAAAATTAGAAATATCTGGGAAGCCTTTAAAACTCCTGATTCCCAGGTCACAACCTAGATCAATAGAATCAGAATCTAGAGGTGGGACCCCAGCATTAGCATTGTTTCAAGGCAGGGCTTCTCAAACTTCCATGGTCATAGGTATCAGAAGGGAAGGAACTCTTATTAAAATGCAAGTTATGATTCAGTAGGTAGGTCAAGGGTGGGGGCCTGAGATTCTCCATTTCTATCAAGCTCCCAGGTCACACTGATGCTGTTGGCTAGTGGGCCACATACTGGGTAGCAAGTCTAAAGCCTAGTTTCTTCACACATTAGAATGACCAAGGGAGCTTTTAAGAAAACTAATTGTACAGACTCTAGAGGCTTCATCACCAGAGGTTCTGATAAAATTGGTCTGGAGCCCCAGGCATTGCTATATATTAAAAGTTTCCCAGATGATTCAATTGTCGAGGTAGGACTGAGAACCACTGTTCTGTAAAAAGATCTGCACAGCAGGCTATTGACAGGTCACTGATCCACATTTGTTTTAAGAACAAATTTGACAAGTAGGAGCAGAAATGCCGCACAGTACAAGCAAAATATTAGGAAGGCTGTTAGAAGTACGAGTGGACTCCTTCCACAGCCCCATGGCCCCCTGAGACATATATATTTTCTCTGTGATGCTGTTAATCCAGGATACAGTTGGCTCCAACAGAACCTAAGTACATGTGGGAAAACTGGGGCTACTTCTGGTGTCTGCTTAATCCACCATGTCCCATGTGCCAAAATATTAATGACCTGAACTACTCTATCTTCTCTATGTTCTACTTTATGCTTTCTTTTCCTTGCCCCACCAAACCTTTCCATTGTTCCCTCTGGAGTGGGTCTATGGTTAATCAACTCTCCCATTTTTCCACCTCTTCACAGGGACATTCCCTTCATCATCTTCCTCTTACTGGAGCCTTCCTCAACCCTAAAGACACAGTACTTTCTCCATCCTTTATGAGAATCTCTGCAGCTCTGCCAAGCACACCCTTTGGCCACATGCTCCTCTCTACCAAATATGACCTGCCCTGTTCCCTGAGCATCCTCCATCACCTGGGCCTCTTTGGCCTCCGTTCAGGATCTTGACCTCTTCGTTCCCTGACCTCACCATTTCTGAAGACCTGAACTCCACCTTTCCTTCAGTTCTTTCCTATGTAGTCTAGATCCATTCTTTTCATCACTTGCCCAGAAAAACTCCAATCCTAGATGAATCCAAATGTCCCCCTTCTTACACCTGTTTCAGGCTGCTGAATTATAGTCAGGCCATTACACAGTTGCCACTAGCCTTGATGGGATTCTCAAAGCCACCCAGCAATCTTTCCTTGTGCCTCTCAGGAGCCCACTTTCTTAAACATCTGCCATTCTCCTAAAATATCCTCTGACACCTTCTTGCTCCCGAGATCACTTTGCCTCTTTCTTCAAGGAGAAAATAGAAGGTGTCAGGTGGGAAACCCCTTAACTTCTTACCATCAAACTGACAAACTCAATTGTATCTATATTCGTTCATCCCTTATTACTCTTACAATAATGGGTATGGTGTCCCTCCACACCCATATGCTTGGAGTGCATCCCTCCACTTGGGAGCCATCCCCTCTTTGCTTCTCTTATCCCTCTCTGTTATCTTTGCCATCTCTATCTATCTCTATCTCTATCTCTATCTCTATCTCTATCTATCTCTATCTATCTCTATCATCTATCTCTATCTCTCCTGGCTTCTTCCCATCTGTATGTGAATAGATTAAAGCCTCTCCTATCATTAGAAGAAGAAAAAAGGAAATAATTTCTTCTTACAACTACTCCTCCAACATGCTTCTTCTCTTCAAGGCCAAATTTCTTGAGATAATTATCCTTCTTGTCTATACTTTGTTTCCCCATTTCCTATTGTCTCACTCACTCACATTGAAGTCTGACTCCTTCCTTCCACCTTCACTCCACTGACGCTTCCATTGCCAACAGTGTCCTTGTTGATAAAGCCATCTGACCACTTTTAGACCTATCTTACTTGACCTCTGGCAGCATCTGTCACTACTTCCTACTTTCCTCTCTTGTCTAACACGACACTAGGATTTCTGGGTTTCCCTCTTCCAAGCTGTTTGGATGTGAGAGGACCATTCACAAGAGTTGGGTGATCTGGAGGATGGTGATACACAGCAAATATAGCAGAATCTTGATAAGGATGGTTTAGAAGGAAGATGACCAAATGATAGAACTGGTGAGGTTCACAAGAGGATGGAATATTCTACATTGGCAGGTAGAAGTGAAGAGTCAGAATCTTAAACCAGGACTTTGGATGAGTCAGTCCTAAGTAGAGATAAGTAGTTGCATCTGTGAGAATGGCTAATGTCACCCATGTGGGTACCAGGATCAAGGGCAGAACTTGCTTGAGAAGAGCCTGAGTCTACAAAGTAGACTGAGAAGCAGTCCTAGGAGAGGCAGGAGGAGAACCAAAAAAGATAATGAATGAAAGCCAAGATGTGAAAGTTTCCAGAACTGGCATCCTAGTTTGGTTAAGGGGAATGAAGTTGGCAAGGAGGTCACTAGTTTTCATGGCCTTGCAGATAGCAATGTTGAGGTTGTCCAGATTACAAATTAGACAGTTGGTAAGGAAGATAACAATGTGCAGAAACTAGAATTAGAATTATAAGGGATGAGGTTGTGACTGAAGCCAGGTTCATCTAAGCCCCTCCCACATGAAAGCAAGGAAGATGGGTTGTTACTCAATCTGGAGGCATTTCTGAGATGTCCACAGTCCTCCTATCATTCTGTGGTTTGAGGACAGAGCAGGTAGGTGCTATCATTCAGGGTTTAGAACCCTGAGGTTCACCTGGCTTCCCTCAGATGTCAGCTCTGGTTCAGCAAACAGTAGCTATGAGGCATGTTTAGGATTGTTATGGGATTGGAAGAGATCTCCTAGTCCCTTCCAATCCTAAAATTCTATTAACCCCCCAAATGTCAGGCTTTTATAATGAGAGTGCTAGTTAATGATGTTGCCCTGAAGACAAATACATAGGCCAGAGGTTGTAGATGATTTTTACCGTAACAAAAGATAAAAGGACAAAAAGTAACCATCCCCTTGCTTCAGCAAAATTCTTGGAAAAATCTTGGTTTGTACTGGTGTGTAAGTTGTCATTGATATCTACTATGACATACTGACATGGCTTGTTGAGACACTGAGGAGAAAACAGAAAAACTAACGCAAGTTGGCATCCAATTGGCATCAAGCTCCAGACTGAGTTAAACATTTGGAGAATAAGGATACTGCATGGTTCAATCTACTATAGAGGTGTGAGGCCCAAAAAAGCACATTCAACCTCTGCACCAGCAGCACCTGTGAATCATACCTAATGCCAAATGGTAAAGCATAGCTATCAAATTACGAGGTTTTGCAAGGTGGTCTATACCCACTTGAAGTCAGGCTCATAATTCACAGTCCACACTTATGACACAGACACACACGCAAACTAGAATCAATCATGTGTACATAGTGCTATGGAAAGGTGTACCTGTGGGAACCAGAGGCCAAATAAATTCTTCAAGAACCCTGAGAAGACAATCTTAAACAATATGTGAACATGTGTATCAATGACTGATGGGAAAATCCAGTGGAGCACAAAGGTTTTCTTGGGAGGCTAATCCATGCACTGTCAAAAGCTGAGCCATTGAACAAATATTATAGGGTCATGGGTAGAGAAAGCTTGACCATTTTAATAATCAAACCTAATTGCCACATGGTTGAACTCATCAACTGCTACAAGAAATTATTGTGAAGGGGGCTGAAAATATTACTCCATGGTGATGGACTCAGCCTCTTCAAGTAAGACTGACAAAATACCAGGCCACCATGAGGCAAAGGAGCAATGCTATAAATAGCATTATCTTAGGCACAGACTGGAGTGCACACAAGTCCTGTCACATGTCATTGTGGCAGTGTGGACCTTGAAGTCACTTAGGCCTGAGGAACAATCATCAGAGGCATGATGGCAAACACATATCAGACAGTATTGGATGCCATATTACATTATAAGAATACAAAACAAATGGTCATATATGAAAATGTTTTTTCATATATTTTATAGCCTAGGTGATTTTGACGATACATCTCTGTGATGAAACTATGGCCTCATTGCAAACTGCATTGTGTTTTACTTAAACGTGTATTTTTTTTAATTAAAGAAACCCATTTGCTTAAATATCTTGTGCCAAAGAAAGAAGCTTCATCAAAGGGGACTAGGTTAAAAGATATAAAACCCACTGGGCAGCCTGGGTGGCTCAGCAGTTTAGTTCCGCCTTCAGCCCAGGGGGTGATCCTGGAGACCTGGGATTGAGTCCTACATCAGGCTCCCTGCAGGGAGCCTGCTTCTCCCTCTGCCTGTGTCTCTGCCTCTCTCTCTCTCTTTCTGTGTCTCTCATGAATAAATAAAATCTTTTTTAAAAAAGATATAAAACCCAGGAGATATAGTCATGCTGAGAAATCAATTATTGATGTCAAATAATGACCAGAGATGCTTTCAACTGGAAAGCACTTTATCTGCTTACACACTGCCTGTGAACATGCATGAAGTTGCTGTAACCTTTATGTTTTCCAGATTTGGTCAGGTAGTATGGAACAGAAAGTTATTTGTCTCTTGTGTCAAAAGAAGGAAAAGGAAGCAGAAAAGTGATTAGCATGCAGAGAAAGTTGGCCTCCATTCTTCTAGGCTACAAATGGAAAGCAGTCATAGATAAGGATGTATGTCTGTATGCTTGTATGTAAAGGTAGCATGCTTGAATAAGTCCAGGGCTTTCCAAGACATGGAGAGCCATTAGCGAAAGAATCAAAGTTTAAGCTGAAAACAGAAATGAAGAAAAGAGAAAGGATTAGTATTATTAACAAATAAAGACAAGAAAACTGAAACGTATGTCTGTATTTGTATTTCTTTAAATGTTCTGGTTTGTAACTTTTCTTAACAAATAGTAACAATGAAAGATTAGTTCATATTAATACTTTGCTGTGTTAAGTCATATTTCTAATGGGAAAAAAAGCAATCATTGAAGTACAAGACTTAGCTTGTCTGCATCTGTGGAAAGCCAAGGATCAACCAACCCCTCTCTCTTGGTTTCCGAATTATCTAAAATGCACTCAATAACCTCACATCTTTTTAAAAAATCACTGATCTTTACCCCTCTCCTGAACTCCCAAGTCAGCCAACACACCTCTCTACCTGGATGTCCTACTAACACTAGCTGACAATTTTAGTAGGAAAGGAAGGGAGGAAGCTTTCCTCCCAACCTGTTCCTTTCCCAGTGCTCCCTGTCTTATACCAGGCCTTCAAACTCAACCATTGTCATTCTCTATTCTTTCAAAGATTCCCCCATTTAATCGCTCCATCAAATCTGTCTCTTCCTCTTCACCTGGTTGAGGTCCCAGGCTCTCTCCCTTGGACTTGGTAAGAGTCTCATTGCTCTGGACCTCCATAGTTTAGTCTATCCCCTACCTTCTCCTGGGATTATCTTCTGATTTCTGTGGACTTCTAATTGCCTTATGATGTGGCCTAACCTTCCCCAGAAGACTCTGAACTCAAACCTCACTGCCCCCCACCTATGCTCCCTCTTCCTGAGCTCTGGCCACACTGCTGTCCTTCTTTCCCCATGCTGTGTCTTTGCTCAGGTCTCTGGCTGGAATGCCCTTTTCTCAAGTCCCTGAAAATCCTATGCTGTGTTTCCTGTACAAAGCTCTTCGGGAGCCCTGCTTTGGCAGGATTCATCTCTCTGTACTACTGTGGCACTTAGTTCTCACCTGGATGGAGCACTTATCACATTATGTTAACGTTGCTGATGGGCCTGTCTTACCAATCAGATTATGAGCTACTTTAGGGGATGAATTGGGTCTCAAATCTCTCTCTATTGAAAGCACCTAGCAGAGGGGCAGGCAAATGGAAGATGGTTAGACAATTCTAATTAAGTTAAGTGTTATTTCTTCAGTCCCTCAAGCCAGGAATTACCTGGTGACAACTCACTCAAATTGAGGGCTGGTAAGGAGGAAAGAGAGACTTGTAAGTAGATTCACAAAGTCTGAGAACCATAATAGAAGTGTTTCCTCCCTAAATTCAATGGAAGTTCTGGGAGAAAAATAGATAAGTGAAATCTGGGAACTGTCCTTTATAAATCTAAAGCCTATTGAAGTAATAGTATCTATGTATAGTTTTGTAAGATAATATACAGAGAACAATTACAGATATATCATTTTAAAAGATTATTTATACAAAGAAAACTGCAAAAATTTTAAGTGTCTATACACTTACTTGATGAATTTTCACCAAGAGAAGAGCCATGTAACTAACATCTAAATCAAGAAATGGAACATTCGTAGACCTTCAGGTCATGGATCTGTTTTGCCTGTTTTATATGGAATCATATGTTATACATACATCACATATAGATTAAGATGTATGCAGTAAAACACATTGTAATGTGTTCTGTTTCACTTCCTTCACTTAATATTATTTCATGAGATTCAACCATATTGTGTGATTGGCAATAATGCTTCCTAAATTTGTATGTGTGAATACTTCTTAGATTGTATTAATGCAGCCACAAATGAAAGAGGAGAAGTAACAGCCAGCACTACAGAAATACAAGCAAATGGAAGAGAATATTATGAAAAATTGTATGCCAACAAATTGGACAGCCTAGAAGAAATGGCTAAATTCCTAGAAACATATAAACTACCAAAACTGAAACAAGAAGAAATAAAAAATTTGAACAGACAGATAATCAGCAAAAAAACTGAGTCAGTAACCAAAAACACCTCCCAACAAATAAAAGTCCAGGACCAGATGGCTTCACAGGCAAATTCTACCAGACATTTAAAGAAGAGTAAATACCTGTTTTTCTCAAACTATACCAAAAAATACAAAAGAAAGGAAAACTTCCAGATTTATTATTTTAGGCCAGCATTACTCCAATACCAAAACCAGATAAAGACACCATGGAAAAAGAGAGCTATAGGCCAATATCTCTGATGAACATAGATGCAAAAAATCCTCAATAAAATACTAGCAAACCTAAGCCAACAATACGTTTAAAAAAAATCATTCACCACAATCAAGTGGGATTTATTTTGGGGTTACAAAAGTGATTCAATATTCACAAATCAATCAATATGATATATTCCATTAGTAAAAGAAAAGAATAATACGATCTTTTCAATAGATGCAGAAAAAGCATTTGACAAAGTACAACATCCATTCATGATAAAAACCCTCAACAAAGTACGTTTAGAGGGAACATATGTTAACATAATAAAGGCCATCTATGAAAAACCCACAGTTAATATCATCCTCATTTGGGGAAAACTGAGAGCTTTTCCTCTACAGTCAAAAATAAGACAGGGATGTCCGCTCTCACCACTTTTATTCAATATAGCACTGGAAGTCCTAGCCACAGCAGTCAGATAACAAAAAGAAATAAAAGCCATCCAAATCACCAAGGAAAAAGTCAAACTTTCACTATTTGCAGATGACATGATACTCATATAGAAAACCCTAAAGACTCCACTAAAAAACTGCTAGAACTCATGCATGAAGTCAGTAAAATTGTAAGATACAAAATCAACGTACAGAAACATGTTGCATTTCTATATACCAATAACAACACAGCAGAAAGAAAATAAGGAATCTATCCCATTTACAATTGCACCTAAAATAATAAGATACCTAGGAACAAACCTAACCAAAGAAGTGAAAGACTTGTACCCTGGAAACTATAAAACATTGATGAAAGAAATTGAAGGTGACACAAAAATTTGGAAAGACATTCCAGGATCATGGATTGGAAGAACAAATATTGTTAAAATATCTATGCTCCTCAAAGAAATCTACACATTTAATGCTACCCTTATAAAGATACTAGCAGCATTTTTCATAGAACTAGAAAAAACAATCCTAAAATTTGCATGGAACCACAAAAGACCCTAAATAGCCAAAACTATCTTGAAAAAGAAAAGCAAAGCTAGAGGCATCACAATTTCAGACTTCAAGTTATATTAAAAGCTGTAGTGATCAAGAGAGTATAGTACTGGTGCAAAAATAGGTACATAGATAAATAGATCAGAATAGGAAACCCAGAAATGAATCCACAATTATATGGTCATTTAATCTTCAATAAAGCAGGAAAGAATATTCAATGGTAAAAAGACCATCTCTTCAACAAATTGTATTGGGAAAACCTGGACAGCAACATACAAAGAATGAAACTGGACCACTTTCTTATACCATACACAAAAACACGTTCAAAATGGATTAAAGGCCCAAATATGAAACATGAGACCATAAAAATCCTAGAAGAGAACATAGCCAGTGACCTCTTTGACATTGGCCATAGCAACTTCTTTCTAGTTGTGTCTCCTGAGAAAGGGGAACAAAAGCAAAAATAAACTATTATAACTACATTAAAATAAAAAAGTTTTGTGGTCTGCAAAACTAAAAGTCAACCTAAAGAATGGGAGAAGATATTTGCAAATGACATATCTTATAAAGGTTTAGTATCCAAAATATAAAAATAATTTATAAAACTCAACACCCAAAAGATAAATAATCCAATTAAGAAATTGGTCAAAGATATGAATAGACATTTTTCTAAAGAAGACATACAGAGGCCAACAGCCACATGAAAAGATGCTCAGTGTCACTCATCATCAGGGACATACAAATCAAAACTATGCTAAGATGCCACCTCACATGCCACTTCAGATGCCACTTCAACAACACAGGAAACTACCAACGTTGGCAAAGATATGCTGAAAGGGGAACCCTCTTGCACTGTTGGTGGGAATGCAAACTGGTGCAGCCACTCTGGAAAACAGAAAGGAGGTTTCTCAGAAAGTTAAAAATAGAACTACTCTATGATCCTGCAATGGCACCACCACTCAAATAATACAAAAATACTAATTCAAAGGGATACATGTACCCCGATGTTTACAGCAGCATTATCTACAACAGCCAAAGTATGGAAACAGCCCAAATGTCCACCAATTGATGAATAGATAAAGAAGAGGTGTTATACACATACACACATGCGCACGCACACACACACACAACGGAATATTACTCAGCCATAAAAGAAATGAAATCTTACCATTTGTAATGACGTGGATGGAGCTAGTATTATTATGCTAAGTGAAATAGAGAAAGACAAATGCCATCTGATTCCATTCATATGTGGAATTTTAAAAAATATTTTACTTATTCATTCATGAGAGACAGAGAGAGAGGCAGAGACACAGGCAGAGGGAGAAGCAGGCTCCTCGCAGGGAACCCGATGCGAGACTTAATGCCTGCACCTGGGATCACTCCCTGAGCTGAGGGCAGATGCCCAACTGCTGAGTCACCCAGGTGCCCCCATATGTGGAATTTAAGAAAGAAAATGAACAAGCAAAGGGAAAAATACACACACACACACACACACACACACACACACAGAGAGAGAGAGAGAGAGAGAGAAAGAGAGAAAGGCAAACCAAGAAACATACTCTTAACTATAGAGAACAAACTGATGGCTACCAGAGGGAAG